>NC_058510.1:9441264-9744284 GCF_020382885.2 Scatophagus argus
GAAGGCAGCCATTTAGAAAGAAACGTGAAAGAGAGAAGAAGTGAACGGGAGGAGTGTATGTGCACAGTTTTGGTAAGTAAGCAGCAGCCCTTGATGCTCGGAGGACTTTCATCGATATGGTAATGTCTTGAGTCCTGGCTGGTTGGCTGCACACTCTGCATCTCATTTTTATCCCCCTGTGTCCTCCATAATGCTGTGGCCCACCGTATTAGTGGCGGATTGGGCAGAAGCAAAAGGACATTTCTGCTCCTTTCAGCTTTCTTTAGGTAAAAGACTTAAAAAGCTCTTGGAGAAAAATAAGTGTGATATTCAGAAAATATCTATTACAGATAATGCTGCTACACATATTATAATGATGTGAATATGATGAAGTTTCCTCACAGGTTTCACGGAACGTCACAGGTTTATTTCCTGCAGGATCTAAGAATGAAACCTTTTGTTAGCATTTAAACATTTTTAGGCATTAGCTAGCCGGCACCAGAGAGTTCAGGAGAGTGAGAGGTGGGGAAACAGCGACATAAATGCTTTGGACATAACAATTTCTGGTCAGTGCCTTAAACCCCCAGTGCGTTTTCAGTTTAACCTGTTGCATGAACCTGCTGCTGACCTGCCAGTGGGTCAATCAGCAGTCAGCACAAACTGATGTTGTAGGGTCAAAATCTTTTAACTTTATTTCAAATTAGAAGATAATAAGAAGATTCCTCCCTAAAAAGAAATAGCAAATATGCCAGGCTGAATTTTGGGGAAGTAGATATAAAATGATGAAAATTTCTGTTGGGTAGAAAGGTGCCTCGTTGTCAATGGAGACCTGGGATAAGCTGATACTGAGTGTTTACAGTGTGTGTACAGAGTGCTCTGCTTATTCAACTCTCTGCAAGAAAATAAACAAGTTTTGTTCACACAAAGTTGAACTATTCTTTCTATATATTATATTATTCCATGAAGGACACTTTATGTTATAGAGCTGAATGTCCTTGAAACAGGACATTGGACCCCCTACAGAACCAGGCAGGGCAGGCTTAATCTGCTTAAGCCCCTCAGTGATTTCAGATAGCCGATGTAAAGAAAATCTGGCTTCTTTGTCCCGCATGTGTTTTGTAAAATGTGATGACCTTAAGATTTTAACGTCAGATTGTCTCCCCTCAGATCCGTGAGCTGGTCCCCGAGTCTCAGGCCTACATGGACCTGCTGGCGTTTGAGCGCAAACTGGATCAGACCATCATGCGCAAACGTGTGGACATCCAGGAGGCATTGAAGAGACCAATGAAGGTAAGGACAAGACAGCATTACTAATTAGGGGCCAGCGTGTTCTGTTGTCCTCAAGGTGTCTGTCTGAAAACACTAATTATCCAGTTGTTGAAGGACAACCATTTTATTAAAGGTATTTTTTGCGTGTCAAAAAATGAAGCATCAAAAGGTCTAAAGAATTTGCTAGATATTTCAACAGAGGATCTTATTTTTCACCTTTTCTTAGTTTTGTCTCATCTTAAAGCATAATAAAACATCCCTTTTCAAGGCTGAAGACCTCTTGACTCTTGTTATATTAAAGCAATTTTTTAATCTGCTGCTATACTGAACTAATCAGTTCAGACAGGGCACCTCTAGGGTGACATTTTAATTAAATTTTTTGTGAGATGTCCTTTTAAACTGTGCTATTTTATGTGCCTTTGTGTCAGCAGCAAAAGCGTAAACTGAGACTTTACATATCCAACACCTTCAACCCCGCCAGACCTGACGCCGATGACTCGGACGGCAGCATTGCATCGTGGGAACTGCGTGTAGAGGGGAAGTTGCTGGATGATGTGAGTTTTATTTATCTTAAATTTACAGTACATTTACTGTACACTAAGTTACATAGTCAGTCTAAAAGTGAAATACAGCCGTGCCACAGTTTCTGTGATACTGATGAGCAGAGTCGAAGATAATAATCCTAATTTTCAAATTTAGCACCAAATTGTGATGGTGATGATGGTGGTGATGCATGACGATGATGATAACGATGCATTCAAAAAACTTGGGACAGAAAAGTATCAGTTGTTTCAGACCAAGACGATGTTTAGAAAAGCTGTAGATGCAGCGTGAAAAGTAGACTGGACATATGTTTTGCGCTGTAAGCACATCAAAAATGATCTGATATTCTCAGCAGTCCGGGGCAAGGCCATCATTTCACAGCGGTAGGAAGCATTTAAGTTTCACAAACCACAAATATTTCTGGTTGAGCTCAGAGGAAGTGGACCCTGAGAAAGTCTAGTGTTTCACTTTCTTTCTGATCTCGCTCAGCCTGGTGTGGGCTTTTCACGAGTAACGTTGCTATAAGCTATAAGCACTGTAAGTTTTGCATATGTTAGCGCATAAGTCTGATTTTAGACATTAATTGACCACTTGTGTCCATCTGTTTCACAGCCGGGAAAGCAGAAGAAGAAGTTCTCTTCGTTTTTTAAGAGCCTGGTGATCGAGCTGGACAAAGACCTCTACGGTCCTGACAACCACCTGGTTGAGGTCAGTTCAAACACACAAGGGAAAGGCTCATTTAGCACGACCACCGCCTGATCAACCTGTTACATGCTCTTTCAGACTCTCTAGTGTCAGCTAGCACCTTTAAATGTTATCATCAGTGGTGGTGCCACATACTCTGGTTCTCATTTCTTTCTATTTAATTTGATACTTGCAGCCCAAAATAAGCAACATGCTAACATGCTAAGTAGGCAGAACAGTGCAGTCTGTTACTACTCAGCACAGTATGACAGTTGTGAGATGGATCACCTGGAGAAAACCCACATAGTCACAGGGAGAACATGCAAACTCCACACAGACCCCAAACCGGGATTCAAACCTGTAACCCTCTTGCTGTGAAGCGACAGAGCTAACCACTGCACAACTGTGCCGCACCTTCAAAGGAATATTCGACCCGAAAGATGTTTTTCGTTAACAGAAATTCAACCTTGCAGTCTTGAAGCTACAGCCAGGAGTCAACTTTATTGTCAATTCAAAGTCAACTTTATTGTCAATTCTGCCATATAGGCAGCATGCACAGAGGAGTTTCAGTAAGCTAAGGTAGCTTCCTCTTGAAAGGACAGGTATGAGAGCGGTATTGAGTTTGTTTCAGCTTTAATGGAGCCTTTTCACAGCAGACTTGTCACAGAAGGAAAGGCACAGGTGAAACTTTTTTTCCTCAATGATGACTACCAATAAAACCCACCCAAACTTCAGTTGGCTGATTAGACCCTCTGTCTCTGAGCAAGAAAGCTAATAAATGTGTTTCACAAAATGTCATACTATTCATTAAACAAACTGTATTATAGCTTCAGTGTTAGCTTTATCTCTCCATCACATTTGGACAGCTTTCACATCTGATCGACTAGCCTGCCGGTCACTTCTTAGGTCAGTCCTTTCATTTGAAACCACATCTATTAGTGAAAAAATACTTCTGTGTGTGGCCCGAAACAGCGAATCAGACTGTTCGGCCATGCGGCCAGGGTCAGTGATGTCATGCTCATCATGCAGGGGAAAGACGCTGGCTGAAAATTGTCTGGTTTCGTCTCGTGCCACAGTCACCCTGCTGAACCTGCTCCTTTCCTTTCATCCCCACGGGATAAATACACAATAAAACAGTCCAAGAGAGTGGACAGCCCTCTCTCAATTTTCTATTATGATATACAGGAGAGGGTTGTTTTTTTTAATCACAGCAATGCAAGGTTTTCATAGCATGCAGGTGCAAGAACTGGAGAAAACATTTACTTTTTAAAAAAAAACAAAAAAAAACACACACAATCATTAACTGCCCTTCACTTTGTGTCTTCACAATAAGTATTGACTTTTAAAAACTCCACTGTAAGAGTTTGAGAGTGAAATTTATGACTTCTCAAGGTTCCCCCTTTTAAGAGGGTATTTTAGCAAGGCACTCAGGTGTTTTGCTTTGAATGATTTTCCATCAAAAGAAATTTTTCTCTACCTTGAGGTACAATGAGTACTTAATCTGTTCTGAGTCAGCCATTGATTGGAGGAAACATTACTCTGCATTGCATGCCAAGTTTCTGCAATCTGGACTGAAGAATGTGTTTTAAGTGCTTTTTCTTTTCTGTTTCTGAGCAGTTAAGATAAAATG
The DNA here is from genome assembly GCF_020382885.2 of Scatophagus argus. NCBI lineage: Eukaryota > Metazoa > Chordata > Actinopteri > Scatophagidae > Scatophagus > Scatophagus argus. The sequence continues at coordinate 9,445,370 of NC_058510.1, forward strand.
GACATGCAAATAATATTTAATCTGCAGTGAGATACAAAGGAAGTTCTGATATTTAAACACAAAGGCTAAATCCCCAGACTCTTACGGAAATAGCTGTATTTGGCCGGGCTGATAGTTTTTCTGTTATTTCAAGTTTCTGCTGATCCTGGGTGTGATAACGTTGATCTCCACAGCTGCAGGGTTGACTTTTTTTGCTATCTTGGTTTCTCGCCATGTTGTGCATTAGCAGTTTGCACAAATTCTATTTCTCATCAAATCACAGACTGTTTTTCCCACATTTCTTAATTGTGACACATTTCCAGCTCCTTAAAACCCCCTGAAAACCTGATCAATTTCCAAGTACTTCAATAACATTAAATATTCAGCAACAGTCAAAGTTAAAGTTCAGGAAGAAACATCCCGAGGTGAAATTTATTAACTTGAGAAGGCTAACAGCATCAGCATGTTAAGTTCTTCACAATGACAACGCTAACAGGTATAATGTTTACCATGTTCACCATTTTACTTTAGCGTATCAGCATGCTAACAATTGCTAATTAGCACTAGAATGTCATTAGTTTTAACACGTATTTGGTCACAAAGTATTGAAGAAATTAAAAATATAAATGGTGCTAGATAAAAATCAATTTGTTGTGAAGTTGTGTTGTGAAGACATGTCACTCAGAACCAGAAATGTGAACCTTCAGCGCGCTTGAGGAAAAGGGGCTTAACAAAGTCTATAAACCATGAAAATCTGTCCCAAATTTAGTTTAAATACTTCAGTCTGGGCCAAAGTGGTGGATCAAATGTCACTCCTGAAGCAATTCTGCGAGTGTGGCTCAAAAAATGTAATCTGCTTCACAGGAGTGTATGGGTTTGACCACATTCAACTCACACTGCTGGCAACATAAATAAACAAGCACACAACTGTCATTACATTCTGAGTCAGACATCTTAAAAATCTGATTGGTGTGGGAAATATGTGGCATAACCTTTTTCCAACTTAGCCCATCCACCTCAAACCAGTGGGAAAACAAAAATATAGAAATCTCTCTTGTAAAACTGCCAAACACTCTTTTATTTGTGTAAGAAAAACAATGTAATTTAGGGTCCCATTGTTGTAATAAGAGAAAACAAGTAGGCATCAAGGACCTTTAAAGCAGGAATTCATTAGAGATTCTGATTTTAAAAAGTGTGAAGCTAACAAAAGGATCATTCAGTCTAAGGTGCTCGGTTTGCGGTGTGTCATCACCGTGATGGTGGTTTGCTCTTTCAGTGGCACCGCACGCCAACCACCCAGGAGACGGACGGCTTCCAGGTGAAAAGGCCCGGAGACGTGAGCGTGCGCTGCACTCTGCTGCTGATGCTGGACTATCAGGTGAGGGGAGGGTGGAGGGGGAGCCATGCAGCCTCACAACTCTGCGCAGAAATAGACTTTCCTCTGTTATAACTCTGTGACTAATCTATGCCATGAAACCAGCTGTTGTAGGCCTCACGTCGCTGATAACCACCGGTCTGCAGAAACATTTAAGACTCCATTTTGGAACGATGGCAGAGGGGAATGTGATAAGGATGTCAGATGCGATGAAGCTGATGTAAAGGCTCTGAGGTGGGTGGTTGTAAAAAGTGTTGTAATGCGATTACGTTGTCTCCGCAGCCTCCCCAGTTTAAGCTGGACCCTCGCTTGGCTCGCCTGCTTGGCATTCACACTCAGACCCGCTCCTGCATCATCCAGGCCCTCTGGCAGTACATCAAGACCAACAAGCTGCAGGACTCCCATGACAAGGAGTACATCAACTGTGACAAGTACTTCCAGCAGGTACGGGACTTCCTGTGTGCTATAAATCACCCGATTGTTGCACGAATATTAATATCAGTGCTCAGTGTATCCACTGAAAATAATGGTGGAAGAAGTAGACGGATCTCTTTGCTTAAGTAAAAGTACCAAAGTGTTCCATTAAAAGTGAAAGTCATTAATTTAATCTTGAAATACTGACTCCCATTTGAGACTTGAGTAAAACTATCCAGTGTGCTTCTGCAGCACACTGCAAAATCAACCATCTGTTTTCAGCCATAGCTATCGATACATCTGGTAAAATGTGTTTCTGTGTGTTTTAATAACTGGACTTTTCAGCTGTGATTTTGTCACGGATGTTATTTAATCCCCAACAGATTTTTGACTGCCCTCGGCTGAAGTTCTCAGAGATCCCTCAGCGTCTCACCAACCTCCTCTTACCCCCTGACCCCATCGTCATCAACCACGTCATCAGGTAGATTTCCTCTTTTACGCTAAATGAACCTCGTTTAACCAGGAAGGCCTGACTCAGAAGAAAACCTGACAAGTGTGAAGAGGAGTGTCATATGGGAAAAGTTTTTATTGTGTATTTTGCCCGTGATCCCTTGTAGTGATTGAGCAGTTCTCTTTGATATCAGAACCATAGTGTATTCATGTTGGAGCACTTGTAGAAAAAAAAGCTTCATCTTAAAAAGATGTTTTATTAAAATAGACATAAAAGTTCTCTTTTTTTTCGCAGAGTGGCCTCAGGAGTTATTCATGGTCTCTTCAAGCTTTTAAATTGTTTTAATGTTTTGTTTTTCTTGAATTTTCACTAAACCCTTGGTGCACATAAAAATCGAATCATTTTAAAATGAGAAATAAAATTTGATCAACAACTGGTGGCCCCTGTTAGACACTTCACAAACAATATGGGAGAGCAGTTGAGGTGCTGCGTGTTGAAACTCAAACTTGCTATCATTCAAAATTGTATATACTATACCAAAGAAAACAAAAATGAAAAGAAACATCCAATTAGGAGATAAGCACCGACGGACGACCTCCTCTGAAGGACTTATTGAAAGATTTCAGTCGAGGTTATGTAGTGATTTTCCTAAGCACGTCTCACTTCTGCATAAATGAACGTTTGCTCTCTGTCAGCGTGGATCCCAACGACCAGAAGAAGACGGCCTGCTACGACATCGACGTGGAGGTGGAAGACCCCCTGAAGAGCCAGATGAGCAGCTTCCTCCTCTCCACCGCCAACCAGCAGGAAATCGCCTCACTCGACAACAAGGTGAGATCACCGACGTGATTGTGGATTCAGCTACGCCTTTGATGCTGGGAATCGCACGTAGGTGAAGAGCGAGCTTTCTCCAGTTCGTTACATACATTTTAACAGGAGCTCATTTGTATTGTGGTAGTTTGCTTGCAGTGGATTTCACATCCTGTGGAAGCTTGTTACTGATATTTGACCAGGATTCTGGTCTGCCAGGCGCATTTTGGCATTTGAGCTGCCATTTTTGTCGAGACAACTTTGTTGTGTGTGTGCACTGGCAACAAGTAATGTTGAATTGTTTTTAAATATGTGGACACAGCGTTTTCTCATTCTTTCGGCTTTGGTGATTCAGTGACGATGACATTTTACGTTTGCGTTAAGGCAGAGATACGCTCATGTCACTCATTTACTCGTCTTGCTTTGTTCACCCGAGAAGATCATCGCATTTATGCCACAATGCCGAGATGTAAAACCGTATATCGAGATGAGAAGGCTTTGTGTCCCTAAACGAGTCGTTAAATCTTCATCAGGTCACACGTCATCCTCCAGTGAACATCTGTGCTGTAAATCGCAGATGGCACAGCTGCCTGTATTGAAGGTTATGAGACCGGTGCAGTCGTCTTTTCTTCTGTTGCTCCTCCTCATGCTTGTCATTCCCTGAGGAACTGTGTGTTTGCCATTTATAAATGTTAATGGTTAAACAGAATCAATTTAATTGTGTCTATTTTGGATATTTTTATCAGAATACACTGATTCTTCTCTTGACGTGTAGTATTTTGCTGTTCCACTTTCAGATCCACGAGACCATCGAGTCCATCAACCAGCTGAAGATCCAGAGGGACTTCATGCTCAGTTTCTCCCGAGATCCCAAGGGCTACATCCAGGACTGGCTCAAATCCCAGAGCAGAGACCTTAAGGTTCAATATAACTATTTATATACAAGCTCATGTCGCTCTTTTCAGAAAAGTAACATTAAAAACAACTCGCTGCCTCGGTCATACGTTTGTTCTGAATGTGAAGGAGAGTAAAATGTAGGATGAGCATTCGTGAAAAGATGTTTTTAAACCAGCTAAGGCATTTCATTCAAACCTCAGAGCAGAGCATGAAGCTTTTCATCCCATTAGCGATCCAGAACTAAAAGCCCAAAGGTTGACTTTGAATTCTGAAAATAATTAGGAATCCTTCTCAGACAAATGATTAATTGGTTTAAACTACTGCGTGCTGCAAATTACATGCAGTATTTTGTCCAATAAAAAAAAAAAACAGTATTCATGCTGCACATTTGTCACGTAATATTAATAATGGTTGTTATTTAGTGCTATCGTTAATGATTTCACCTTCTCCTTGGCTGCAGCTAATGACAGATGTGGTGGGGAACCCTGAAGAGGAGAGGAGGGCGGCGTTTTACCATGAGCCCTGGTCCCAGGAGGCTGTCAGCCGCTATTTCTACTGCAAGGTGAGGAAACGCCATCTAATCAGCTTTTACACTCACCTTCCAGCAAACCTCTAATGACGTATTCGTGTTTTTTTTTCCCGCCCTCTTTTCCTTCATCGACAGATCCAGCAGAGGAGACAGGAGCTGGAGCAGGCCTTAGCAGTGCGCAACACCTAAGCCGAGACCCGCTTGAATCTGTGCATCTGACGTCAGAGCTGTTTGTGTGTGTGTGTGTTTGGATGTGTGTGAGGCCATCGTGGTGAAACCTCAGAGCTCTAAAAATGTCGGTAACCAAAAAAAAAAAATAAAGAAAAGCCTTTGTCTGGGTCGGCCGCCAATCACAGAGGTTTTTTTTTTTCCGATGTTTTGAAATGGCGGAGGTGGTTTTTCCCCTCACGTGTTGAAGCCAGCCCTCGATGCACATATGCGGACACAAAGCTGCATATCTGTCCCTGTTTTTGTGCAGGACCGTGAGGACATCCCCATTAACTGCATGTATTAACCCCCCACCACCACCCCCTCCCACCAGAGGTCAAGCCCTCAGACCACAGGCATCCTCAGACTTACTGCCTGATAAACACAACCTCCTCTTCCATCTTCCACTCTCTGCTTTTTGTAAATATGTCACAGATACGTCAAGAGAAAAGAATTCTCTGAATCGGATGCCCACACACTGCATTGTTTTTGGATCCCGATCTTCGAGAGTTCGCTGCGGTGACCGACAGAAATGTAACATGATGTAACCCCGTGTCACAGTGGATCCTCGCAGAGCTTTGGATGGGACTTCACTTTTTATGTTTTCCAGCTCTTTTTGAAACGTTTGTGTGTGTGTGTGTGTGTGTGTTTTCATCTGTACTCTGGAGGAGTGTGTTTTCGAAAGATTGATTAACTACACCAGCAAAGTTGAGATTACAGTGTGATACGTTGGGTTGGATTTCGTTCATTTGCAGGTTTTGTTGTTTTTTGCTTCTTTTTTTTTTGAGGGAATTAATTGGAAAACCCCCAGTGTGTCTCGCCAGTAAAGTCTTTTTACTGTAACTCCTACAACAGTATTAGTTACATGAATTAAAGTATTATCACATTAACAGCTCTGTGTCTGTATAGCAACAAAAGGAGTCTCGCTGAAGGAGAAACAAGTATTCTTGTATTATTAATAGCTTTTATCTTCCCTTAATCATAGCAAAATGGCAAATACATGTTGGTCGACTGTTTCTTTCGTCAAAGTCACTCACTGCCTCTGATTTGTGTGCTATTTTGCCAGTTAATGTCTTGAAGGTGTTACCAAAGGTTGCAACATAAAGAAGAGAAAAATGATCACTGAAAAAGAAGTGGGCAAAGTATTCCTCACCTGGGTTTATCGCAACTTTCCGAAAGATGTCTCAGCAAATCTGAGCAACTCGGGTTGCTGCAGAGAGAATTTACTCCCAGATGTTTGTAGCCAATTAGACCTCACGGTTTTGTAAACAAACCCTAAAACCGCTATTGCTACAGTCGAACCCTTAAATCCAGGTGTGGAGAATCGTGTCCTTTTCTTCACTTTTTATGTTACATGAAGAAGAAAAATGAAGTTTTTTTTTTCTTTTCTAGAGATGTGAATGTAAATATGTTTTTGTCTGCTAAGAGGGCCATCTGTACAGTATGTGACAGACTATCTGTGTTTGTTTTGGGGTGAATTTGGGGGAGGCGGGAGGGGGGTGGGCGGGCTGAGTTTCATGGTGCATTATGGGAGCTCCATGAGTTTTGAATTAGTAGGGCAGGAATGTTAGTGTTCCTCAGTGTACTATCTTGGGTTGGGGTGGTTTATTTTAGGTCCATCCCGTAACTGTCGTGGGAGCTGGAAGCTGCAAGAAAGACCTCCCTCGCTTTCAGTCTCAGTAGCTGTAACACACAAGATATAATCTGCACCGATTTCCTTGAACACTTTTTTTTTAATGACACTTGACTTGTATGTATATATTGTAATGTCAGATGGAGGATTTTTTTTTTCTCAGCAGTCAGTTTCTAGCTGGAACCTTTTTCCGGGTTTCTTTGCACTGTGCTGTAATCCTTTGTCGGGACTCTCTTCGTCGTGGGTGAGACCCCATTTTTATTATCCCAGCATACAGAGAGAAAAGAAAAACAAAAAGACAGATTGGACGATTTCACGATGACCTATGCATGCTCCATGGACGTTAATTAAAACATCTGACGAGACAGTGTGTAAATATAAAAAGCTGGCATAGCAGTCTGTGTGACGAGCAGAAAGACTTGTTGAAATGCCTTCTGGAAACTCTTTTGCCAAAAATGATATGCCCTACCAGCAACTAACTGTAGGTGTTTTTTTTTTCTGAACTGTGTTTTTGTTACTAAGTTATATTAAAAAGCACTCATTAGAGGAGAAACAGTAGTCATTGGTAGTATCTTAGTCCTGTGTCTGACCTGGAGTGATTTGTCTTTGTATGGCCAGGGCTTTCACATTGTTGTCAAACAGTCACTGATTCACTAGCACCCTCTTGTGGAGGAAACTAGAAGCTACAACTCCTGGGTGACCTCAGCGTTGAGCACCACAGTTATCAGAATACCTGACAAAATGTTAACAGACTACTGTGTCTTCTGTTTCTAATACCCTGACATACTGTTGACATGTTTGTCCCACTCCCTGCATGTGTTTGTGAAGAGTGGGATCTGCTCTTTCTCTCTGTTTACACTGTTGTCAGAGCGTCACCGACAGGGAGGTAATAGTATACATAATACTGTGTATCTGTTAGAGCAAACTCGTTTGGTGATCCTACAAAAAAAAAAAAGAAAGAAAGAAAAAGGGAAAACAGCTGTGATATTGCGAGACAGTCTGGATGTAAATAAAGAAGCGCTTGCCAAAGTTTGTAAATTCCATCATATCTGAAGAGTCTTTTTTTTCCACCTTTTATACCACAATATATCAAAGTGTGGGGACCTTTTTGTGCACATAATAGATCATAGATCACAGGTTCCCTATGTAGGTAAATGATGTCATTTTGTTTTGTGCTTTGCTGCAAAAATTTACATATTAATGTGCTGCATCTTAAAGCTACATAACTTCTAAGTGGATTACAGGGCAATGCTCATACATCGTAAAATAAAAAAAATTCAAATCAATGTGAGGATATTTTTTCAATATTTTTATACTGATTTTTCTACTCATTCCTAAATCTGCAAACTGGAGATGTCTCCCTTCAGTGTGTGATGTTTCCGACATGCTGCAGTTTGTAGACAAAGAGAGACCATGTAAAATTTTAGTTCATAATAAGGCTTGAATATTACGTAGTTTAGCGCAATTTTTATTTTGAAAGTTAAGAGTCAGTGATGTGGTACATATCAACAGCAAATGTCACTGGGAGTGTAAAAGAATTACTTCGATCTTTTACGTAAATAAAATAAGACAAAATTAGTCTGTAAAAATGAGCAAAAGTCCTGGCTTCAAAATCCTACTTAATTACATTAATATTATCCCCTATCACGGATCATTATCCTGATCTGTATATGAACTTAAACTTCATATAAAAAAAAAAAACATGCTGTGACTTTAATGGACAGTAATTTTCAGGCATAATGCACCATTTGATAGTGAAATTTTCAAACACAGCAGAACTCTGTCATCAAATGAATCAAATAAACTCTGCTTTAGCTGTGGGTGTCTGAAAATGCGATGTCCAATTATCTAAATAATTGTGCAGCCTTGTGAAATTACCTTTCACATTTTTTATGCTCAGGCTCATTTTTTCTGGGTTAAATTTCCTGCTTGAGCGAGGCGTTCCCCAGAGGTGGCAGACAGGCATTTTATTGTTCACTGACCTCACCACAAGGAAGCAGGTGGAGGCCTTTCCACAGCGTACTGCAGTAGTGCTGTGGTGCTAACACCAGCCCCACTCCCTCCTCAGAAAGACCCTCTTTCACTCCGCTGCTCCACTATTCTCCCCAGCGAATGGAGAAGTTTTATGGGGGTGGGGGTGGGGGTGGGGGGTTAGTGGGCCTCAGCTCGATCGTCTCGCCCCTTTACCGAGGAAGAGGAGGAGGAGGAGGGAGAGGAGGCTATGTGAAGTAAGCCCATTCAGTGAGTTCAAGCTTCTTGCTGTGAAGGTTAACCACCCACGCCACGGCAGACCATGGCCAGGGATAGACACAACCCTCCCTCTGGGCAATGGGTTCACGTCTCTCCCCAAAGACATATGTGTACAGAAAACTTGCCAAAACTCAGGGAGGCCTGGGCCGGGGAGGAGAATTACTGACTTGATGTGAGGAGACGAGGCAGGGCAGGCTGCTTCGGGAACAAACTGTTCACTGCCTCCAGGCACTGCAGTAAAGCTTTTGGGTAAACCAGAAAGACGACAAGATGTCTTATTCTGAGAATGAGCACGCCATCACCACTGATTTTTCTGCGATACTGCCCTTTCTTCAGCTCTGCCAAGCAGATGACAAATACCTCCAGGAGTAACTGTTCAAGCATGCTGCATACAGATCCTACAAACAGTTGTTTGTTTTCTTTTGTCTAATGAGACCGAAACAAGCATTTTTACACTGAAATGAAGAAACAACTCTGAGCAGAAATATCACTCTTTAATATGTCTTAAAAAAGAACAGATATTAAAGAAAAGGCAGCCAGCGGCTTCAGTTTGTTTCCAGTACTATTTTAAACGTCTTCATCTTCACAAAGAAGACGTATGGCTCAAATTTTTACTCAATTAATCATTAACAACGAAGGCCTTTGTGCATTTATTATTTCAAGACAAAACCTCCTACATTTTTTTTTTTTTTTTGTAAATTGGAGGATAAATAGTCTTGCTCAACTCCTGTGAAAATACATTAATGGCAGAATACAGATAGATCGGATTCAGGGAGCTGTGTGAGAAGACACCTCCATGACTCATAATTCGTCTAGACATGACAGACTCAAAGTTATAACCCCATAAGCCAGATGTATTCATAAATACCGAGCAGAGAGATTTTCAGCTGGAGAACACAACTAGGAACTTATGCATCAGCAGATGTTTGTTTGGCCAAAGGGTCCATGAGTGATACAGTGCTATTGTTCAACTGATCTGGTCTTTTTTTCTGCCACACACAAAGGTGAGAATTTCCATGTGTGAATAATAAAGGTACCATATTACAATTCACATTATTCTGCATGAGTGTCCTGTAGTCCAGGCAGTGTGTTTGAGGCCCCAACACTCTCAAGAAGTCCAGACCTCTAGGTGCTGTTGGCCTGCTCTTGTTCAAAAAGAGCCATGGCGAGATGCGAGCGTGACCCCAGACCCTCCAAGTTGCTGAGGACACAACGGTGATAGATATCCTCACTGAATCGCGGGTTGCATGTTCGCCGCACATATTTCTGAATCAGCGCTGGCTCTACAGCTCTGAACACGTGTAGCCCCGAGTAACGGACAAATATGTCATACACGTCCATGCTTTCCAGCAGCTCCTCGTTGTCCAAGATGTCAGCAGCCATCTTGGTCCGTGCGGCCATGTAGTCGGCATTGTAAAAGCAAGCCTCGTCAAAGACGTGGCGGTCAAAGTGTCCGTCTCGCAGTGACTCTGAAGCGAAGGAGGAGGAGGCCGCAGAGGGCTGCTGGTCACGATAGAGGACGGCAGGACTGTACTCTTGGAAGTGGATGGGGAAGAAGACCTGCCAGTTGCTGATTGCGTTCATTCTGCAGCGGTTCAGGAAGTCAGCATTGACCTCGGTCCACACGCTGGCCAGGAAAAACAGCGTATCAACTGGATGCTTCTTAGAGATAATGTCCATCAGCTTGACCTGCGAGGGCACCTCTGTCTTCACGCTGATCCAGGGAATCTTCACATCCCCATAGCGCTTCTCCACCTCCCCAATCATGGCCTTAATGCCAGCAAACACATCAGTCTGACTGACTCGCTGCGCGTCAAATGGATCATAGATGAACAGGAATGTGAGTAAAACATTGTCATGGGTGTCCAAAGTGTTCATCACATACATGTCGAGGAAGTTACTAACATAGTCCTGATCCTGGGCAGTGACAGGTAGGATGACCTGCACCCGTGTTGCCTCCGTCACATAGGGCATGGGGATAATCTCAACGGCGCTTAGAGGTCGCAGTAAGTTTACCCGTTTGGCAATGACTTGACTGTGGTCTTTCTGGGTATAGGCCTCCAGCGCAAGGTCCAACACATACTCCATACCACGCGTGGGATCAAAGCGGCGGTAACCGTTAAGCAGACGACGCTTGCGGAAGCGCAGCTGGGGCTGGTAGCGTTCATTAAGACGTTCCACCGCAATCTCCAGAACTGCGTTTACATCAGCGCGGTCGGCCCCTCTCATCTCACACTTGGGGGAGTTGTCAATGCACGAATATACATGCTCTTCAGTGAAATACTCCCAGTTTATAACCTCAAAACGGGTTCTCGGCTTGAAGGGAGGGTTGATTCCAATAGGCCACGTGACTCCAGCCTTACCCTCAGGTGTCAGGTCACTTAGGTTGTTTATCTGCATCTGATGAGTACAAGGAAAATGATGTCAAAATTCAAAACAAAGCTCACAAGGAAGACACACTCTAAGCTGTGGTGACATATCTGATTGCTATGTGGTATAGGGTTTATTTCAAGTTAAGTCAAAACACTGCTAATGAACTGTCATTAGCAGCTACTCTAATTACATAACAAGGCTTCTTAGGCAGATCATACTCAAGAGATGATGACGCTGGAATGTAACACTTCATGCCCAAACAGACTACCAACCTCTCGTCTTGGCTTTCTGACATGTTTAAATATTGTATCAGTCAGGAATTTCTGCCTTGGCTCAAAAATGTGGGTGTGTTGGAGAGCAGAACAAACAGTATACATTCACACAGAGCTCCATCATCACTGAAGCAGCCCATCTGATGCATTCCCTTCAGATATGAGTCACACAAACAAACTAATAGTGGTGTCAGTGTTACAAACCTGCAGCTGTTGAATCTGTTGGTAAGTCCATTCCAACTCAATCTGGCTGAAGCGTTTGTGCAGACGGTACATGAGATTTGGGTCCGATATAGGGTGGACTGTGAAGGCATTTTTAAACTGCATGCTATCTTCACGCTCTGGATCTGCATTTTTCCCGAGCTCAAAGTAACGATAGGTCATATCCTGGAAGCCACACAAGGAGACAAGGAGGAAAAAAAAAACAATGTTAGTGTGGCTGCTGTTCTGTCGATGAAACGGTGTCAAATGTGAATTTCATTTGTTCCTTTTTACCTGATGCACCTCCACACAGCTGAGACCAAGGTAGTCAATAATGCAGCGGCCCAGCCACTCATCAGGTCTCACACTGAGGATGTCATTACGGCAAGTGTCAAGATGGGGTTGCAGACGGGCCAGCAGACTGCGAGACAGGAGATAGCCATAGCCCCCGTGGCAGTAGCGTGCCTTCTCCTCTCCACCGATAAACTCCTCCGCCCTGCCCATATACAGATCCTGACCTGCACTGAGGTGGCCCACCAGCTCTGACAGACGGTCAGCTTGCATGTAAGTGTCATCCTGGGCTAAGAGGAACCAGTCATAGTCTGAGCCATAGTGCTGATGGAGGTGGCGCACTGTCTCGTACATGAGCCACACTGGACGATCATCACCGTGCGCAACCACAGTCATGCCGTGGGGCACCTTTGGGCTGCGTAGGCCCGTGAAGAAGAAGGTGCGGTGGAAGTGGTGGGCAACTGTGCGATTCACCGCCACGGCCAGCGTGTTGAGGGTGGCCCGTGAAGTCAATACACCCACCAGCAGTCGCTCTCTGATGCCCAGTTCAGTGTGAATATATCGAGTTCTGGAGAGGTGGACAGGTAAAGATAAATGGAAGGACAAAAACAGAAGACATCAAAACACAAACAAAAATGTGATCATTTCTCCTATGAGTCAACGTTTTTCCAGGATAAGAAATGTAGACTTCAAAAGTTCTGGAATTGCATATAAATATACCAACATGAAAAGATCAGATAAAAACCTATGTGTGAAGCTTTTTACTGCAGACGATTAACTCCATGATTTGAAATAAGCCACGAAAAAGAGGATGAAACCTGTTGATCAACAGGTCTGCTTTTCACATCTGAGCTTCTGTATGTCTGTTCGAAAGAGTGACTGATATAATCTCTAGCCTAAATGCCACATATACTGTACTGTGCACTTACCGTATTGCAGAAGAGATTTAAATGTAAGGGTATTACATAGAAAATTAGCAAATTTAGGTCCTCTTGATTTGAATTGTCTCCAGTTTCTCAGAACAAGTCCAGGAAAACATGAAATAATGTGACATGGTGCTTCTTTTACAAATCTGTCTGCATATCTACAGACATATCTCGCAGAAAGCCCCTCCCTTACCACTGGCACTGACTTTACACAGAATTAATTAGATCATCTACCTTACATGATATGGAGAGGATTCATTTTGGTGTTTTGAGAAATACAAGACTTCCATACTCACCTAAGGACTTTCTTGTGAGGCTTGTTTGGGTCCTTGTGATAGGGCACAATACGTGGCTGAAAGTCTTCATCTCCAGCTCCGTCCCTAGAGTCTCTCTGGGTGTCTCCTCTGCCCAGGAAAAGCCTTCCATTGACCAGTTCATCCCTACAGGACTCATCGGCATCCCCTTGTGTCCAGGACACCATCAAAAGGCTAAGACTACATCCCAAGGACAGCCCGAGGATAAGGGGTAAAGCAGGCCTGAACACGGCCAAAAAGGAGGAAAGTCGCATGTCTGGTAGTTACGAGCTACACCTGATGGAAGATTTATTAGATTATGTGCCAATTCTCCTGTCCTAACTTAACACATTTTCGCCTACATACACACATATATATATATTTATATATCTATAAATTTTAACAGTAAATTGCCTGAAATGTCACATGCTGTCTCTTTCCTCAGTCTCACTCGGTGAAGTGGACGTTTTAAAAGTTCCTGATCAACCTATCAAGCAAGATTTTGATTTTGATATTTGAACGTTATCTAGTAGAGCAAATGCAAACGCATGGAATGATGCTTTACATTTAATTTCGAAATTCAAAATACACTAATTGTAAAGGTGCAGGTAAATCCATCAACTAGTTTGTCCTTTTTGTCAGAACAAAAGATTGAAAACAGCTTAACGTTATTAACGTTTATTTCATATTAACAGATATCTAACAAACTAGGCTGGTTAGGTTAGTCACCGTCATGAACACTATGTAACGCCACCATATGTCTTCACTGCCTTTTGGGCTAACGTTACGTTAACTAGCTCTACTTATTTTGGCTATTGAAAACGCTAATAGCCACTTCTAAAGTCAGCTAACTAATGTAGCAAGACGCTAATTGTCACCTGGCAAAGTTAACCGTTCGAGTTTACATCAGTGTAGACCAACCGAATTGGGAAAATCGAACAAGGACGACTGAAAAGTTTTGATCGCCGTGTATAAAATAATTATAACCTGAATGGTAACGCTATGTGTCGGAGGAACAAACATCAAAGAGCAAGCTAAGCTAGCATCGCGTCGGTCGTTTCAGTGTAGATTTGTCGCTGCTCGATCCATCTCCACCAACACCGACTTGAAGGAATAGCTTCCATTTTCGTCGTTGATGCAGATACAAGTCATCAAAGCATAGCCGGACATATGCCGTCCATTTTCTTCAGTTACTCGACTTCCTCAAAAACTGACTGCCACACACGCAGTGTAGAAATAACGTCCCTCTCACGTCGTTTTGACTCTCATCATCACTGCCTGAACATATACGCTGCAGCATCACCTCTGGCCGACTCAAGAGACCAGTGTCTCTGATAAGGACTGCCTAAAACTAAACACTCAAGACCAAAATAAGGACATATCATAACTGGGATAACGTATGATTATTGTAGACCCGTGTCAAGATGTAGGTCTTTATTGTGCGAAAAAAAAGTGTATTTATAAGTCTTATCAGTGTGGTTACACCTTAGGAAGATGAACAACCACCCTTCAAACCAGCATGTCAATGTAATGTCATGTTTATTAACTTAGGATAGCCCTTGTCTAGGCAGTTCAATGCAACAATTACCTTATTTTACTGATTATGTATTAAATCTACTACTAATTTATCAGTGAAGGGGCATTTTACTGCAGTCCCACGAGAAGGGGAGGGCACCTTTATTCTCGCCGCCCTCTTTGACCATATATGGCCCGTCTGGCGGTTTCGCGATCGGCTACATTCACCCGGCGAAAAGTGAACACGCGACGTCGGTGTGCTCCCGAAACCAGTAACTCGTTTTCAAGGTAATGTAGACTATTATGATGTCTGACAACTGCGGTTCAAATTGATAACATATACAGGTTTCTGTGACATTAAACGTGGGCTTGAAAACAGTTAATTAACCGCCGAATTAGCCGCCTTTAGACCTTGCCGTAGCGAGTTGGGCCTTGCGTCAAGTTAGCTTTAGAGGCTCGGGCCTGTTATTTGTAAATGAGTTAGCTAGCTACCGCTGTTAGCTTAGCTAGAGAACTAACGCAGTCAGCAGTCACTTTATCAAAATCGGTACGACGTTCCTCACATGTATGACACTCTGTCGTAATGAGCTAACGCAGCTCCTTAAGTACTGTCCTCGGCTAATTAACTGTGAAATGACAGATCTGCCGTTAGTATTAGCGACATGAGCAACCGTTAGCATCAGCTGGGCTACCAGGCTTTACAATGTTAAGAACACAACGTGCAAGCAGGTGGAACTCGAAGAAACCAAATTTGGTTCTTGGTTAGACCATTGACATCATAGCTCTTCAGCTTGGACCGTTGATTACGTTAGGACTTTTCTAACAACGTTAGTCCTTCCTTAAAGCCAGCTGTAAGTCTAAGTCACATTGTGATCTCATTTACCGGCACATATGTGATACCGGTTAATGGGCGAGTGTTCCACTTCAAACGGCACTTTTTCCTCATAACATTTCTGACTGATATAGCGAAATGAAATTAAATCCTCCTACAGGTGAATACTAGGTACTGTAATGGTTTTTCCTATAACATGCTGTTATTTAAGAATATGAGTGTTGAGCCATATCTGTCCCTTTCTTGCTGCTGTTGAATAGCCTTACACCACCATGCCATCCGACTTGGCCAAGAAGAAGGCAGCAAAGAAGAAGGAAGCTGCTAAAGCTCGCCAGCGTTCAAAGAAACCCGACGAGTTAAATGGGGAGGGTGAACAACCAGAGACACAGCGTAATGGAGCAGAGAGCAATGGTGAGAGGAGGTCACATCTTTGAGTAAATGTTATAGGCTTGGTTGTGATTTACTAGACCTATATCGTACCTGGAATCAATTTTAGTATTGACTTGTAATTATATTGCCATTCTGTCACATAGGTTAGTGTCCAGCTTGAAATGTGAGCAAAATAATTACTTGATTACATTTTGACAGGTATTGCCAGTTTGACAAAGGAGCTAGATGAATTTGAACTGGCGAAGACCGAGGCACGGGCAGTGACGGGCGTTCTGGC
This sequence comes from Scatophagus argus, assembly GCF_020382885.2. Classification (NCBI taxonomy): domain Eukaryota; kingdom Metazoa; phylum Chordata; class Actinopteri; family Scatophagidae; genus Scatophagus; species Scatophagus argus. Next base: position 9,461,285 of record NC_058510.1, read on the forward strand.
CTCACACCCCAACAGCACTGATGTCCACATTAGCAGCCTGTCGCTCACCTTCCATGGCCAAGAGCTTCTAGCAGATACCAGCCTGGAACTCAACTCAGGCAGACGCTATGGGCTCATTGGCCTTAATGGCACTGGTAAATGGTCTCTCCTGGCATATGATATTGTTAGTCAGTGCCCTCGACATTTTTTTTTATTTTTGTACCTGATCCAATTTTCAGTTTTGGCAACTGGGATATCTTAAATGCTAGACTCCTTTACCACAAAGAACAACAGTTGCTCATTGTCAGTTGTTTCCACAAATGGAAGTGTGATAAATGTTGTACAGAATGGATTTTTGAGGTCACATACTATAACTCATTTTCTTCTACTTTCATCTTCTAGGAAAGTCCATGTTGTTGTCAGCTATTGGGCATCGTGAGATTCCCATTCCAGAGCACATTGATATTTACCACTTGACCCGGGAGATGGCCCCCAGTGACAAAACGGCTCTGCAGTGTGTGATGGAGGTGGATGAAGAGAGGATTATGCTGGAGAAGGAGGCAGAGAGACTTGCCCATGAGGACTGTGAGTCATGTGACGTATTATGCAATAACTGCTACTGTAGGGGGGAGAATTTATTGTCACAGAAGCAAAATTCTTGAGAGAGCAGATGAGATAAACAGATAAACTAAATACAGTCTAATTTGTGTGTAGCTGATCTGAGCAAACAGATGGGCAGCAACAATGAATTTGTCTCGCTTAAGAGTTGAGTGTGTTTGTATAGTAACTGATCACTAAACGACTTTCTCTCACCCCTGCGTAGCCGAGTGTGAGAAGCTGATGGAGCTGTATGAGCGTCTGGAGGAGCTGGATGCGGATAAGGCAGCGGTGCGAGCTTCTCGGATCCTCCATGGCTTGGGTTTCACCGCTGCTATGCAGCAAAAGAAACTCAAGGACTTCAGTGGAGGGTGGAGGATGCGTGTTGCTCTGGCCAGGTAAAGACAAACTGATGTGACCCGTTCTTCCAGACCAGTCCTCTAGTCTCTGGTCTGCCCACAACACTGTCAAGTTATGAGTAGTAGCCTGTCAACATTGAATAATATGAATCTGCAAAATAGCTAGTAATTGAAGTTTTCAAATAAATGAAGTGGAATAAAAGGATTATGTGCATATAATAAAGTATAATCCTGTTCAGGCAGGTCATATTTTGCTGTGACGTTGAGACGTTTTATTAGTCACACTGGACTTTCTTCTGTTTTTCAGAGCCCTGTTCATCAAGCCCTTCATGCTGTTGCTGGATGAACCCACTAACCACTTAGATCTGGATGCTTGTGTGTGGTTGGAAGAGGAGCTCAAGTCGTAAGTTCACCTCCTACTTCATTGCTCGAGTGTGTCCAGACGGTTGATATGAAGTGCTCATCCTGCTTGTCGTCATCAGGTTCAAGCGAATCCTTGTGCTCATCTCGCACTCTCAAGACTTCCTGAACGGTGTGTGCACCAACATCATCCACTTGCATCAGAGAAAACTGAAATACTACACGGTGAGAACACTTTGCTGAAACAATTGCTGGTGTCTTGTGGCAAATTTTAAAAAGCAGAGTGCCTGGAGGGGAAAAAAAAAAATCAGTCTCAGCATCCCTTGCTATGTCTTAAAGACTGACTCTGCCACAGTGATCTCATAATGCTAAATAAGGGGCAGCTGTGGCCTTGAGGTTGGAGAAGCAGCTTGTGATCAGAAGGTTGCCAGTTCGATTCCCCCACCGAATGGGCAGGAAAAATTTGGGTGTGGTGGAGTGATTAATGCGAAAATGCCCCCATTAGCCGGCTGATGCGCAAGGCGCACCCCGGGCGCTTGATAATTGCAGCCCACTGCTCCTGTGTAATTTGCTGGGTGTTGCATGTGTGTGTTCAACTAAGGATGGGTTAAATGCAGAAAACAAGTTCAGTGTGTGTATGTAAAAATATATATACTGCCAATAAAGTGATTCTTCTTCTTCATAAGGAAACAAGGGGTAGGTGGTTACTAATTATGTGTCAGCGTGCAGCCCTGTTGGATGACCATGCAAATCTATTTTTTGCCTTAAGGGTAACTATGATCAGTATGTGAAGACCAGAGAGGAGCTGGAAGAGAACCAGATGAAGCGTTTCAACTGGGAACAGGACCAGATAGCACACATGAAGGTAAATGAGAGACACCATGTGGTGAAATGTTTTAAACACACTCTCCTCAGGTTGGCTTTGGATTAGGTTTGTTAAACCCTTGCTGTACATTATGAGATAATGTACAGCAAGGGTGGATTGTAGCTGCTCTTGGACTTACTGTGACCAAAAGGTTGCTCATGTCCACTATGAAGATATTTAAAAAAGATATTTACTACGATGAGGCTGTCACTAACTGAACTTATTTTAATCTGGGTGTTTTCCAACGTAAGCTCCACAGTTTCTTTTTTTTTTGTTGTTGTTTTTGTTTGAAGTAGCTACCAGTTTTTAAGTATAACAAACATTCATTATTCTGTCTGTCATGCGCTGAATCAAGTCTTGTACCCTTTTTATACCTTTTTCATCTAGAATTACATTGCCAGGTTTGGTCATGGCTCTGCAAAGCTGGCACGACAGGCACAGAGCAAAGAGAAAACGCTGCAGAAAATGGTGGCATCCGGCTTGACTGAAAAAGTTGTAAATGACAAGGTACTGTGATGTGGTTGAAATGGCGGTTTGGAAATTACTGTCAGTATGCTTGTGGCTGGACGCTTGTTCTCAGACTTTTGACCCAATGACACACTTTTTGAAGAAGTGTGTCATGGTACTAATCCATGCCTCTGTCTCTCACAGACTCTGTCATTTTATTTTCCTCCCTGTGGGAAGATTCCTCCTCCTGTTATCATGGTTCAGAATGTGAGCTTCAAGTACAGCGACAACACAGTGAGTGCGGTTAATACTACAGCACAGACAGCTGTGTCCGCTTCGAGATGCATTTCAGGGTCTCATTCATCTGTTCTGTTTCCTTCAGCCGTACATATATAAAAACCTGGAGTTTGGTATCGACTTGGATACACGAGTGGCTCTGGTGGGACCCAATGGAGCAGGGAAGTCCACACTGCTGAAGCTACTGATGGGAGAGGTGGGCACAGTAAATATTTCCACATTACCCCATGAGAACCTGCACTTCAGGGTATTCAAGTCTATTCTCCTTTTCCTTTTGTAGCTTCTGCCCACCGATGGCATGATTCGCAAACATTCTCACGTCAAGATTGGAAGATATCACCAGGTAAATCTCTGAGCCTTATGACAGCACCTCAATACCCTGCAAGTTTCTAAAGCACTGTAAGCCCCTCACCCCTCTGATAAGCAGACATTATAGTCCGCTTAGAAGGCTCAGTGTGATTCAAGGCAAAAATGCTGCTCTGCCAGACCTTCCATAGAAAGTAGATTTACTAATAAATATCTTCTATGTATCTGCTTGTGTTCTAGCATCTGACAGAGCAGCTGGAGCTGGACCTGTCTCCTCTGGAGTACATGATGAAGTGTTTCCCTGAGATCAAAGAAAAAGAGGAGATGAGGAAAATCATTGGTCGCTATGGGCTCACAGGAAAACAGCAGGTAGGGTTGGGATACCCTTCCAGTAGTGAAACTAAAAAAATGAAATGTTTTTGTCATTGTCTGCCAGCGCTACACTTAGACCTGAAATGTCTTCCAGGTCAGTCCGATCAGGAACTTGTCAGATGGTCAGAAGTGCCGGGTGTGTTTTGCCTGGCTGGCCTGGCAGAACCCTCACATGTTGTTCCTTGATGAGCCCACCAATCACTTGGACATTGAGACCATTGATGCATTAGCAGAAGCCATCAACGAATTTGACGGCGGCATGATGCTAGTTAGCCACGACTTCAGGCTAATTCAACAGGTATTTATTCTATTATTTGATTAATTTAACATATGATTGCAAATCTTAGTATTTTATTGATCCCTGGGGGAAATTGTGTAATGACAAATGACACCGTGAGCCACAGGATTTGACTTAACCAGTTGTACTCGGCACCAGTGTAACTTTCATCTCTTTCTTTAGGTGGCTCAGGAGATCTGGGTGTGTGAGAATCAAACCATCACAAAGTGGAACAGGGACATCCTGGCGTACAAGGAGCACTTGAAATCAAAGATTGAAAAGCAAGCGCATGACATTTAAGAAACATCACGCTGTGAGCCACTCCTTTATTTCGCATCATGGATTTGACCTGCAAGCTCCTGAGAGGGATGAGCAGGGTTTGCATTGCAGGAAATGTCCTAAGTAGAACTGAACCGATCTCTTATGCATCTTATTGGACACGTCTCTTGTACATGTTGTACTGTATTTCCATCTCGGTTTGTCAGTGCTGCACCGTGCTGAACCTGACCCAACCTCCCCACCTCCCGACACCTCAGGCTGCACTCTGATTGGCTGATTCACCTGAAGCATCTCAGTGCATTTTGGATTGCATTCCATTGTGCTGTCTTCATAGAAAACTTTTCTTTTTTTTTAATTTTTCAAAATGTTCTGTTTAATCCCAACATGTATGCAGCAGCCTTTAGGTCATATTTTATGATATTTAAAAGTCAACTTTTTTTGTGTAAAAGAGCAGTTCTGCCTTATTTAACAATGTAATGCAATAAAGGTTTGTCTGAATAAACAGAACATAAAAACAGCATATTTAGATTGAGGACTTTATTATTTTAAGCTTAATTAATACAGTACTCTATCCAAAAATCAAAAGCTGTTAGGGAAAATAAACTATTTTACATCTTTGTAAACACAAAATTTGAAGTGACTAAAGAAGTGGCTTTGGATTCTGGCTTGTGAGCCCTATGGCTGCATAGATCCTACATCATCGTATAGCCCACACTACACTGTGTATGCTGCTTAACTCATCTTCCACGTAAATGAAAATGGGTTGGCTGTCTCAAAAAAACAAAAAACAGCTGGCATCTTTTGTCTTAACCAATGCTTTTAAGAAAAAAAGGGGGAATGACAGCCATTTCCAAACTATCAACGGAATCCAGTGCATCTCCAGGATGCACTTACAGAGAAAAATACAAGAGTTTTACAATGATTTGTGGTTAGTTGTAAGCTAACATCCATACAGGTGATCCATACACAAGTTATAAAGTCTTCATTATGAGCTGTGTTCACGTCAAACCGGGCTGGCGTCAGCATAACACTGAAAGGTATCTGTTTTGCTACCTCTGTGACATTGTTATGTTAACCAAAGTTTCATTAGTACATGCCAGTTCTTTCAACTAAGATAATCATTACAACAAGTAATATTTTCTCATATTTGTTGCGCATTATAACATTTCACACTAAAACATACTGACTTGCTCATCATGAAACATCACTCCTTTTGACAACTTGGTTCTTCTAGTCAGTATCTGCCCAGATCAGTCATGTAAAGACCTGGCAGGATGGTTTAAAAACAAATATTTTTTTTTGTCATGGTGGCAGCAACATGAGCATCCTTTTGTTTTTAAGGATTTCAAGCCAATCATAAAGTTACAGGAGTCGACATCTTTAGTCTTTAGAAGCAGTAAGTGTTACACAACATAAAGTGAAATTAATATTTTCATTATATTGGACAGCTCACACCTGCAGCAGTGTTTTCTGCACGATTAATAGTTTTGAATAGCAACATTCAAGCTAATAAATAAACTAACTCACCGCCTAACAAACATTAGGAGGTTAATGTGAACTCAGCTTGTTCTTGTAATAAATCCAACATGACATGAATGCAGCTTAAGATTCATTGTTAGCTGTGTTCGCTTCCCCACGAAACTACTTCTTCTTCAACCGTATTTAGTTAAACTGACAATTTCTTTTTTTTAGTTTTCATCTGTTAGTCATTATACTCTCAAAATACATGCTGTGTTGCGAGTTACTTCTCAGACACTTAATGTGTTCCTACCAGTCGGCTTGAGAAGTGCCAACCAGGAGAAAACTTGTAGCTCCAACCTATAAGGCTACACAAAAACTCCTAAAGCTGTTATGTTTGTCACATGGGGTGTTCAATACCTATAGTGTGTATGCATGTAAATACAGATGATACGTAAACATTGGTAATGGCCTAGTTTTTAAAACATGAGGCTCACTGTTAAAGGTTTCAACTTGGTAGCACGCCTGATTGGCAGATTAGTGGCACAAGCTGCAGTTGAAACAGTGCAACTGGGAGGAGTGTTTTTAAGAGGATCCCGGTGGAACTATGTCTCACGGGCCAAAAGGGGGATGCAGCAACCAGTGGCGCGCTCGGGTACCGTTATGCATGGACCAACCGAGGCTATCCATGCTCACTGGGCTTCCCACTCCTCATCTGAGACCTCATCAGCAGGGATGATGCGAGTGTTGCTGGCACGAATGCTGCTGATGTTAGTGAGAGAGAGGAGGTTTGCAATGCCCATCAGACTGACTCCGGTGCCGTCCAGGTTCACCTGAGCCAGATGCATGTGTTTCAAGTACTTTAGGCCTGAGGAAAACATTGGGGGAAAAAAATGCAAAGAAGTCATTCATCGAAGTAAGAAAAGATTACATTTGTCTGCCTTGGTGGAGCCCATGATTTGAAGAGTTTGACCTCACCGTGGTCTGTGATCCGTGTGCGGCTGAGATTGAGTTTAACAAGCTGACTGCAGTGGATCAGACCTCTCCTCACTACTGTGTCTCCCACCTGACTGCTGGCTAACCCCAACTCCTGAAAAATAGGAAAAAAAACCACCATTAACAGCAGAAAAACATCCCGCATAAAAATGCATGGAGATTATCTTTATAACACAGGCTAATTAACCTGTCAGCATCTAATTTTAAACATGTCACCCAGCCTCAATCCCCTTAACTCTGTAAAAACACTGGAAAAATTCTTCCTTTCAAGTTTTTTTTTCCTTTACATAACCGACTACCCCCTTTCTGAGCCCCTCATTTAAGCCAGGCTTAGCACATTTTTACCACTTTTAACCCTGAATTAATGAGCAGTGCAATGTAGCACTGCAGAACTGAGAACTGCAGCAACTATGGAAACAAGTGTGTGAACCCAGGGTTATCAAGGAATACAGTTTGAAACTAAATACCCAGGGTAACTGTAAGTACAACCAGTGTTAAATGTGATTTAAGTTAAAGGAACAATTCATCTCCAATGTAGGCCCTAAACGAAACTGCTCACAACAAGGTCTGTGGATTATCTTGCAGTAACTTGTCATGATTTCATAAGAGAGACACTGGTGAATTTTTTGAAGCTTTAAGCACCACGAGCAAAGTGCCATCTAGCTCCACTGTTTTGAGAAAAGGCAGACCTCTCTACAGTCAGTATGTCCAACACTGTCAATTCACACCAGAACAATCTAGATGATGCTTAAGTATTTTTTTTTTTTTAATTTTGGGGTGAAATGTACCTTTAACCTTTAACAAAAGGATAAAATTACAGAGCAGCATATTTTTATTTCACTACCATGTCTTTAACTAAACCTGCGCTCGCCAACTGACAAATACACAAATGTGACCAGTAAACTCACCTTGAGGTGCGGCAGACAGGTGATGAGCTCAGCCACTCCTCGGCTGGTCACTGCTGTTCGGTCCAAACACAGCTCCTCCAGCTCCTGCAGGCCACGCAGAGACGGGAGCCCTGCATCTGTCACCTGAGTGTTGCTTAGTGACAGCTTCTTCAACCTGCACAGAGTTTGTACAGTACTCCTGTCTAACACCTCTGCTGCAATCATACAGAAACAATGACACCTATTGTACAAGAACACAACAGTAACTGTGGGGATGACCTGGTCATGGTGGAGAGCAGGCTGACTCCCTGGTCTGTGACTTGTGTGTAGTCCGTCAGATCCAGCTCTGAGAGCAGAGACAGCTTAGAGAGGAATGCCAACCCACTGTCTGTCACACTGTGGCGTCCAGGGAGGGTCAGGTGAGTCAACTTTAGACCTGGGAGGAGAGTGGAAATCTCTTTTAAGAGTCGGATTCACCACAGACTTGGACCGTTTTCTCACACTCCATCCGCCTGCTCATTTCTGGATGTTAATTCTCCATTACACACCTGAGATGATCTGAAGGGCCCGATTGCCGTCCGCTACAGCAACACCCGCCAAACTGAGGGAAGACAGGGCAGGGTGGGAGGCGAGGTGCTCCAGAGAGCTTTCTGTCACACCTGTCCCATCCAGGTTGAGTGTCTGCAGGTTGGGCAGCTCTACCAAAGCAGACACGTCCCTGACCTGGCAGAACAACACACATCAACACAAAGAAATGTCATGACTGCATAATAGAAGGATAAGCTGGCTGTTTTGTGAGATCAAACGGCAGATGTGCCGGCAGAGCCGGAGTACCTTTGTCTGCTTGATGCTGAGGAGCCGCAGTTGCGGCACACAGGTGGTCAGGACTACCAGTGTGGCCTCAGTCACAGCCGTCTGGTTCAGGCTGAGCTGAGAGAGGCGGGACTGAGTTGACTGGAGGTACAGCACCATCCCAGCATCAGTCACTTTGGTCTGGTCCAGGGACAGGAAACACAAACTCTTTAAACCTTGCAGACACAGAAAGAATGAAAATGTTGTTAAGTGGCACAAATCATCAACACTACACACAAATCACTCCTGGGAGAAGGCACCAAAATGAAACACAAAACATGATTAAATTCTGAATTTCTCTGGGTCTGAACATTGTTGGAAACATCTTGGATAATGCAAGCACACGACTCAAAATATCTAAACAAAGCTCTAGTTGCTTGTAGACCATTTAATGCTGAAGTACTGAATATTTTATCTTGAACACAAAGCAGCTTATGTTTGGAGGTGGCATTCTTGCACGTAATTGTAATTATTATACTTATTATCCCCTCCTGCAATAGTCAGAAGGTCTGTGTAAAAGTCTGACCTGTGATATGCTGCAGACAGGAGTCGGTCAGTTTGCTACAGGAGGCCAGATTGAGGTACTGGAGTTTGACCAGGCTGGACAGGATGGACAGCCCTGAGTCTGGACAAAACAAGTTTGGCAGATTAAAATAAAATAACATGGACAATCACCAAACATGCTGCACAGCAAGTAGCACATCAGAACAGATGAATGAAAAGTCTAAAACTCCATCCTGGGATATACTGCAGTACCGGTGATGAGATGCGAGTTGACCAGACTCAGATGTTTCAGTGTTTTGAAGGCCCGCAACTGCCGCAGAAGCTCATTGGTGGAGTAAGGGTAGCAGTTTAAGACCAACTTCTGCAACGGGCAGCCGAAGAAGAGCTCCAGGGTGCGTGGACGTAGGAGCCTCTCTCGAGACATGTGGTTGAGCAGAAGCTCCGCTAGCTCTGGGGTGAGGCCTGCCAGACTGCTTCTGTACTGCATGTTGGGAGCTGAGAAGAGTCAAGATGCAGAAAGACAACAGTGAGTAAACAAAGCAATGAGAGCCAGTGAGTCTCATAATTGAGTATTGTAAAAATCACGCCTAACCAGTCATGAGGTGGACAGTTGCACGGCTGGCCAAGGCACATAGGGATGGCACGCTTGGTGTCCTGAAGGGTCTTTTAGGAGGCGATGGTTGTCCCTGGGAGGCACGGGCGTCTTCTTGCTGTGCAGCTCTTTGAAGACGCTCCAATGCAGCCAGACCTGCAGCTGCACCTGCATCCTCGGGCTCTGCTGGGTCCTCTTCTGGAGCCTCCCTGTAACACACAAACATAACCGTCTTTTACACACATACTGGGTTTTAATGTGCATTGTGAATCATCTCTCTCAGCCTTCCTGTCTATAACTCATAATGTCTATCGGGATATTGCAGCAAGAGAGCCGACCGACCCCGTTTTAAATTGTTGAATACATAACAAAGCATTAATTGGGAACCATACAATTAGGGCTGCAAGCATTATCAATTTATCTGCCAGTTTTCACAACAAAGGAGATTATAGCATTTAGCATTTTTGCATGAAAAATGATGACAAAAAAATGACAATTTTTCAAGTGTCAAAATAGTTACCAACAGAACAATAAACTGTAGAGAAAATTGATTCACTATAAGTAGCTGCAAAATATTTAAAGATCAACTGAAGTCCAGTGGAAAATACTGAAACTGTAATACATATAAAATTGTTTCACAGTTCCTATATTATGTTAGTATCATTCTGTCTCTCACCTGAGTCGATTGCCTTGGTCTGGCCAGTAGTGCCTTGGTTCAAATTCTCCTCTGAACCTGTTCTCCGGAAAGAAAGGCAGCCTCGGCATTCCTGTGAAAATTACACAAGTGACAGGTGTAATCCAATCCATAAGGATGTTCTAATACCACCACACTGAAACTCAAAGCCTGTTCATACATATAAGTACAGTTTAAGTCACTTCTTGAGCATTTGTCTAGACTTGCTGAGGAATATCCCATACCTCTAATCATGATCAACATCTTCTACTCTCGTTCTTTGACTCTCCTCTAACTTCAGCTGGGACTGAGCTCTTGGTCACTCTCTGGTCTGGCACATATTCAGGACACTATATGACAACCACATGCTCTGAAAGACTGAACGTGATTGGCTGACCGGCTGTAAGCACTCTCAAAACTCAGTTTTCACCGCTGGGGCTCAGTGGCTCTGACCCTGTGTACTATATGTTTGACAGAAAGGGCCATTCACCTACATATTTCCTAATCCTAATCTTTCTTACGTATGACACACATTACTAGGGTGGGTGGGCTAATGTTCTGTATACTGTGAAACACATTATGCAACATACAGTATGAAACTTAGTGAAAGTACTTCAACAACTGAAAGTGAAAGGCCAGGGTCATCTGTTTCTGGCATGGGAGAACAAAAACATCTATGTGGATGGAGACATGAGAAGGCAGGAGGAGGAGAGGAGAGAGGAGGGGGGGTAAGATGTAGGTCAAAGAAGGCATCAGGTGTCTGCAATAACCTCAAACACAGGTACCAGTACCATTAAGCACGAGATGTGGTTCCTCCTCTTCTTGTTCCTCATCCACCTCTATGCCAGCAGCTCCCTCAGCATTACCAGGAACCAACCTCTGGCCTCGCCCTGTTCAACAGAACATTATGGAGTTGCAATGTGGAAGAAGCTATTTATGAAGTAAAAATCCCATTCTGTTTCTCTGTAGGCAATGTGAAGTGATTCATACTTGGAGCATTTTCAAACTTGGAATGACATGACATGGATTTAATATTCACCCCAGAAGTGAGCCAACCCGGAGAGTGAAGGACCAGCTCCTGGTAAACCCGCGTAATTCACTGCCTCTTCCCACACCTGGTTGGGTAGTGGAGGAGGCAGAACAAGGTCCTGCCCTCCCGCCCCCTCCAGGGCAGGGATTTGTGGCTGTCCTCCCGCCCCCTCCAGGGCAGGGATTTGTGGCTGAGGAGAGAAATCGCACGGAGACGGCTCATTCTGTCCCGCTGATGGTGGATCTGCAGGACTCCATGCATCGTGAGGTGTCTCTGGAGGAGTGGTCTGAATACACAGTGCAGCGTTGGGTGTGAGGCCCAGAGAGCGCAGCGAACAAGCGAGCTCTGCCTCCCCAAAGCGTTTCCGTGGAAAACCCTGGAGAAGGGAAAAGGAGGGTAGGGAGGGGTGACGTCCGGTTATGTGCTCCACGACGCTGCGTAGAGGAGCATCAGCTGGGAAGCGCTCACGCATGGACTCGCCGGATGGGAGCCGAATCTGCAGCAAAAAAGCATGAGATTTAAACACCTGCCATTCCATAGTTTGACTGAAACTACTTCATACACGTTCAGATAGCTGAATCCTCCACAGCCTCACCATGAGGACACAGTTGTTATCCACATTAGTCTGAATCTTTCTTTCAGGCCTCTGCCCCTCACCACTGGGAGGGGACGTCTCTGTGGCAGCGCCGGTCTGGATCTTCTCCTGCAGACTCTTCCGATCTTCAGCTATCCGCTTTAACACCATCTCACGCTCCTGGCAGACCAACACACATAAGACAAGATGTTCTGTTTTGTTTTGACACTACAAATCAGATGCTTGGCCTGAGGCATTTTGTTCTCTGCACGATAAGAAACAAAGTGGAAGTCTAGCTGAGTTGGCACTGTTCAGCACAAGAAGTCCGTCTTTTCAGCACTGCTGACCTGTTTTTTTTGCCGTCTCTCTGCTCTGGCCTCCTGAGCGACGCGTTGTCTCTGCTGCTCTTCAAAGTTACTCTTGTCCTGCTTGATGCGGGACTCGACCGGGAGCGGGTCCAGGGACGAGGTGTATGGCTGCGATGGTCTGAGCACCAATGAAGGAGCGGCTTTTAAAATAAAAAAAAAAAAACATACACTCAATCTTGCACCCTAAACCATTCATTTCTTTAAGTGACACTGAAAATGTCAACGACTTGATATATTACAATGCTGCATTAATCTTAGATGTGATTCTCTATCTTTCAAGCAAACAGTCACTGGTGTTATACCTCTGCTGTCAGAAGGAGATGTATGTGTCTCTGAAGTGCTCGCTGCCTCTTTGGGTGGGTTGAAGGCAGAAAATGCTGTCTCAGCTGGCTGTGACGACTGCTTGACCAACTTGTGCCGCGGAAACTGACCCTGTAAGAGCCTGCCAACATATGAGAGAAGGACACAGACGTAGTTTACTGAATGGAGTGGTATTTTACAAACTCAAGAGACATTTTTGCACTCCTCTTCTGTCCTTGTGAGCTGCCACAACAAGTGAATTTCCCCACTGCGGGATCGATAAAGTTCATCTCATCTCACATTCTATTAGCAGATTTCAAATTTAAGAAAAAGGCTGCGAGAACTCACCACTCAGCAGCATCTGGCACAGAAAAATGGCCCGCCTGTAGAGCTGCCTGGATCTGTTCCTCTGTGAAACCCATCTCACTGAGGACGAGGAACAACTCCCCAATAGTCTGCTAAACAAGCATATCAAATGGGCATCAAAAAGTCCTGTTGGCTGACCAAACAACCTTTGTGGTTATTTTCCCATATCAGTGACTGCACAAATGGTGACTAATGAGAGACAGTTTATCTGGCTCATAATGTCTTAAAAAGCATTCAAAGCTTTTTTTTTTGTCCAGACTACATCCTTCTTTATTGTTTCCTTAGGTGTTCCAGTTAACTAACCCAAAGTCATTATTTATGATGCATTAAAGCACACATTTTAAGCTTGTCTTTTACTTTGTTTATTGTTTCTATTCTAGTTTTATTACACTTTTGTTTGATCTGCCATAATCTCTTCATACTACAATCCAATCGGTCACATATATTTCAGTCCATATAAGAGTGAAAGATTATAGTCCTGGTTTAAGTGCTCTGTTGCGTCTCTTTGGTTTTTTACATTAATTTGCTTTTGTTGTGTTTTTAACTGCATATTGTTTCTGCTTTGTATCTTTGAATGTTGAATCTTTAAAACTGCAAAATGTGCTTTCTGGGATAACTTATGTGGTGAACATTTTTCAAAAGCGTGCAATCAAAATGTGCATAATCAAAAAGTAAAATTAAACTCACACACAACAATGTATAATATTAACAAACGATCAAGCTGCCTCCTTTTATTTAATTTCACCACTGAAGATCATATGTGGAAGAAGGAACTGAACTGTCTGACCCAAACTGAGTTTTTTTTTCACTCTTTTACATCACTTACTTACTGTGTCTATCTTTCTAACATGAATAATGCCTTTCACAGTCATGTTATAGCTGCCACACGCTCGTTAAATTACTTGTTCAATTTGCTATGACAGTTTGTTCCCGTTTGATAAGTTAGCTCTGCTTTCATTAACGCCTCTAACTCTAAGTTACCTTGGCTGTAATAACAGAAATGTTCACTCTGCTTTGGCGTCTACTGGCTACATCTTAATATTTGTTTTCCCTTCTTTGTCCTTCATGACCGTTACCTCTGACTGAGGCTGACCTGCACTTGCGCCTACAATTCCAGGTCCATGTTAGTTCACAAAGTTTTTGGTCTTAGTCAGAGCCTATCGGGACAAATGCATTAATTCACATTAATGTCAGCGAGTTTAAACTTAACAACAGACAACAAGCTAAGCTGCAGCTAACGCTAGGTCTGTCGTTATGCCTTTGGTACAGTGAGTGGATGATGTAAACAAACAACGTTAGCATGACGGCTAACAGTTGTAGCTATCTGAGGGGGAGGACGATGGCGAGGCTAAAGCTAAACCAGCTAGCAGCTGTTGATGTACAGCGCAGTGTTATGTCAAAAGCAGCTCGGTAATCTGCAACTTACCGGAGAGCCAGTAGAACTCATATTGTTGTTTCAAACGTTAACGTAATAAAAATCAAAGTGAGACTAATTGCAACTTAGTTGACTTCCTGGTTGGGTCCGGTGCGCAGACTGCTATGCTAACACTGATCTCTCCCAGTTTAGTAGATTGACAGAATATCAACATGAAACCAGCCTATCAATACTGTGGAGAGCAGATATTTTCTCCACTGGGACAGCGGCGTATAAATCCAGTCCACCTCTCAGTAACGGACACACCCAGCCGCCTTCCTACTGACAATAATCTTAATCATCTATGACTAAGCGTGTCCATGTCATCAGAGGAGGTTGCTTTCGTTAAGGCACAGTTGAGCTGTAGTTGACAGACGGTAACGTTACTGCCGGTGAAAGTGAAAAGTAGTGGAAAACATACCACACACGTGACTCGGACGCAGATTGTGGGAATATTAGGACTGACAGAATCAAAAGAAAGAAATTAAACAGAAGGAAAGTGAAAATAAAGCGCTAATCCGTATAATAATTTTATTTAACGGGTGAAAGTTCTGGCGTCAGTACCAGAAAGCCACCAGTAGGGGTCGCTCTGTTCACACTGATGCACCAGGCACGCTGCTCAAAATTGGCAAATCAATGATGTAAAAACTTTATTGATTGAGCCAACTTTGGCATTCTAGATAGAAAGATAATTTCTTATAATCTCGATGCGTAATTGTGATCAGTGCTGATGGGCATAGCTGAATTAAAAAAAGTGGGACTGTGGTCCAAAATCAGCTGTCAGGCCTCTGTTAAACCACCACTTCTCCCACACTTTTTGGAGAGTGTTTTGACTATCTGTGTCAGAATATTACAAATTCTCAAGTGTGCATGTGTCAGTTCTGATATAAGTTGTGATGGGCACAAAAAGCAGAATTAGACAGTTTACTTGGTGTTTGTTCAAATACAATCTTGGCAATAAGTAGGCGGTCAGCAGAAGGAAGTACTAAAAAGGGAGCAGGAAGGCAGATTAAAAGGCAAACAAACAAGGAGTGATCATTAGCAGACAGGCTGAATAAGCTAAATTAGCTGAATAAGAGCTGTAAAACATAATATCCGATTTGGCATCTGTGTGAGTGCAAGCTAGTGATCTGGTCTATTCTCCCAAGCCACCTCGGGTACACCCAGTCAGACGTGGTTGGCAAAAATCCTCCATTTAAAAGACCCTTAGTCAGTAAGGGGCCTGAAGTGTGTCAGGAATATAGCCCGCACCACCACCACCACAGTAATCAATTGATACGAGGCAAAGTGGATCGACGCTTACAGGTTGTTTACACTATCTTCTGGCCCTGCCATCTTCTGTTGTCCACTTATGTGATCCCGTGCCAGCTGTAGCCTCAGTTTGTCCTGTTTCAGTTGACAGGAGTGGCACCATGTGTGGTCTTCTACCGCTGTGGCCCATCTGCTTCGAGGTTTGACGTGTTACGCATTTTGAGATGCACTTCTGCAAACCTTAGTTGTAATGAGTGGTTATTTGAGTTACCAGCTCAAACCAGCCTGGCCGCTCTCCTCTGACCTCTGTCATCGACAAGGCATTTTTTTTGCCCAGAAAACTGCTGCTCACGAGAAATGTTTCCTTTTTCAAATGATTGTCTGTAAACCCTATGGTTGTGCGTGAAAATCCCTGTAGGCTTGCATCAGCAGTTTCTGAAATACTCAAACTAGCCTTTCTGGCAACAACAACCACATTCAGAGTCACAGTGATCATCTTTCTTCCTCATCGCAGATTGTCTTGACTTGGGGTACTGCAATAGACTGACAATCATAATAATGCTTGTGATATTTAATAATGAAGTATTGATATCATTTTAATTATACACATATGATAATATTGTGTAAATGATCCGATGCAGATTGCAGATCTTTGTTTATCACTTCATCTGGTTGCTTTTTCATTATTCACATACTGTAATTGTTATTTTTATAAGCTAAGATATGGTTATGGTTACACGTTCCAGACACCTGCACCTTCCTACATCCATAATTCAAAAAAATAGATGAAACCACAATGAACAAAGTTAAACATTAATTTGACTTATTGCACTTTTTTCAAAATGAGGTTATTATAAACAAGCAGCAATGAGAAATATTGTTAAAATTGTCTTTGAAAATAAGAAGAATTATATAAGAATTTTGATCATATTACAAGGTCTTCAATTGTATCATTCATATATATTTTAGTATAATAGTATATCAGTCATGTACTTTCTTCAGGTTTTTGCATTTCTCATGCATACTGGTCTAATAGTTGCGATTTAAATGGGATTTATTTTTTATTTTATTTTTTCCTCTGTTCTTAACAGTCCCATGACAACACGACATCTGCATCTGCTCAGGATTGTGTGGGGAAAAAAAAAATCAAAGTTCATTGCAAGCACTAAATGGATCGTTTTGTGGTTTTCTTTGTTGGTCAGTGAGTTAATATATTTTTAAGAACCTAATCTGATTAAACGTAGATTTAATTTGTTTAATGGTGATGATAATGATAATGTTGTTTTCTCTTATGTAAAGACAGTAAACTGACCTTTACTGGGATAAATGCCAACACCTAAACATAGCTTATAGCATTCATCCTCCTGTAAATGAATCCTCGTGTTTCATTTCAGTTTACGTCAAATCACGGTTTCAGTACATAACTGTGCAATGTCACTAACAAGGGAACTCAAAACGTGGAACTGATATTAAATATTTTACTCTTTATGACAGTGGAGGTCATGTGCATCATAACGGAAAGACGGAAAAAACTGCCTTCATCACAAATATGATTCATCCTTTACGCAGGCGCAGCAATTTCTGTCTGGAGAAAATGGCAAGAAGTTCCACGAAATTAAAGCGTAAAATCGGAAGTCTTCAATTTTGACTTCAAGATAAAAGCATAAAATGGCGTTTGAAAGAAATCAGCGCGTCCCCGGCTGGACTGTGATGTTTTTAGCATCATTTATTAACTACGAGTTCATCACAAAATACAATATTATGTTTTTTTGGTGGTAGTTGCATGTATTTACCTATGCTCTTCTCGAAGCATTTTGACTTGAATTTTCTACCGGAAGTTGATTTGTACTGATTTTAACCAACTGACATCGCTTGAACGAGCAAGTCATTCAGAGAGAGTTTGAGGTGAGTACCAGACGCCGGTGTGTAAATAAGCCAGAATCTGCATGTTAGTATAACCCTCAGAAAGATTTCGCTCTATGAAATACGTGTTTTTTGCTTTGTATAGTCGTTTTATTGAAGGTCACGTACTGGTCTTGACTGTTGACTTATTTTCCTGTGAGGAGAGGCGACATTGACAGCCAGTAACTGCCACACATGCACTGAACGTGTCCGCCGCAGCCGCCGTTCACTTCGCTTTGTTCCTCGGTTTATTAATTAGGTAACGGAGGGGGGAAAGTCCTGTAAATGTGGCCGGACTTAAGAGTTTTGCTGTGGCTTAAGGCTCTTGACAGACTGGTGGGAAGTAGGGTTGGACGATATAATGCTAGAAGAGTTCCTCATCTTAGCAAGCTAGTGGTCACTCCTCCTGACAGTCGCTCCAGTGTGAAAATGTGATGGTCATGTTGAAGAGTTGGCTGGGGTTAAGCGTGTCGTTGTGTCTTGTGACTGAGCAAGGCTTGCAACACGGCGGTGTGGAGACTGGGAATGTGGTCCGCTTTACTCATTCATTCATTGGCTTATCCGGTCACAGGGTGACATAATTACAAAAAGTTGTCATTGACGAGTTAGGTCAGGATAAGTGTGAATATGAAAATTTACATATATTGTTGCTGTTAACATCCAACAATTTGATCAACTCATTGAAATGTCGCTTAATATAATCCACGATGTCCTACATGAGAACCCAGATTTCTTCCCATTGACCTCCATGTACGACGTCTATATTGTTTAAGAGTGTGACGCACTAATGAGGTAGCATAATGTAACATCATGTCCACAAATAAGCTGAAATATTCACTTTATAATGATATGAAGTGGAATTTCAGGCTCGTCACAGTTATTCAAAATCAAAATACAGGTTCGTTTTATTTGTGAACCTGTAGCTGGCAAGTATTTTTTTTTTTTTTTTTTCTCTGTTTGTTTTGGCATTTTTTGAGTGAACTGTGGGGGCAGGGCCTCACAGGATAAGACTTATGGACTCAAACTGAAGTTTATTTTAGCCCCCCAGTAGACATTTTGACTTGACAAACAGGTGATTCTGATAACATTAATTGCTTCTTGGTACTAATGACTGGAGGCGAGCCTTCATTTATGTTATTAGATCCAAATGTGTTTTTTTTTCCTCCTGCTGCAACACTTTAAATAAATAAACCTACAGTTCATGTCAGTCAAATCTAAAATTTGAAGGAGATTATCTTGCCCTTGAGTCCAATGCCAGTATGGCAACTGAGACCTGTTTATTGTAAACTCCAGAATTTTGGGTGGAAGTTCACTTGCATTTTGCATTTGCACAACAGAAACTGAGAAAACCCAACTTTTCTCGTTGTGTTTCTCGTCTTCCAAATGTTGTTATCAGTTGATCAAACTGAACGTTACGCGAGAGGGATTGTGAACCACGGTCACATCAAAATTAGATTCATTAATCCATATCAGCTGACTTATGACGAATTAAATCCCTGTAAATTTTAATTAATGATTAATACGTTACCTAGTTTGAGAGCCATGGTACCAGAATTGTTTACCTGTCACAGGGCTAATAGATGTCAGGACTTGCCCTGTGGCAGGATGGAGGAAGGATGTGTCTCAGCAGTTGCCGAGTCACCAATATCATCTCCACATACACTGCAGGTTATATAAGATGGTTTTACTTTAATGTAAAGAGATGATCTTTTCCTTGACGTTCCTAAATCAAAGTACATCACAACACCATGACATTTTATTGCCTTACAGTCCTGGCATTTCAAGGACCCTTTCAGTAACAGAATATAAAATGTTTGACTTGGTGAATCTGACCTTGTTTGATCTCTAAAGAAAAGAAAAAAAGAGCACTCTCAAATTCCAGAGCCACTCAGCTTTCCTTTTGTCATATAATCCCGTGCGGTGCTTGAACACATCAGACAGATCCATCTTAGCTGGGAGATAACAATCGCAGCTTTTATTTGTTTTTCTTCGCCTCGGTGGAATACGTCAAACAGACTTATTGTAAACTGATTTGTGACAACGGTCGTGTGTTTGGTGGTGGTGGTGGTGGGTCAAAGCACAAACAGTTGAGCAGAGTTTCTCCACATTCCTGTTGTGAATTGCTTGGTCATGCAGAAGACGAGGAGGAAAAGAGGTAGATAATGCGTGTTTTTCTTGTAATCATGGCCTCTTGCCTCTTCTTGTTTATTTTACCTTCTCCTCTGAAGATAAACAGCTCTAGCATTTAAACACATGAAACTAAACTAAATGCTATTATTTTAGGTCTGTTTTACAATTAGAAGCTGTGGAGTCACATCATTGTATGCAGTTAAATGTGCTTTCTTGGCTGTTGCTCTACTCTAATCTACTAAGTTGCTTTTAATTACCATTAAGCACTTTGGCAAGACACCTTGAAACGTGCATAGTCTGGGATACCTTCCTGTCACTTTAAACTCCATTAAGCTGTCTGTGGAGCATTTAATTCTACTCTTAACTACACAAGACATGATGAGGAAACATTGCCACTCTTCCCACCTCCTCCTTTGTTGTGGTCATCCTTTCCCATGAGGGTATGAAGTTTAAACTCTCAGGGTTTTTTCTCAGTTTTGCTTGCAGGTTCAACAACAAGTGTAATCACATTGCGTTGTTTCCCAGGAAATGGATCAATGGTTGATTTGTATTTGACCATTCTGTGAGGGCTTAGGCTTTTGTTTGGGTTCTGGGAGCCTGAGGGGGATATTTTATTCCCGTCTCAGTCTCATGAGAGTAAATACAGTTATTACAAGTGTACCAGGCCAAAACCACACAATTAACCGTGTTTGTGTGAGAACATGGCTTTACCTTTTGTCCAGCTGGTGCAACCCAAGCAGTCCTGGATGTAATTTTTATAAGTGCCACAACACTAGTGGACCTGGATCAGTTGCTGGTGATTGTTTAAAAAAAATTATATTGCGGTTTAATTCCCTTGGGTGATCTACCATGGAGTTGTTTCCTCAGAGGACTTTATTATATAATGGCATCTGAGTCTACAGGAATAGAACCATTCCAACCATACAGTCATACAGGGTTAGAGGGTTAGGGCTAACCCCAACCCTCAGCAACAGTTCAGTGTTTTTATTGCAGTTTAACTGATGTGGGATTTTTGTGGCTGATACTGCTGTGTGTGAGACTGTAAAGCTGCGCAAAACAATGTCTTTATATTATCAATGAGTCAGATTGCTATGTGTAATGTGAAAGGGGTCATTGGTAGGGATAAACTCACACACGATGGTTCTTTTTATAGCATCTTGCAGCTAATTGTTTTGCTTTTGCTCAGTTTCAGTAGGCAGCTGTTTTCAGCTTAATAGTCATGGTAAATCCACTGCAAGCCACCTGCCCAGCACTAAACGAATGACAAAGTAGGTCGCTTAGTGCTGGGCAGCTGATGAACGTGGAGAAGCACTGAACAGCTAAAGAGCCAGATATTTTTTTCTCCGGAGCTAAAAAGTAGAGCAAATATTGGACTTGTGTTTACCAGGTGGCCAAACTGTGGACATCAAGGACATTTCTAATCTACAGACAGTAAAAATGTTGCAGATTATTCCATTCCAAAATGTGTTTTGGCCTCCTAAAATACTCCATGCGCCCCAACTTTCTTAAATGCACAAAAAAAAGCTTGAGGGGGTGACCTATTTTCCTTTTCTGGAGTAGAGGACAATGGGCAGGCATTATGTTAGCCGGGAGGGTTTAGTTGCCTCTTCAATCCCTCTTCACCCCAAAGACAGGTGCTGTCTTGGCTGCAGCCACAGAAGCTGCTGGCTGAAGCCTCTGGCTGGACAAAGAGGGGCAGAGACGATGGATATACATTGAATGAGCGCAGCTGTTTGCTGTGTGAGACTGGAAGAGATCCAGTGACTGCGTGCACATAACTTAGCACAGTTACGCTGAAGTGCCAAATGCTGAGTGAAGTTAGCGTGGCCACTGGGCTGTGAAGAGTAGAGCAGGGAGGTAGAGATGTCTGCATGTTGAAAGACTCTGGTCGTGGCTGGGTGACTTTTAGACTGCTGAGCTATTTCAGGCTGAAACACTCAGAGGCGACAGAGGCGCAGCTATCAGCATACACCACCGCCAAATCCCCATAGAGATTCACAAACAGGGCAGATATCAGTGGTATACAGCTACACCGAGGTCAGCGTTTGCATTGCCAAGCTGCACTGAGCATTGTTCTGGGGAGTTTATGTCAAGTTTTGGAAGTGTACAGTTTTTGCTTGTAATGGTCACCTGTCAGCTGATGATACGCCATTGTCTTGAAGGTAAACAGTTTGTCCTTTTCAGAACTACTTGAGTGTTGTTTTTTTTTGTTTTTTTTGTAATGTGTCTAGGAATATGGCCTAGCAGACTTGTTTTAGATTCGAAGGCAGAGAAGAATAACAGGAAGCTGGAGGGAGAATTTCCATGTTGTATTAACACTTTGTATAAAAGGTAGAAAAACCGAAGGCAGGATGTTGTTATATGAAAAATCTCGCTGAATGTTATTTTTGTCGATAGAGAGAACATGTACATGAGATGGTTGGGATGATTTTTTTGGACATATATTTGATAACCAAGAAAAAAAACAAATCAAACTTTGATTTAAAATGTCACAGAGCAGCAGGACTGAGGACGTTGTTTCTATTCTGTACAGGTTAAGTGTTGACAAATAAGCATATGGTGTGTTGGTCATGGTCAAGAAGAAGTCGTCAATCGACCTTGCACGCATGAAGTCACACCTCTTTATATAGTCGAGTACAGTGGATAATGCTATTATGAGCACACTGCTGGGATTGAGGAAAGCCTGTGACTTTGAAGTGGACTTCAATTTTAGCTGCTTGTGGCTTTGACTGTGTTTCTTTCCCCCTCAAGACATGCATGTGACTCTACCGTGAGCTCACATCCCTGGGGACGAACAATTATATCTCACACACACACACACACACACACACATACGCACACTACACGGCTCCTCCTAAGGTTGGAATATTTCTTTAGCCCTAAGGCTCGTGTAAGCTGATGTGGAATGCAGTACTTGATTATTTGGCAAACGGGTTAGCAACTTGTTTAGATCACAGGACTGTTCTTTGTTCGCTGCAAAACACAATTAATCTGGCGGCTTTTATGACTTGGTGGGATTATTTGTGTAATAGTGTTGATAACTCCGTGACGTGATAAGTTTGTTGTTTTTTTTTTTTTCTTTTCCATTGCCAAATACTCTTAAGAATCTGCATCATGCCAGGGTGTATTTGAAGGTAGTTTTACTTTTTAAAAGTGATATAGCAAAAAACAGGCGAATTCCAACAAACAATGATGAAACCTGAACCTGATGGGTGTGCAGTTTGCAGGGTGGATGTGTCAGCATCCACTATTATATCAAGAGCCATTAGTGGTTAATAATTAAAGATAGATTGGGCAACATGTCATTGCTTTTGCATTAATTTTATCCAAAGTGCACACACAGTCACAAGTGAATAAACATCCTGCGCAAATTTATAAACATGTGGTTGATGTGCATTATTTTATTTTGACCTGAAACCGAAAAGATCTCGAGATATAAGCAACACCAGTGAGCTTAGTTCAGGATATTGATTACTTAGTCAACCCATTACAGATGCTCAGAAACTTCCTGGCGATGATGCAATGTGCTTTCATGAGAAGTCAAGTTGCCCAATGCTCTATAGAAAGCACGTCTATAATGACTCACTCGCTTGTCCTGCGTCCTGTATTATTTGGAGTGAGAGGTTCATTTGCTTGCATGTGGTGGTAAACCAGACTTTTGTGGCACTCCCTTTCATGTCGCCCGCAACATTTTCACGTGAAAATCCCTTTCTTGACCAGCTCGTTGGTCTGTACCTACTTGTCTGTGTGTCGCAAAATGAATTCATGTAACTCATGCAGATTGAGAAAGACATAAGATATCTTTTCAATTTAGATACAGTATTTCCATAGGTAAACACTGTATGTAATCCTAGCATAATTAAAGGACCAGATAATATGTTTTGCGTTTTTTGGCTCGTTACTGCCATCAACCGATTTCCAAGGCAACTTTTCAGGATTTTTGAATGTTTTTTTATGAAATGAAAATAAATAATAGCGTCTTTCAATAGCTATGGATTGCTATAAAACTATGGAACATTCATGGTTCCCATTCAGTGAATCCTAATGTCCTTTCATCCAAGGCCACCATCGGGTTAATATTATACAAAAAATATGTTTTGTATAATCTTGGCTGCAAACAAATTTCCCTTTGAGGGACAATAAAAGTACTTTGAACATCAGCATGTTGATCTTGTCACTGTGTGCGTGTTTGAGTACTGATGTTAGCGTATCGCTCCGTGCTGCTTTCTACACAGGGCCTAAGTCAGTCTCAGTACAGACTAGTTGAATATGTGGTGTAGATGTAAATGCTTAAGTCAGTTACATGCTCAGGTGCAGGTACAAACCCCGCTTCCGAGAAAGTCGGGACACTTTGTAAAACATAAATAAAACAGAATGTAAAACAATACAAAGGCAATAAATCTTGTCTTGCCAGCTTGATGGAAAAGCTGGGGGAAGCTGAAAAACACCTGTTTGGAACATCCCACGGTAAAACGGGTTCATTGGCAGGTGATCGTGTGATTGGGTATGAAAGCAGCATCCTTGAAAGGCTCCGTTGTTCGCAAGGAGAGATGGGGCGAGGTTCACGACTTTGTGAAACGCATGATTGTATGCAGGATATTACTACACGGACTCAGGAACACTTGTAAAACCAGTTCAGCCTAGTTCACACAGTTCTATTATAAATTTCTGTTCTACATTCTGTTTGTATTTTGTTTACCAAGTTCTCTCAGTTCATTCTCAGTTTTGCATGTTAAAATGCCGGTAAAGCGTCACACATCATCCAGCATGCAGACTGGGGGGTGCCAGACTGTGCTAAATCAAGCCTTATGGATGACCAATGTTGGCCCATGGGACCCACTTTCGGCAACCCTGATGTAGGCCTTTGGTTTGTTGTAGTAAACGTTAATCTAATCCTTGCTTTTTGGGGGGAAATTACTGGATAATAGTAGTCCTGTGGGACTATATAAAAAAATATTCAAACAAAGTGAATTGAATTGGTCCCAACTGGAAGACACTTACAACCAGTGACAAGTAGTTGCAAGCAGACCTCGCTTATTTGTGAAAGACGGATCGATCACAGGGATTGAATTTCCACATTCAGCTTGTGTGTGTGTGTGTGTGTGTGCGTGCGTGTGTGTGTGTGTGTGTGTGTGTGCGTGCGTGTGAGAGACAGATACAGACAGATTTGTGTGTCTGAGCAGCAGCCTCTGACTCAGTGTTGAATGGGTCCTGGAGTCACATGGCTACTTGTCAGCAGGCTGGAGGAGGAAACATAATCCTGAGGAGGAAGGCTGCTGCTATCAGTCCGTGTATGTTGGTCTGACTGAGCGCTCGGCTCGACGAGCAGCTGGACTGGCACATGATCGGCTGAGGCTCGCGCTCCATATCTCTAACTCTAGTTCCTTTTGTCTCCCTATCTCCCTTCTCTCCCTCTGTTTGTTTTTGTCCTGCACTCTGACCAGCCCAGGGTCTCTCTTCACGGCAGAGTTCAGAATTGCACTACAATGTCTGCGGTGGCTTCTCTGCTGTAAGCACACAAAGGTATGATACCATTGTGGATCTCTTTTGGTATTTCTTGACCTCTTGTCATGTTTTAAAGTTGTCTTTGTTTGTCAGAATGTCATTTTGTACTTTTTTCTGTTTATTTTATTGCCTCTTTAATTCATTGTTTGTATGGGTTAATCCTTGTTTGTCGGGTCAAGTC
Source organism: Scatophagus argus (assembly GCF_020382885.2). Taxonomy (NCBI): domain Eukaryota; kingdom Metazoa; phylum Chordata; class Actinopteri; family Scatophagidae; genus Scatophagus; species Scatophagus argus. Next base: position 9,486,406 of record NC_058510.1, read on the forward strand.
GAATCAAACTTAACAAGATTTTTCCAGCTGGCGTCACACTTTCTTAACATCCACTTGACTTGAGTTCAGAGTAGCACTGACTCAGGCTCCAGCCATGCAATCATAGCACAAGTAACTGTAAATAAATCCTGCTTAGTTCCACAGGTTAGCCCTCAGAGAAAAAGGCCTCAAACAAGCTACTATCAGCCCAATTAACCACAAAGTTTTCCACTATTACAAAATCCTATTTAGATCCATTATAGTACACTGTGTACTGTGTATAGTATGTCGTGGGAAGTGATGGATCTATAATTGCAGTGGCCGAATTAGAACTGACCACTCATAGCTACAAAAAGCATTATTTCCTCCTCTGTTTGTCCTCTGAAATCACTCTCTGTTCAACTCACTTTTGTTTATCTCATGCATGATTTCCTCCGTCAGATCCTGCATGCGTCTAAACCAGGCGATAATGCTGTTTATTCTGTAAACTTCAGCGGCGCTCAGAATGTTACAGCATGTGTTTTTGCGAGATAAAACATTAAGGCCTTGAATTATCTTCATGTCGCTTGGACCATTCACAATCAGTGTCTTTGGGTGGAAAAAATGGTGCCATTTCTTCGATCACCCATGGCCTGCTAGAAACAAGTGAATTACATTCTGTCTTGTTTTTTGTAAATGCAGTCCTTAATGAAACCTTAAAACCACTCTTTTCCTCCCTGTCATTGTACTGCTCTTTTAAGTACAGGCCTGTTTGTCGGCTGAGGTTTGGACATTGTGATCAAGCTCCTATTTCTGGACAGGCATTTTTATTGGCAGGTTCTTTTTTTTTATGAACTGTTCTTTAATTATGCCTCTTTTGATAGAATTTGTAGATGAACATGCAGCCTGTGGTGGACGTTCATGCACCAAGCTGCTGGTTCAAGCTGGTCCCGGTCGGGGTGTCCTGGCCGAGATCACTGGCTTGAGACACGTGCGGGCTTGTGTCGTGAGTTCAAGTCTGGCTCATAACCTCTGGCCCGTCGTCTGACTGTCTCCCTCCTTTCCTTTAATGTCGTTACAAGGAGGCATAGCAAAGAATTTTTAACCTTTTGTCCATCGTTAACCCCAAAGCACACATGAGATTACAGTGAAGTATTGGCATTTTCTAAATGCAGACCTCGGCTCAGGGTGGAAAACAGTTTGACAGTTTCTTTTCATGTATTTTTGAGAAGGTCATTGCTGAATCTAGTTGCTGACTCATTGCTTCTCTAGTCACCTAATGCAGACCTCTTCTCTGAGTATTTGAGTGTTAGAGATTTGTGCAACATGTCACCCTTCCCTTCTTTACGGAAAGTCCCGCATTGCGCCTAGAAACACCTTAAACTCATCAAATATTGATTTAGAGAGAAAGCAGTCAGTCAGTCAACATCTGACTTTTCTTCCTCATATTTTAGTCTCTTTTTGCCTTAAAGGTGTGCAAAAAGTTCCTTTTATGTTCCTGGCGAAAGAAGGAGAACATTTTTAACTTTTCAGAGTTGAGAGGCATTTTTCATGAGTGGAAATTCACAGCATACCAAAGAGACTTTTTCAGGTATCCTTGTACTCCGTGGGAGAGATGTGTCACCACTGAGTACACATCACAAAAAAAGTTATCACCTCCCTCTAAAGGCATCACGCAAATATCAGCAGTTTGGAGATATTCAGGTAAAGATAAAATCAAAGGAAATGTTAGTTCACCAGAATCATTGCAATGATATTGCAGAAACTATAAATATTCCCTATCAGTCATCAAATAGAAAACGTGTAGGATCTTGCTCCTGTCGTCCTTTCAAAAGACTTGAGTGTATGTATGTAAACCCATATACTCTGCTGGAAGTTAGTGGCAGCTTGTTATGCTGTGACAGGTTAACTCATAATGTCACAGGGTAGACATTGAAACATTTTATATTAACCCAGGTTAGTTTGGGAACATATATCCTTTCTTACATTATGGACAGTAGAAAAAATAAAAAAATCCTATGCTTTCTAAGTTTTTTATACAAGTTCCAGCTCCTCCTGACAGGCATCAGTCTATAGCAGTTGCCTTCTTCCTGTTTTCATTCTTACTTCCTCCCTGAAGGATAGTTTTCCCAAAGCCTCATATTTGCACACTTCTGAGTGAGCTGTGACTAAGTCTTGCATGAAAAAGCTCTGAAGTGAGACACAAAAAAAATAAATAAATAAATAAAAATCCCACACTCATCATCTTCCTTTAGGAGTAATTCACAGGTTGTATCTGGATGACTCTGGGAAGACGTGATGAACTTCTCGGAAAAAAATACAGAGCACTTTGTCCTCGCTTCCTCTTGCACTGTCAGCTTTCATGTTCATGTCCATGTTCTTACAGTCATTTTGTGTTTTACACAAGGGACAACTAGTTCCTTTGTATTCTCTGACTGACCGTACCTAAATGCAGACAAAAAAAACATTTAGATCATTGAGTAGCAAGCATTTGTGGAAAATTGTGACACTTGCAGTTGGTCTTATTGTGTTCCTCCTCTGGTCATTATTGTTATTGGTTTTATTACAGTAATGCCCTGAGGCAGATATGTTGGTTCCCATGCTTTTTGCTCAGGATCCCAGGGTTCTGTAACTTTATCCCTATGTAGCCAGACCTGCCTCTGCCTCGGTGATGGGGTCTAGGTTTACTGAGAAAGTAATCCAGGAACACACCCAAGATAACTCCAACACACTCCTTTATTGCCATTGCTGGATTTCAAAGCCTCAAACTAGTTAAAGTTGTTGTTCTGAATAGAACAGCTGCCAGCGCCGTGATCACAACTGTGGCAGAGCCAAAATGTTGTGTAGTCGGCTGAGTGTCTCAGGTTCAGGTCTCTTTAGCAGGTGATGTCTTTGTTTAGTCCACGTCCAAGTACTGGTTCCAAAGAGGGCGTCCCAATAGCTCACCTTGTAGAGCACTTTCTGTTACCAGGTACTCAGATTCCAGCACCCCCCACCCCCTGCGCTGCAGTCCAAACAAGGCAGAAATACCCCCCCTCAAAAAAATCTTTAAAAAATAAAAGTTCATGATGTCCAGCCCTTAAACACTTTCATTTAACACATTTCTTTTAATCTCTTGTCACTGATTGTGAATGACCAAAACATACAGCAACTGTACCTCACTGTCAGCAAGGTCATTGATATGATTGTGCTCAGGCATCAGGCAGGCTTATCTGTGCTTTGATAATTGTCACAGAGCCAGGCTGGCTTTCACCAAACAGAATTTCTGTGTTTTATTACTGTGAAAAAAACAAGTGAACCAAAAGAGGGCCATCTTTGTTTTTTGACTGAAGAAAAACCACTTTTCTGTTCAAGGCAACAACTATAAAACAAAGGGTTTTGTTCTTTGCTTTAATTATTATAATATATCAGTGTCATTTGGATTATACCAATTTATACACCCTTACCGATTCATGCAAATGACGGATGATATGCGGACTAATGATAAAGCTCGGTTTTGTCATATAGCTAGGCTGCAAGAGTCTGAAAACCCTAAATATTTGCTTTACAACCAAGAAATAACAGAACTAGCATGCATTAACTGCCAGAACCCTTGAATTCGTGGCAGTTAATTAATTCTAAAAATATTTGTTGGTTAATTTTCAGTTGATCAGTTGCCCAATTAATTGATGAATTGTTTCAGGTTTGTCATTTTTCTGAGATTCCTATGGTTGCATGTCATGTGTTGGAGACTGTAGGCTAATAGAAATGGAGGCTGGTTTAGGCACGTGCTTATCAACGGGTCTTCTGCACAGTAGCGCTGTGTTATCTGGCTCTTATCTGACTCTAATGGTTATTGACCTTGAATAGTAGTGAGGAAATGCTGCAAATTTGAAATCAAGAATCGTGAAATCACAGCATTAGCATAGTCTTTATTTGTAAAAGCTGGTACTCCCGTCATTGTTCCTCCTCAAGTGTCATGTACTTTACCTGTCTTTCACCTTCATCATAAAAACGCCACTTAGTTTAGGCCTTTTGTGCTCCTAAAGCACATTCGGGGACTCAGAGGTACTTGAGGGACTTCCGGGAAATCCCCTCACTGTTGATTAGTTAGTTTGACCACATGCCACGGCACAGACGGTACAGATAGTGCTAGGACAGTGAAGCTTGTTGCTTTTGTATTGTGTTGGCTTTGTACTTCAGCACATTTGATAGGAAAAGCAAAAAGTCAGCACTTTATGAGGTTAAAGTTCTGCCTCTTTACATCATCATATGAACTGTGAAGGAATCTTGACCATTTTTAGCCATGCTAATGTCATGGATCTCGGGATGGAATTGTTTGTTGCTATGCCCTCTTCTTCAAACTGAGATGTCCCAAAAATTATTTGATGGATTGCCATTGAATTTTAGTACAGAAATTCATGTTTCCTAGAGGATGAATTGTATTGAATACTACTCGCCCTGTAGTGCAATTATTACAAAAAATTATGACTGACATTCCCATCAGCCTCACCTGCACTTTGTGTTGTGGATATAATTAGGTAATGTTTGCATGCTAACAAGTTAAACTAAATATGAATATCATAAATATTGTATTTATATACAATAGCATGTTAGCATATGTTTCAAATCATGCACTTCTCATGCAATAGGGACACTTTCTGAATGTGCTTCATAATCCTATTCATATCACTGGTCCACAGCTACAGGATCTCAGTGCCTCATGTTATAAATCTCCAGTTTCACATGGACTAACCCTCGAATCTCTATCTGTCTCCAGGTTATGCTGCCCAAAAGCTGTCTGAGTCCTAGTGAGAAAGAGAAGGGCTAAAGCCACAGCAATCCAAACCAGCTTTCCAGACTTCAGCTTTCCGACTCCGTTGTGGAGCCATGAGCAACCCCGGCGCTCCCAAACAGATCACGGATGCCGTGGCATTGGTTATTCACAGTGTAAGTCCACACGATGACATACAGAAAAGCCTCAGTCTGTCCTGTCAGGTCAGGCTCCAATGTCAGTCACATGATGAAACGCATGAGGAAGTGATGGTGTCACCAGGTTAAATTCTATTCGAGTGGAGATTATAATCACAAACTTTATGGTCTTCTCATGTAAGAGGCTCTAGATGAACAACACCAAACCTGCCCTCTATTTCAAGTCATATTCTCTGTGTGCTGGATTTGTGCTGCGTCAGCTCCCTGAGTCCTCTCTGGCATCAGAATGTGTATTTTGGACACTGCTGTTCCCTCCAGAGCCATTTGTGTACAAATCTAGTCACATCCTCAAGCCAATTCCCTGGTAACATGCGCTGTTTTTGTCTGTAAAAGTAAACATATTCAGTATGGCTCAAAAACACTTCAGACTGGCACAGAGAGCTGAATATCCCTTTTCATTAGAGCACTGAAGAATGTCAACGGTACCACAACTGCAACAGTTTCCTTCCTCTTTTCTTTTAAATCAACGAGTTTCCAGTTTTGGAAACACTAAAATAATATTGGCACATAATGGAAAGCATAAATGTATGGCTGCTAGTGAGATGTTGCCCGGGGGGGTCAGCAGTTGAAGAAAGCAGCATTCCTCAACTCAAGATGTTCTCAACAAGTCTCATCTCAGGATGATTATGATGCTGTAGCAGAAAATATCACCAGCTTAAAGGAAAAATCCACCCCATGAACAGCCGCATATTGTTAGATATCATCAGTTTGTATGGTTACTACCTTCCAGGAGTTATTATGTTCGATTACATTCCAGGAATTATAAGGATTGAATCTTTGTTTTTTTTTACAGACTTACCTATCTTTCCCAGTTTATCTCATGTTCTTTCACTTGAGTTAAGGGTTTCTACTTTTCTCAGAATGGGTTTCAGCAGCCCACACCGAGTGTGTAGGTGAGTGGAAATAACACTGTTTATAGCACAGTGGGAGCAAAAAGAAAAAAAAAGAGATTTTCCTCTCAGTGAGAGCGGGCCACTACATCTAATGAGCTGTACCCTTAATTGTAATGTTGAGAGGTAATTCATGTTCTTCAAACAGCCCTTTAGGCATGCTCACGGTGTTCCTTACTGCAGCACCAATGTAGGAAATGGTTGCTTTCCCTTAGCTTTGCATTTTTGGTCAGCTGCTTCCTTTTCCAGTGTTGCACAACTGTGTGACCATGCTGACCACTTCCACGTCTACCTTCATGTAATCTAGAAGTGGGTTCCTCACTGGAGATAAACATCGTGAGTGCTTTCCAAGTTCGACATCCAACTATCCCACCAGCCATTCCATGCCTGGAGGGGTTTTTAGGAGGTGGAAGTGGATATATGAAATGTAACTACTGAGACCGAGAGGCCGTAGATTTAACTACTTATATTTTCTGTTACCATTTTGATTGTTTTTATTTTTTTCCCCAGATTTTTGTTTTGTTTGTCTTTATTGAAACAGACAGTCCAGAAGAAATTATGTTAGTTGTCCAACAGAATCAAATTGTTCAAGGGGGAACATAACAACAGCACTCTTCAACCTCCCTCATATCTGCACATCTTGTCCAGAAAAGAATAAAAGACACAATTAAAATTAAAATATAAATAAGTAATTGTAATGTCAGATCTGTGTACAACATGAGCCACTATTAAACACCCAAATTGACACAGATTTATCTATTCAGCCAGATGTATTTTACATACATCAATCATACATATATACAGTGGATTTGCATTAGTTGTATATACGTTGCCCAACACCTCTACACAATAACTAAAATCTCATAAGATAAATGATAAGTACAACATTTGTTTTTATAAGCCTGTGTTCTGTAATTACACCCAAAACTTTGACAGGATATTCCCCCAGTTGCACAAAACATAGTTTATAATGGTGTTGAGATCTCCATGCACACCCTCTTTCAGAAGATGATATAAATAGCAATGGCTTTGACCTACATGAACTCAGCCACACAGGTGTTGATTCACAAGATTTTTTTTGTCAAGTCTGTTCAGAATCAGCATGTCGTTATCGGCGTTACGGCCGGTAAGACAGTTACTACCATAAAGCTGGATTGTCTAGACTATGACTTGAGTATAATGAGACTTGCCAGCAGGGAGCCGAGGGATCAAGAACCTTTCTAAAGATAAAAATGTTTGCTGTGTAAGTGCATTTTAACAGTTATTGGTTCCTCTCCAGCTCTGTCGAGTTAATTATTATCTCCTGAACAATATGCGTTTGTGTGCGTGTGTGGTCAGGGAGAGTTTATTTAATCTTGTTTAAACTAACATTGTGAAACCAAGTTATGTCTTCTTCCTACCCTGAAGATCTGCCCTGGTCATGTGACAAGGGCTTTCTGAAGAGTGAAACAGATAGTCGTTCATAAAGGCGACCGGCACTTTTGCTTTTGACATTGGAAAATAATATACCTACCTTGCTGTTTATTAGACTTTTTTTTTTTATTTTATTTTATTTATTTTAGGCAACTCAGCTGTGTGTAATTTGATGGACTTTCTGTATGAATCTAAGGTGAGTTTGTTCAGTTTGCTCATAGAGGACTCAATCTAATACGTGGGTCCAAAGTTTGCCCTCTATTTGTGAACGCGATATTTAGTCTTGTTCTTATCATTCTCACTCAGTCATTACACGTTATCCCGTATACCACAAATAGACATTTTCAAAGTCTCTGTGTAGTCTGACTTTGGTTAGATAACTTTAACCTCAACACAAACTCTGGTTGCTGGTTAATGTTCAGTCTAACCCTTGTGCTTTTGAGATGTGTTCCACAGTTCATTAACTTTTTTCAGACGTTAGAAATCCATGGTAATAATTACTACCTAGCGCTGTCTTAATGCGTCACTAGTGACACATGGTCACCCCTCGAATGTTGGCAGGTGGGTTATGAATGTTTACTCCACAAGGAAGCGCTGTGAGCATTTCAACTGGTTTTCTGTAAACAAGAGGAAGTAATATTAAGCATCCTGTCGTACGGCTGGCTCAGTTAAAACAAGTTGCAAAGGCTCTTTTTTTTTGCTTCTCCTGTCACACAGAAATGTTAGAGGTCAGGGTCAGCAGCAGAGCAGAGCCACTGGAGCTGACTTCATCTGTTAGATGATAACTGTTTAGACCAATGGTTTCTAGCCCATTTGGTTTGCATTCCCCTTAAAAGAACAGTTTCACACTCTTGGAAATGTGTGTGTTTACTTTCTTGTTGAGAGTTTAGAGATTAGATTAGAGGTTAGAGGACACCACACTCGTGTCAGTAGCATAGAATAAATATTGCAATCTGGGGAAAACAGCTCACCTGGCTCTGTAATGTTCTGTTCATTTTGTTTCATTTGTGCACACTCTGAGGTGTAAAAATATCAGGTTGCAGTCAATGAAGTTGCTGCATTGACCCATGTCAAATTATTGGGCTACTTTAAAATGTAATTTTTTAAAACTGTAATTTTGAGATTTATTCACTTTCTTGTTGAGACCTATGCAAGCAGATGGATCCTTATATTATCCCTCTGTAAAATATGAAGCAATCAGTAGCTAGTTAGCTTAGCATAGAACTTTTTTTTTTTCACATCTATTAAAGAAGATATAAGATGTTAATTGGTGAGTTTAGATGTGCTGTTAGGCAGCTTTTGTTACCTTTGGACAAAGCCAGGCTAGCTGTTTCTGCCAGTTTCCAGTCTTTATCCTAAGCCAGGCTAGTCACAGCTGGCTGTAGGCTGTACCATGATAAAACAGGCATAAAAAGGCATATTTCCCTAAAGGCTGAACTATGTCTAGAGGTGATCCCTCGTCGCAGGTTTCATGGGAACTGTCTTGGGAAGTTCAACCAAAGTGATTTCAGTGTTTCATTTGAAATTTGTGAGGCCTGTATGTATAAAACTACATCCAAATATCTCTTTGAACCTGTTTTTCCTGTTAGTCATCTGGTGACCCTCTCATAGTTTTGTGTGTGATCCCTCCACCCAAGCTGGGAACTGCTAGTCTAGACCACAACATGTACCCAAGCTTTGCTGTCATCACGTCTCCATCCGTGTATAGCAGCAGTGAACTTTAACATTATAGTGCAACTGTATCGGTGGCTCTCAGTGAGAGAGTTGCTGTCTGGAAAAGAGCCATCAAACCTCAGATAGGAGGTTTAGTTCGGTTCACACCACCTCCTTCCTATCATCATATTGTATTTCTTTTCTAACCTCATACTCTTCCTGTGACGTGCAACCAGCAGCCATTGCAGAATCCCCCTAACTCAACAGACAGTTTATCGGTTGGACATCTTAGACAAAACTGACGTGTGACAACACTATCTCAGGCAAATGGTTTTTTTCAGTGTTTGGCTACTGAAAACCCCATTTGCCTAACATGAAATGATAAAGCCGTTGACTGCTCAAGGCAGACTTCTGGTATCACCAGAAGTGAAGCAAAAACAGAGAATTGGACATGCATTTTCCAGTCTCACACTGATCGGAGGATCTCTTCATTAGATTCACAGTATATGACGTATACGTTTGCATTTGATTTTAAGAAGTACAAACATGCCTCTTAAATTCATGATGTAATAGGAAGTTTGTAAAAAACGGTGATTGCTTAATAAAGAGATCACAGTTTGCTTAGAATGAAATCAGGTTATAAATCACTTGCTTTCGCGGAATAATCAGAAACTCGGAGCGTGTTGTCCACTGGGATCTCCCTGCCGATTAATGAGATATGTAAGAATGCGGTGACTCGTCAGCCACACGGTGCGACTTGATCACTGGGACATCCGCAGCATATCTCCCCCCTTTTCCCCTCCAAGTGCTGACTGTGTGGGATTTGAGCCTACCTCACGGCACAGATAATCTCCTCTGCAGCCTCCACACACTGTCAAGTGTCCACCTCATTACGCAACACGGCCGCTGCACATGCACACTTCTTTTTTATAACTTACTGTGTTACTGTACCTCACAAGATGCCTTTTTTTATTTCTTTTTTTACTATCTGATGTTATTCTGATTCATTGCTAAATTTTAACAGATTTCGACATTGTGTGTGTTTCTTTTTTTTCTGCTGTCTGTTGTGGCTAATGTCTTTGTTTATTTATTTATTCATTCATGCTTGTAGTATTGTAACAACCTTTTACCAATAATTTAGGGCCATATACCTTATAAACTAATGACCTTCCCGTCATCCTTGGCTGTACTTTGTGTCAAGTGCTAATTGGCAGATGTTAATATTGTCAATGTTAGCATGTTTACATGCTTACTTCGGCTCAAACTACTGCTTTGCCTCACTACACACTCGCAGAGCTGCATGGCTTGTTTCCTAGCATTTCTTCAGGTCTTATTTGGAAATAATTTGTATGCACTTAAGCAAAAAGGCATGAAGATAACATCGCTTGAGTTTATCTGAGCTGAAGTGCTATATTGTTTTTTCAGTGTTTGCCTTCTGTAGAAGGGCAGTGAATACGGTTTTTGGTTTGCTAATGCACGCAAGTGAACATGAATTCTAATTCTTATATTACTGGGATCTTATTGATCACTAGACTATAAGATTAGGGAAACAGTTGAGTGATGAGAATGCTCTTGTTGAAAGATAACAACGCATCAGCACTGATGCACTTCTGCTTTAAGACTAAACTGACTAAAAATTGTGGAATATTTGATGAAAAGGTTCAGTAGAAAACTTTCAATTTGTTTAATTACCGGTAATTGCTAAGTTTAGTGTTTTTTGTTTGCAGTCTGTTCGAAGGATCAGTCTCAGATGTTTTTTCAGTCATTTGTCATGTAGAAATTATTTCATTCCAGCTTGTTACTTAACACGTCTTCTCTCAACATTAGCCAACAAAAGGCATCCTTTGAAAATTGTAAGATGTTTAGTTCCTATGCTTTTACATTGCCTTCCAAGGCACATTGACTAAGAGCACTTTGGTCAATATTTAGGCTTCATGTGGCAAAGTTAAAATATGGAGATGAATGTCAACGTGAGGTTTTGTTCCTGACTGTTCAAACACGGCTTGTTCTTTCAGTCAGCAGTTGTCGTCAAAGCGAGAATGAGAGACCTGTTTATTTTGCCCAGGCACAATGAGCGGACTGGTGAAGGTGGCGGGTTGGACCGATATGGCTCTGATTAGGGCATCACGAGGCTTTGATAAGCAGGGGGTAGAGGGATATCTCCTGCTCGCGGTTCTTAACAGAGGTTTTGAGGGTCAGACCTTCAGTGTTGTCATGGTGGAGGGCAGCGACACTTGTTGCCACCAAAACCTTGATTGCAATTAAGCTAACGTTGCCATGAGCGAGGTAAGTCCCTGAAACTCTTTAAAAAGTTTAGAAAAAAAAAAAAAATAGTCAAAGTTTTCTTCATTGTCTGGTCAGTTTTGTTTTTACTCTGCTCCTCTCGGCTTGTTTTTGCACATGGTTTCGGTTGTGGAAACTTCTCTCACCTCTTCGAGAATCCCTCGCACATCTCTCCCACCTCTGGGGATTCACTGTGAAACCATGATATGAATGAGAGCTCTGTAAAAATAAACCGCCGGATTGTGTAGCAGCACACATCTGGATAGGATACGTGTGCTCAAGGGCTTTGAATCAGCCATCTTACTAAATATTGAAGTATTGACACAGTGATGTGGACGTGGGGTGATATCTTGTTAAAGAAAGGTTCGCTTTCTTTTTTTTTATTTTTGACATGTTTTAAAGGGTCATGTTTTCCATTTAGATCATTTTTAATTTGGAGATGAAACTGAAAAAAATCTGTTATACCAGTTAAAGTGTCAGCATCCTGGTGCTTTATATTGCTGAATTGTTTGTTCCGGAGGTCGCTGAGGTGAGCATATAGTTCAACTCTTTTTTTTTTTTCCCCCCATCTGTCAGGATAAAAGCTATATGAGGACTTGAACCTTGGGTCAATATTGAATTTGTGCTTATTGCTCTCTTTTTCTACGCATAAGTCTCAGCTTGTCCACAGTTCACTGTGAGGTTTTCTGCTTCTATCGCCTGTGTGTGGCATGTAAAAGCAGGTCAAAGTAAAACTCTACATTGTTGTGTGGGTCATGGGAATGAGTTTTTCACACACTGGGCATGCCTTATTCGTGAACATCTGTTGAGCTATGTGCATGATAAATTTAGGATGAACTCTTCATTTTCTTGCAAATGTGGTGAAAGCAGAACAAACAAAGCGGCAAAGCTCGTTTACATCATGCGTATAAGTCGCTGCCAGTTCTGGTTCTGCATGTGATGTTTAGATTTAAGCTGATGGAATGAGTTGATTTGATTTTTTTTTTTGTTTCATTCGTGATGCACTATGTTGCTTTTTTTATTTATTTATTTATTTTTTGAAAACAAAAATCTGCAGTGTGTGGTAGTAAAGTTATTCTTTAGCTCAGTAAAGATACCGGTATCACAAGGTATGGTCTGCAGCAAGTAAAAGTTCTGCATTCATTTTACTTGATTTTTTTTTCTTTAGTTAAAAGTACAAGTACTCTGAAAAATGACCATTGTGACTGATTATATTTACCTATATTACATTATTGGATTGTTAATATTGATGAATTAATAAGTAAGTAAGTGGCATTTTACTGTAACAGCTGGTTGAGCTGCAGCTACTTTTATCTACCTCATATACACCCAACAACCTTGGGCCCCTCCAAAAGGTCACAAAATAAACATGAAGTTATGTGACTGGTGGAGTAGAAGAAAACTCTGGTACACAAATTTGTATATTTTTGTTGTAATATTGATACAACATTGGGAATATTGGGATAATTTGACCTCTTTGAGCTACAAAAATCAGACCTTTTTGAAGATTAATTTTTGTATGATGAAGCCACCAACTACTCATGCAAGTCTGAAACGTGACAAGGACACTTGGACATTAAGGGTGAACTAATTTCAGAATTTGATGGTCAAAGGTTACTGTGACCTTTGTAGATATTTATTTTATAGTTCAGGGGAATCTAAAGCAAAAAAAAGGTTTAAGGTATAAGCTCATTAAATGTTTCTTCTTCAATCTTAATCTGAAGAGTAGCATACAAAAAGTAGTCTTAAGTACAACTTTAAAGCACATGCACTTCATTTATCATGTGCTTGAGTATGTATACTTAGTCAGCTTCTGGCACTGGAGCTTTGAATATATTATAGAGCATTTTTGTGCAGTTATAGTACTGCTGTGCAAAAACTGAAAACACCAAACTAAGCAGAGAAGAGTAACTGTATATCATCACATGCTTTCTGTTACTCCCTGCAGCACTGCAGAAAACTTAATATACAATTGACATGTTGGGTGTCCTGAGAACCATTTGTGGGAGCGTCAGATGATTTGTGGCCCCTGAGTTTTGCCACAGGTAGGGTTCGCCACAGGATCTTAGGCCTCTGCGCAGTAGTCATGGCAACATTTATTCTGCTGCGAAGTGGCTATAGCACAATCCTGTTAGCCAGAGTCGATCCACTCGCTGCGTCGCTCCAGTTGATCCTTATCACAACATCCCACCTGCAGGACGCGGCGCAGCAGGACGCGCCATCCTGCTGCAAGAAAACAGATTTCTTATCGCCCATGTGATCCCTGTCACACCACAGCGTGGAAAAAGAATAACTGATCAATGCACATGGCTATTGTTTCCAATTTTAAAGGTCATCTTCAGGAAGGCATGCATGAGAGGTCTCGATGTCCTGATTCCGTATTTGCAGAACCAGAACTCCCTCTGGTGTTGGTTTAAGTCAAAGAATTACAAATTCTTTCTGCAGGCTTCATTCTGAGCAGGTTTTGAATTTGTACAATAGCCACCCTGCTTTTGCTGGATATATCCAACGATGCAATGCACATAGGAAAAGTGGGAGCACAACTAGAAAACAGTCAAAATAAAAATCGTGTGAATTAAAGTCCACCACAAGCCCATTAAATGTAGACCGTATGTTTCTCACTGGAACATGCCAACTCCCATTTCACCAGCAAATACACTTAATACCTTTTTATTAAATTCCTTCAGAGTCTTCATTACATGTACAGCATTATGAGTCTGGATAGACATGGATATAAACTGTAACTTGACTGGTTGGCTGAGGCACACAACCACGTGGGGGTAATTGTAGTTTGTTGTTTGTGTTGCAGCCAGAGGCTCCTGCCGCCTCTTCGGTACATGGGCCTACTCACCCTGAAGAGGAAGATGATGGTGACCTGAACAAAGCTTTGGGCGTCCAGCGCTTCCAGCAGATCCTCAGCCCCGCTGCTGCGGTCCCTGATGAGCAGCACCACAACTACCATGAGGAAGACATTGAATGTAAGCACACTGTGGCCTGCTTGTCTTTCAGTGTATGTCAGCATTCAGCAAACCAGGGAATTAATCAGCTAGGAAGTTCATTCATGTGTCATATGTAAAAAAAAAAAAAAAAAAAAGAAAAGTCTTTAAATCCTGCATCCTCTCCCCAGACCACCGTCACTCCTCTCACCACATCCACCGACCTCTGTCCAAGCTTCCCCCCGAGGGACGCAGGAAGAAAAGCAGCAAGAAAAGGAGAAAGGACAAAGATCACAAAAGTATCCATGTTCTCAGCAGCGGACCCATAGAGGAGGGAGAAGATGAGGAGGAGGAGGAGGAGGAAGAGGGGACGGAGACAACTTCTGCACCAGCCGAGTTGGAGAAAGTCAGAGATGTGGAGGTATTGTTCGACTTGATACGAATCTAAATGTACTGAAACACGCCCATTTGTGTTGGTTTCTAATAGTCTAATCACAATGTTATTGGACAGAATTCTTTTTGGGCTTTCATTGTTTTTTGTGGCATGTTTAAACTTCAACTGGGGATCAGAAATATTTTGATTATCGATTAATCTACCGTTTGTTGTTTTGATTAATCATTTTGCCTCTGAAATGTAAGAAAATTTCCTGCATATTGCCTTTTCCTTTTGAGTCCGAGGTTATTCTTTTGTCTGACTAACAGTCCAAAACCCCAAAACACCCAGTTAAGTGTTATGTGAAACAAAGGAAGGCAGAAAATCTTCACATCTGAAGCCACCCGAAGTTTGGCATTTTTTTTGCTTAAAAAATATAAATTACTCTCAAGAATAGAGTTTGTGTGACAAAATATGTCCTGATAACAACATCTCAAGCACCTTTTACTGCATTATGTACTGCAGTTATTCAGCATATGATGAATCGATCCGTTTGTCCTTAGTGCTGCTGTGCTGGTCAGGCTGTAGTCTTGCTTGCTTTAGACCTTCGCTTACCCACCTGTTAATGCATGTGTGAGGGACAATCGCAGCGCCTGTCACTCCTGTGTTAAGATGTGAGTGAATGAGCGTTCAGCCTTCAATGATCTGACAACTCACCCGCTCACTCGCTGTTGAAGCATCGCCATATTTCCCGCTATGAATATTTCAGTATCGTCTTAATCATTCATCAGTGGCTTTCATGCTTGGTTGTTTTCATGCTTCAGAAAACAAGATCAGTTGTAACTTGATTATAATGTAAGTGAACGCTTTTCACTACAGCAGAATTAATAGAATATGACTGAGGTAAGTTGTTTTTAACTTTTTGTTTTAGTTTTTAGGTCTGTTTCACTTTCTTGTCACTTTTCCTTTATAGAAGTTTAAATATATTTCACAAAAGAAAAGGAAAAATTACAAATTTAACTTAGTAGGGTACACATTTATTGGTCTCATTGATTTTATGTCCTTATTGTCTTTAGATTTATCCAGGTAAGACAGTTAAGGTGATCCTTCTCTTCATACTTCTGAGACTGAGATGGGTCTCTTTACAAGGAACGTCACTGGTGTTGATCTTTTACCTTGTCCATCCATTTGGTTTAAGACTGTGAAGCCCTCATTCTATACTTGTTGGTTTAAATTTTGTGTTTATCGCCTGTTTTTACGGTAAACCGTGCTCTCACTCTGTATTCCCTCCCCAGTTTTTTGTTTCGGATGAAGACCATGTGGCCAGACAAGACAAAGAGAGCCCTCACTCAGGACGTAGGCTGGATATCGTACCGCACTCTGGGGTTGGAGGAGATACTGAAGATGCATCTTCCACAGAGTGAGTCAAGTCTGGTTCTTTGACTAAAGATAAAAACAAACCTGCTGTGATGATTGCATAATGCATGTTTTTGCCATGTTGCTGAAACGTTCTCACAGACAATCTGATTGGGTGAGACCACTCAGACACATGTTTGATTGGTCGGTGAGACACACACCGTACGTTACCATGTCTCAGGCATCCAGTGGGCCTGCTGGGCATGATCTGATGGAGCCGAGTAATCCACTCTCCAGATACCCATATATCACCTGTCGCTACACAACCACACAACACACCTCAGCAGCCCCAGCCTCCCCTTATGACATTTACTTTTCCACTTCCTGAGGGTTTAATCTGGACTGGGATAAAGCCGCGCATACACCTTTCGCTTGGTTTTAGTCGACCAGAGAGCAGCCTGGTAACAGAGGATTTGTTTCATAGAACAACCTGATAGAAGGGGAAAAGGACGGTGAGTCCATTATGTTCACATTAGCAGGGCTTTGAAGGCTTTATATTGACCAAGCATCTTTTCTCGCCATATCCGTGCACATTTGTAGAGTTTTTTTTGTGCATTTGAATTTCAGATGGATGTTGTAAGCTCATGGATGCAAGCGTAGGAGAAGCATTAGAGGAGTCTAATAGATGCATCAAAAGATTATAATCAACCAAAGAGTAGACATGTTATTTCTGTGGCAACTGAATCATCAAATATTAAGGAAAAAAAGAAATTAAATACAAAATTAGAGGACAAATGTTGGTAGTTAAGTGGCAGTATGTTGGTAAATAATCCTCTTTTTCTGTTCGTTTGCTTCCAGCTTCACATTTAAAATGTTTCCTAAATCGACTCAGTGAAAAAAAAACAAAAACGGCAACATTCTTCTGTCATTTGTTCGTTTCTGAGCCGCGGCTTTCTCTCTCGTTTTTCTGCTTTCATCCAGTAAGCCCGCTTCACTCGACACCTCCAGTCCCACTGCACAGTCAGCGCCACCAGAGCACGCACCACTCACCCGGGTGTCCTCCGCCAGCCGCGGCTACGACCTGCAAGAGCGCCGGCGAACAGGCAACATGACGGGTGCTGAGCAGGCCAAGTACCAGCGCATCCCCACTGACGAGAGCGAGGCTCAGACGCTGGCCTCTGCTGACCTGGACGGCATCAAGAGTGAGTACGGACGAATTCTCGCTCGGCGGATTTTATGTACTTTAAACTAGCGTGGATGACTCAAAAGAAGCTGTAAGAAATATTTTTGCATTACGACAATGGATCACTTGACTACTTACATGTTGCTTGGGTGATGAGCCCCACAGAGAATTATTAAGTCTGCAGTTGTGGTCAGCTCTAAACAAAGTTTTAGCACATTTCAGCTCATGTTGCTCATTGGTTCTCTCTCTCTCTCTCTCTCTCTCTCTCTCTCTCTCTCTCTCTCTCTCTCTCTCTCTCTCTGGTGAACACAGTGGAGCATTTATCAGCTAAAGAGCACAATATTTCACTCAGGAATTGGTAGAGACTAAAAAACAGGCTACTAGGTTACTGGCCTGACATTCATGTGGTGGACACAAACATGACTTCAAATGAATGATAATGTTGCTCAGTGCCTGCCAAATATGTAAACAGACGGCTGTTTGCTAACACAGTCGCCGTATTAACTTTCTAAAGTGGTAATGTGTCAGTCGTGTCAGTCGTGTTTTTGCAGGCTTTCCTGGCTTTCCCCAAAAGGTTCAAATCTGTACCGTTCTTCCTCGCCGTGAACCTACTGCCATTTCCATTATTAAAAGACATATATTATCCACTTTCTCCATTAGGTAACATAAGTGAGTCGATGTCCATCACATGGATCACTTTGATGATTGACTTGCTGCAGACAGATCAGTCTGTGACCATTTATGGATAATTTTTACTACAGCAGAAAACATTTTTTTTAGAAAATAACATTCTTCATCATTTCTTGTTATTTTTCTCAGATATTTTCCCAAAATATTTAATTCTATGGACAAGAACAGAAATATGTTAGTGGTTTGCACCAGTATCTCCAGAGTTTCTCAGGCATGTGTGGCTTACTGATGGTGTTTTGTGTGTATTTTCAACCCCTCAGTTTTTAGAAATAAATCACTTTAATTATGTGATTAAACAGTAACAGCAATAAAGCCTTAGATTTTTTGATGCTCAGGTTATCCCAGAGACATCAGGGCTAGAGCTGGGGCCAACTTCGAGTTCCTTCTACATTGCGGTCGGCTCCCTGCTACCCTGCGATATTCGCCGCTGCCCCCCCCCCCCCCTCGGCCCAGCATGGGGTTGCGTTCAGGGCTGGGGAGATTTACATCAGGAAGCCGACCCCTCAGCAGAGAGCAGCAGCTTATCAGAGAGTGTGGCAGACAGGCTTGCATTATTAAATTAGCTGTTCCTGCTGTCAGCTGAGGCCCCTGGACTCGAGGCCCAAGCCAACATGGTGACTTATTGTGAAACCTGGGACGTCAGTTCATAACCTTTAATCATTAGTGGAATGAAACAAGGGGAAGAACGAAGTGGACTTGAAGGCAAAATGGAAAGGTTGTGAATGGAGGTGTGGTTTTGATTTTGTTAAGATATTTGGTCAGTTTGGGGCTTAGTGACGCAGAGACGAGCCTCCCAGCAGGTTCATCACCAGTTGTTCACCGTGTCTTCTTTTATCTGCTTCCCGCCATCGTAAATCATCCTGGGAAAGTCTCTCTGTCTCTGGCCGCCGCTCAACAATAGGAATTATTAGATCGCTGTCCCTCCCCTTTTGTCCGACCCGAGCGAATTAACACCTCTGCTCACTGATGCATTCTGATAGTTTCAGCACCCGTGGGGTCAGGCGACGGTCAAAAAATGGCAACTTTTTCCAAACTTGTCGAAACTTGCACAAGTCGCACTCTGCAGTTTGAGCTGGGGGCACGTAGTCAGACGGTCATGCCAGCTCTTACCTGACACCCACCACCAATCCTCCTCATTCCTTCAAGAGCAGCATGCTGGTCAGGCCTCATTTTACTCCGGGGTCTGCCTCCAATTTCACTCAGGCGTCATGGAGCGACCTGACAGCAGACGGAAAAGCCAGAGTGAACAGGATAGCAGCTGAAAATCTCAGTTGTAGTCATTTTTTTGTGTACATGCAGTGACTGTCTGGTTTTTATGAGTTGGCACATTGATGAGCTGCAAGAGCTTCACAGTTTTTTTTCATGTGACATACAATCCCTAAAGGTAAGACAGTTGGTGTTCTTAAAGGGATTCTCATTTATTTCTGTACCTGTATGACTTTCTTACTGTAAGATCATTACTTTTCAATGTGATTATTATATGGGAAGAGTAGTTCAGATGCTTGTTGCAGCTTTTAACATTACAGCAAGATTTTGTTTTGCATTTTACTCATATTTCTGTGGTAGCAGTTTCCATTTTCCAGCTGGTCCACTGATCTTTGAACTCACTCGCGGTGTCATGCCGTATCTGTGCCATCTGGCGTCTCTCCACACATCCTTTTCAATGCGTGTAGGCTGGCAGCAGTACAGGCGTTGAAACTCAACTCCCTGCTGAGGGACCACAGACACAAAAGCAAAGTGGCCTGGCCCTCTGTGACTTGGTGGGCTGAGATTTGAATTTGGGGTGCACAGTCAATGCGTGCATCCTGAGGACCACAGACCTACAGAATAAGAAAAGCGTACCATCTGTGCTGGAATTTCATTTCCACTACTTACATATTGTTTATTTATTGAACTGTACATGCTTTTTTTTGGTTAGCGTTTTTGGTTAGCATTGGTTTTGAGCTCAAAGACATTTCCCATCCGTCCCCTCTAGTCTGCATTTTTAAAGACAACTCACCCTTCTTCTTCTCCACCAGGTCACCGCTTCGAAGATGTTCCCGGCGTGCGCCGACACCTGGTCAGAAAGAGCACCAAGGGACAAGTGGTGCACATTGGCAAGGACCACAAAGAGCCGACCACTCGCAGCCGTAAACACGACCGAACCCCACATGAGGTGAGGCGCTACGGGACTCGTTTGTCATCATCCTTTCTAACATCAAAACAGGAACCGTCAGCCTTATCAGTACCTTAATTTACTTTGTATGTACATGTGCACAATTGATCCTTGATTAAGAAATTTGTCTTTGAGGAATAAAATATATGAATATTGAGGCTGCAGTTCATGGTTGTTTAAGTCATTAAGTTTTCAGCCTATAAAATGTCAGAATGTTGTCAGGAAATCACATCATTGCGGAGCCAGCTTGATGTCTTAAAATAGCTGGGGTTTTTTTTCAATCAACTGTCCAAATCCCCAAGCTACTCGGTTTCAATTGGTCAAAAGTTGGTTGTTTTCTTGTGCTGCTAATGATTCCTTTACCTCGGGAATGTTAGCTAAAAGAAGAGCAATAAAGCAGGCTTACATTTGCAATGATTAGTCTGTAAAATGCTGCACTATAAATGAAAAAAACTCATCTTAAACCTGGCTGACCTTTTCAAATTTAGTTTGAGAAATTCAAGAAAGTTTGGGCAGGAATAAAAAAATTGCTCTGTTGTAATCTTTAGTTTCTACTTTAGAAACTTTTGCCTCCAAAAAGACCATAAATCATATCAAATCACAGTAAAATGTTCCCTTTTTTTGCCCCTCTATCAAATATAGCGCTGCCTCGTCTCTTTGTGGATGGGACAGGGAGGGAAGGAGACAATTAAAAATGAATGAATGAGTTCTTTCCTTTCACACACGGAAAGGAAAAAAGCTGGGGAGACAGGAGCTTAGGTAACCAGACACTGAGGGAGGGAGAAAGGGAGGGAGAGCTATGTTTTATTAACATACTCACACACATTCTCCTATGCAGCCCTGAGCCCCTGGCAGCCCAAGTAAACAACAGGTCCCTGTCAGGTGTGTGTGTGTGTGATGAGGGAGAGTTACCTGTAGGCATGTGTGTCAAAGTGAGGGTCCCATCCTTTGTGCCGCTATCGCTTGTATCAGTATTTGAGTCCTCTCCTGCGCCGTCTCACTCCCCCAGTCGTTACCGGTGATTCTGTACCGTTCTGCCTCGCGGCCAGACGGCGTCCTGCTGGACGTGGATTCCATTCAAATGGCTGAGCCATACAAGAAGGTGAGGCTGGGTGGCCGACCAGAGTCAGGTTTGACCCGTGTGAGCGTGATTTCACAGGCATGCGGCAGGTGTATTTTGGCACAGGATGATGAACTAAGGAGAGTGTTTTCCAGCCTGTTGTTTGGTCTTCGTCGCTGACCAGCATGGTGTTCAGTTAATAACCCTCAAACAGATTATCTGATGCTGAGAGATGCTCACCAGGTTATGGTGTATGGCTGTTTTCAGTGTTTTTATGGAACTTTTTCTTTGTTGAACATCTGCTTTAGCATAATAACCTGTGTTGTAAGAATTTGACTAAATCACTTGGTATCCTGGTAAGCATGGAGTCTGTTTTCTGTTGTTGACCAGCTAAGATTTTGCTGAAGTCTGAGTGTGTCAACTGGATACAAAGAAACACAGAAGCTGAAGGTGCGTGTCGTTTTGTGTGGATGTTTCCTGTCTCACCCACACCTGCATGTGCTCCTGTGCGACGTCGTTTCCACAGGTGTTTGTGGAGCTGAATGAGCTGACTATGGACAAGAACCAAGAGATGCAGTGGAAGGAAACGGCTCGTTGGATCAAGTTTGAGGAAGACGTGGAGGAGGAGACGGATCGATGGGGGAAACCTCACGTGGCCTCGCTGTCTTTCCGCAGTTTGCTGGAGCTCCGAAAGACCATCTCACATGGTAGGAGACAGAAACATGGTTAATATTATAAATATATAATATAAACGTCTGTGGCGCTGTGCGTAGAGTGCTCGGCTAAGTATGTGTGGGTCCACAGGTGCAGTGCTGCTGGATCTGGACCAGAAGACCCTGCCTGGCATCGCTCACCAGGTCGTGGAGCAGATGATCATTTCTGACCAGATCAAAGCTGAGGACCGAGCCAACGTCCTGAGGGCCCTGCTGCTGAAACACAGGTGACTGCAACAAGCATGCAGTGAACTCTCTTCAGAGGGATATTAAGTGAGCTGTCGAGAGAATTTCAGCTGTACTGGCTTTGTTTCTTTCTACCACGAAACTGGCAGAGCCCTCTTTAAGGTTATAATGCAAGGTTTACCGCAATCCTACTACTGCCTTGTCAATTGCTCTTTTAGTTTGTGACACTGCAGTGACCAGTTGTTTTGTTGAAAGTGCAGATAGCACCTGGCAAAGCAGTTATGGCATCACTGGTCACTTACATTACCAGCTACCAACCTGTGAGTCAGGACCCCTGAAGAAAGTTAAATCTGAGGGTTTGTAAGATTAGGTGAAAAGAACTTCTCCATACACTCTCCACCAGCTCAGTCACGTGGTCTTTGGGTTTGTGAGGAAAAGAAGGAAAAATCACTTTTACTCCAACGCTAAGGACATAACCTGCAAGTAGACATCTCTTAATGTTAAATTTCATTACAGTGGGCATGTTGACACAAGACTACACTTTCAAAGCTAACCATAGTTCATGCTGTTAATTGCCAATAATGGCAAATGTTGTTTGCTTGTAACGGAATTTAATTATTGTTTTTTACTCCAACTGTTGCACACTTCCTGCTCCTAGGTTGCTTCATGCCTTGTCACTGCCTCTCTTCCTCCTGCTCACCCTCTCTCTGCCTCTCCCTGCCTCCCCTAGTCACCCGAGCGATGAGAAGGAGCACAGTAGCCCTTTCCCCAGGAACATCTCGGCAGCCAGCCTGGGCAGTCTGATAACACATCACCACAGTGCCAATCACACCCACCAGCCAGAGCCGTCTGTGACCGACCCGCTCATGGGCACCACCCACACCACAGGGAACACCGACACACGCATCGACATGGAGAAGAACGAGATGCAGGTGAGTCTGGAAGTGAAGTGTTTTCCAAAAGTCTCAGCGTTTCAACCATTATCCCGATGTCACTTCTTGTGTTGCTTTTCCCTATGCAGCAGAAGGAGCCGACTTTGCTGTCCGGTATGCATCGTTCAAAGTCCAAACATGAACTGAAGCTGCTGGAGAAGATTCCTGAAAACGCTGAGGCCACTGTTGTCCTCGTGGGTGAGTTATCTCCCACTGAAGCCTTGTAAACCACGATCACTTCACTCAAAATATCAGTCTGAAATCGCTTCCCTCATTTTTCAATGTTATGGTGTGCTGTCTTGCTGATTGTTGACTGTCATGTCCCACTGTCCCCCAGGCAGTGTGGACTTCCTGGAGCAGCCCACCATGGCGTTTGTGCGGCTGCAGGAAGCCGTGGAGCTGGAGTCCGTCCTTGAGGTCCCCGTGCCGGTAAGGTTCCTCTTCGTTCTGCTGGGACCCGCCACCACGAGCATGGACTACCACCAGATAGGACGCTCTATCTCCACACTCATGTCTGACAAGGTGAGCGAGGCGTAGACATCAGGGGATTGCAATAACAGCTACTGATCCAATGTTAAGGCCTGCAAAACAAGAGGCAAACTACAGAGAACCATACTGTAGATGGACCTTATTTTATTAGTTAAAATTTTAAAATCTTACTCGCCATCCAGCAATTCCACGAGGCAGCCTACCTGGCGGACGACAGGCAGGACCTGCTGAACGCCATCAACAGCTTTTTGGACTGCAGCATCGTGCTGCCGCCTTCAGAGATGGGAGGGGATGAGCTGCTGCGCTCTGTCGCTCGCTTTCAGAGGGAGATGCTGCGTAAGAGGGAGGAGCAGGAGGTCAAGCTGTTGGCCAAGGAGCCTAAAAGCCTTAAAGAGAAAGGTGAGGATCTCCACATACACATATCTGTGAATCAAAAGAAATTTCACGATGTGACTTCCCGTCAATGTAATTAACAACCTGCTCTTTCAGAGGCCCTCCTCACACCCATGAAAAAGTCAGACGACCCGTTGGAGCGCACCAGACGCCCTTTTGGTGGGATGATACAAGACGTGCGACGCCGTTACCCAAAGTACCTCAGCGACTTCAAGGACGCCCTGAACAGTCAGTGCATGGCTGCCATTATCTTTATCTACTTTGCTGCCCTGTCTCCAGCCATAACATTCGGAGGCCTACTGGGTGAGTTGCACATGGGAAAGTGAGAGTCAAGTTACTGTGGATTCAAAGCTTATCGTCTCACATTTCAAATCCTTTTCGTGTTTCTGTATTGATGGTTCGCTCAACGATCTATAGATGTCAAGTCAAGTCAAGTCAACTTTATTTGTATAGCCCATTTTTACAAGCAGTTTGTCTCAAAGGGCTTAACATAACATCAGCAACATCCTCTGCCCTTCGACCCTCACATCGACTAAGGAAAAACTCCCAGAAAAACCTTTAACAGGAAAAAATGGAAGAAACCTCAGGGTGAGCAACAGAGGAGGGATCCCTCACCCAGGACGGGCAGACGTGCAATGGATGTTGTACACAGATGAGCCTTGAAACTTTGCCTGTGTTCATTATGGTGTTAATTTGTTGTGTCTGTTTGTTGCTAGGTGAGAAGACGGACGGTCTGATTGGTGTTTCTGAGCTGATTGTGTCGACAGCAGTGCAAGGTGTGATCTTCTGCTTGCTCGGAGCACAGCCGCTACTCGTTGTGGGCTTCTCTGGCCCCCTGCTGGTCTTTGAAGAAGCTTTTTATAGTGTAAGTTGATAAAGAATAAATTAGTTCACTAAGAATAACAACATAACAAAAGCTTGTGGTTTTAAGCTTCTAATTTGTATGGCTGTAGTTTTAAAGCCTGTGAAAACTTTTTGGTATTTCTCTCTAACTGTAAATAATTCTAACTGAAAAAAACAAATCAAAATTATGTGAAAGAGGTAGTTAAACATTTGGGCAAGAATGTTTTTTTTGCTTTCTCGTTGAGTCATAAGATGCCATTTACATGTCATGTGGTTAGCATATGCAATTATAGAGAATCAATTCCTCAATTCAGTTTATTATTGCTGTTGTCAAAACTTTCCAGTGGATGACAAGAGTTTCTTTGCTTCGTGTCCTCGCAGTTCTGCAAAGCAAACGATATGGAGTACTTGACGGGCCGCGTCTGGATCGGGTTTTGGCTTATCATCATCGTAATAGTCACAGTTGCCTTCGAGGGAAGCTTCCTGGTCCGCTTCGTCTCCCGCTTCACCCAGGAGATCTTCTCCTTCCTCATTTCCCTCATCTTCATCTGCGAGACCTTCATCAAGCTCATCAAGGTACGCCAGAGACTTGACAACTCCTGATTACATGAAGTTTTTGTTGACACGCTGCTGGTCCACGACACTAAAGTGAATAGACAGTTTTGGATGGTATTCAAACTTCAGGGTCGAAATGAGTATGTCTTCCTAACAACTGCACCTGAAATCATTCTGAGATTGATTGACCTTGAAACATAAATGGATTAAGAGTTTAACTATTATCCAGGCTTATGACTCTGGAAGGTTTGCTATTTTTAAGTTTTATGGCACAGACTTGAAAGGCGTTTGGCTACAGGAAAATCTCATTTTCCAGAAAGTGTGGTTTGTGATACCTCAAAGAATGATAAATAATAATCCCTTGAAGGAAGGTACTAGTGTGCACGTGTATGTGTGTGTGCGCACATATTTGTGTGTGTATTCTGTTGTGAAATAATCGGCATTAATATGAACCCTCTGTGTCGTCGGGCAGATTTTCAAGGAGCACCCGCTGAAGCGCTGTTCCCTCGATAACAGCACAGAAGGGGGCGCCTCAGCAGAGAACATCACACTGATGCTGAGCAACAACACCCAGCCGGTGACGGTGTCGGTCCGAGGCGAGCCCAACACTGCGCTGCTCTCTCTGGTTCTCATGGCGGGAACATTTTTCATCGCTTTTTACCTGCGCAAGTTCAAGAACAGCGCGTTCTTCCCTGGCAGGGTGAGGAGCTCATTTCACTTTAACGCATAAATCCTGCAACATTAACAATTAGTGAGCTTGAGAAGTACTGCACATTTTTGTTTTTTACCATCAAACAGGACCAAACCAGAGCATGCGATGCTAAGCTAACCAGCTGCAGGCTATCGCTTCATATTTAGCACAGAGATAAAAACAAAATGTCTACACTGGCTTCAGACTTAGATTATTGAAATTAGAAACATTAGTTGACAAAACCATATTTAACCATATTGCATGATTTTCTTTGTTCTCTGTGTTTTAAAAAATAACTTTTTAAAAAATGTTTAAAAGTTTGTGATTATCCTCGGATATAATTTATGAAACTGCCAGTTCTCAACATTGTGTGACGTTCAGTTTCGCAGGATTATTGGAGATTTTGGTGTACCAATTGCCATCCTCATCATGGTCCTGGTGGATTACAGCATAAACGACACGTACACACAGGTAAGACTGAAACGCTGTCACTCATTCTTATGTAAGTGTTGACATTCGGCTTCATGTTTGCATTAATGCAGACTGACAACACAGACGTTCGCTTTCACTGTCACTCTCACTTCTGTCCTCGTCCTCCTCTTCTATCCAGAAACTGAGCGTTCCTCGAGGTTTCTCTGTGACGAGTCCCAGTAAGCGTGGCTGGATCATCAGTCCTCTGGGCTCCGACGGTGGATTCCCCATCTGGATGATGTTTGCCTGCTGTTTGCCTGCTCTGCTGGTTTTCATCCTCATCTTCATGGAGACTCAGATCACCACGTGAGTCACAGCTCGAGTATCAACATAACTATTCCACATTATGACAGAGCTGTGTATCATAATGATATTTTAGGAGTAAGTTTGTTTTCTTCTGTCGACTAGAAAGGGTGATAAAACGTTTAAAGGTTTTTCAGACAGTTTGATAACAGTAATAAACTTTTCTTCATAGCACCTTACATATTTTAAAAGGCAGCTTACAGGATTTTATTGCATTCATTAGAAAGATTTGTTTTTGAGGACTTTTCATTATGTTTATGTTGTTCACGTGTCTTCCCGCTCCACACAGCCTGATAGTGAGTAAGAAGGAGCGGATGCTGGTGAAGGGATCTGGTTTCCATCTGGACCTGCTGCTCATCGTGGTGCTGGGCGGCAGCTCAGCTCTATTCGGCCTGCCGTGGATGGCTGCCGCAACCGTTCGCTCTGTAACCCACGTCAACGCCCTGACTGTCATGAGTAAGGCGGTTGCCCCCGGAGACAAGCCTCGCATCCAGGAGGTGAAGGAGCAGAGGGTCACCGGGCTCCTGGTGGCCATCTTGGTTGGTTAGTATCACACACTGCTGCTCTCTGTGGAAACCAAATGCAAAAAATGCAGTGTTTAAAGTTGAATATTTTTTGCCTTGTAAAATGGAATCTTAGCATTTAATGTCCCATTTCTTCCTCTCCTCAGGTTTGTCCATCGTGATAGGCGACCTGCTGCGGCAGATCCCGCTGGCGGTGCTGTTTGGGATCTTCCTCTACATGGGTGTGATGTCCCTTAATGGCATCCAGCTAACAGAGCGGATGATGCTGCTACTCATGCCACCAAAGTATCACCCTGACCACACTTATGTACGCAAGGTGAGTGGAGCGTTTATTTGGGAAGTGTTGGTTCGGTCTCCTCGTCATAGGTCAAATTATGAAATGTGAGAAGGTCACCAGTTGCTGTTTCCTGCAACTAACAACAATTTACATGATTTTGCTACAGAATGTTTTTAAATGCATTAACAGCTTAAAAGCTCTAAGATATTCCCAGTGAAGGTTTGGCACTTTAAGCAGTCTTGACTACATATATTGTCAACCTTAGGATTACAGGATTTGATTTGTCAGCAGTAATGCTTTTATCCTTGTAACAACATTCACCTTCATCTTCGGTTTTTATCTGGTCTCACACTACTGCTGAATGATCTGCGTTTCCTTCCAGGTCCGCACGCTCCGTATGCATCTGTTCACCTGCATCCAGCTGGTGTGTTTGGCGGTCCTGTGGGCTGTAATGTCGACCCAGGCGTCGCTGGCTTTCCCCTTCGTCCTCATCCTCACAGTCCCTGTCAAGATGTTCCTGCTGCGCCGCATCTTCACAGCCAGAGAGATGGCATGCGTAAGTTAGCCACGGGGGGGCGCTCTATGCTGCTTTATGCGCCCACAATTTGGACGACAGAAGATCATTTTCAAAGGCAGTGTTCAATTAAATTCTGAATTACATGCAGACTTGAAGAAAATCATTTAATAAAGCTGCACAGGATCTGTAACTGCATGACTGCACTGATGATAATTTTACTTTAGTTGTGTAATAGCAACACAGAAGGAGAAACATATTCTGTACTTGTGAACTTGTGTACTTGTGTTTACACTGAAGTTTTGGAAAGTATAGCACCAAACATTCAATTTATGTTACGTTTATGTTGTGCTTATTTATTTATTTTTTCATATGTAATAATCCCTTTTTCTGTTCAAACTGTGATGCCTGATTGTTGGTTTGGAAGATGAAGATACAAAGAAGACGTTTGTTGTTGTTGTAACAAAATGTTTTAAGTTCAGATTGTTAATCCTGATGTCTCCTCCCCTCCTCCAGCTGGATGCGGACGACGCAGAGCCAAAGTTTGACGAGCGCGAGTGTCAGGATGAGTACTCGGAGATGCACATGCCCGTGTAACCCGGAACAAGTTGTCCTGTTACCGCCCAACCACCTCTCACCGGACACCTCCAGCGACCAATAAGCCCTTCAGACCTGAAACACTCACGGCTTGATGCCACATCTCTGCCTGCTCGCTGAGACATGAACGTACAGCACGTTGGAGGTCTGGTTGGTTGTTACTGTGGTCAAACTTTAGCTATAAAAGTTGCTTTTTATCACATTGCTGAGTGAAATCCAACTGAGGGGATCAAACAGATAGCAGGTGTTCACTCTGTTCACTACTTTTTTTAAAAAAATATATTTTTCAGGGGACAAGAGATTCCAAATCAAGTAATGTGATCTCGAGCTCAAAATTAAATTACAGTAGATGATAGATTTGCAAGACTGATTAATTTTTAGCCCTGAAAGGTTGCTCTGATTCACATTGAATATGTGGAGGATATATGGGATTTATTCTTTTACATTAACATGCAGAGTTATTGCGGTTCAAGTTTGTCGCTTTTCATGTTTTAAGCTCACCAAGCGCCTTATGAAGGAAATAAAAAGGTATAAGGTATACTACTAAGGTATGCTACTATACTATAATACTTTTTTTTCATTCTGCCTTTTCTTTTTTAAGACGGCTGATCACTTTACCCGTCGCCCCGAAGCTTGTAGCACTTTTGTAAGACACCGAATCTGAACAATGACTGTATTTTATGTAATCCTTTTTATCTCTTTAGGGTCCTCTTGAATCCCATAAATATCAATGTAGCTTCTCCTGTGACTGATTTTTAGCCTGTGCTTCTTTAACCAAACATGTTGGGGCTCAAATGCAGCAAGTTGGGCTTTTATGTTAAATTATGTATCTGCAATGAATTAAAATCACCAACAGAGGGAGATCTTGCAGCACTGTGATGATGATGTACCGAAAAAGAAAAACGGTACACGAAAATGCAATATTTCATTACACTAATGCCATGACATCATGTTTGTCACGTTTTAGTAGAAACTTAACATTATAAATATACTCTAAATGTCTCCACGCACATGTTTAGGGCACTAATGTATTAATGTGGAGTTTGTTTTGAGGTCTCACTTGATCTATGGGAATCACTGTTTATTGGCTTCTCTGTGTATGTGCCAAATGTCTCATGTAAATAGTTTGTGATCAGAACAGTAAGCTGCAGTTCAGCCATCTCACATCTCCTAACATTGCTGTTAGCCTAAATTAGCAAAATTTCATAGTATAACATTCCTTCTCTTATCATAATTTTGCTCCTTTTTTTTGGCGTCTGCTAATTGTTAAACAGTTTATTCACCCTCATGTGAATTTGGTCGACCAAATTTCCACTCAAGCTGTTTAGACAATCTCAATATTCATACATGACAGGGGAAGGGAAGGATTTTAAAAATATATATATATATGGTTGTCCTTTTTTTGTTGTTTTGTTTTGTTTCTTGTTTTGTGTCATGTTGTATCAGTGTGACATGGATTGGTTAAAGCTTTGACTGTGTCAAATAACTTACATTTTTGGTCCTCTGTTACTCCTAAGCGTGTATTTCAGACACTACTTTCCCTTCATAACTGTCCCATCACAGCCCAAAGGTCGTTGTGATCTTGTGCCTGTTCGGTGTCACAAAATCTCAAATGTCCCGAGGGACCATGAAGTGATCAGCAAGTGTCTGTGGTGTTTCTAAGGACGACACATGTGTTACAATAGTTTGCACTTTCAAGACAGTCACAAATCAAACATTTCTTCATTATTTATCTGTTGTAATATGAGGCATTACTGCTATTATTGCTGTATTCAGAGGATGTCACATAACCATTTGGCTGCTTCATGGCCGAGGACAATGAAGGGGATGTTAATGAGAAGTAGGCAGTGGAGTGCAGGGTCAGTTTTATGTTTGCTTATCGTGCCTGTGGATGGAGTGAAGGTAGTTTGCATATGCCAAAGTATCTGTCAAAGTCGTGAAGTGCTGATACAATAAATTGTTCCATTTCAAAAGCAATACAAAGTCTGAGAGGATTTTGCTGATATTCCCTTGTACATTAATGGTTGAAATATTGATGACAAATTAAAGTTATTTTCTATTTATCCTGGCTGTTGTTCTGTCATGTTTTTTTGTTTGTTTGTTTTTGATGTAAGAAAATACATAAACATAGACAAAACAAAAGCTGATGAAAGAAATATCTTTACTTTAATTTGAAAAAAGTCGTGCAACATTTAGAAAATCATGACACCAATTCAGAAAATGGAACCAAATACAGAAATTAAATAAATACAGATTATTCCAGGCATTTAAATGTTTAATGGACAAACCCAGTATGGAAACAATTACAGAAACACACTTTAACAGAAATTTGTCACAAAACCAAGAAGTGATGAACACTAAACTGCTGCTGTTTTGTAACTTCCTGTTTATTTCTTATATTTCGATGTGTTATGCGAGTTTGCTTTTGCTTTCCGGTTCTGTATTTGGTTGTCAAATTGCCGAGAATGTTTTCTTCATTTTCCTTTGTTGTCTCTGTTTTCTAAGTTGCAGCTCATTGAGCTCTCGGGCCAACACACCAAAGCCCTCATTTTGAAATGTGTGTTGTGAATCAGCGTTGTCAAAGAAAGACAGTCAGTCGAGGCCTGGAAAGCAATTAACGTTCTATGTATCCGGGCTGTTTTCTCCCAGGAAAAAGAGGGCTGGATCTTCTTTCCTGTTCAGGAAAACAGCAGAGTTCAACAATCCACCCAACCACACATCACAGTCACAGGGAGAACAATGGCTGCTTTATTGCTGCTTCTGCTGTTTAGCCCTGGGGCCTTATTCTTTACTTCTAATGCACAGGAGAGTAATTACGACAAACTTTCTGAATCGTACAAGAAAGGAGTGGATCTGGCCCTGGAGAAGCTCCACTCTCATGCTGGAATCCAGCATCATTTTCTCTTCTTCAGGAGTCTCCTGCAGTCCGACATTGAGGTAACGTACAGCATGTCTGCTTTTTCAGAATCTGTGTTTATCTTTTGCTATGCTGTTGTTTATTACTGAATGGATTACCGGCAGTTGAATGAGTTAAATCCTCAGGAAATGCTGTACTTATCAAGGAATGCGATGCTTTTATCAGATAAAACGATTTAAGGTGGTTCAGAGTTGTTCGAAGCTAATCTTCCTCCTTTTCTTCCTTTCAGCCCGGATTTGATGTGAAATACATCTACCACCACTTCTACCTTAAAGCCACCCATTGTCCCAAAGGAACAGTCGACTCCACAGCATGCCAGTTCAGAAACGACAGAGTAAGTTTGATCTGATTTCGGGTTGCATTGCTGAACTCGAGGGCGAGTGTCTTTTCTAACTCTTCTGAGTGCTGTTTTGTTTGTGTGCATTCATGCAGCCGCTGATAGACTGTGCGGTCTGTTACAAAACATTTAAAGACGAGATTGAACAGGAGCCCAAACCATATGTACACTGCGTCCACAGGACGGTCCTAACACAGGTTAGTCTGTTTACCAAGAGCTCACCATGACCCAAAACCTCACTGCAAAAGCTGATTTCATAAGGTGTTTACATTTATCTTACAGGAGATGAAGGTGGCCAGAGTGCAGCACTGCAACCAAATGGGTTACAGCAGTGGATCCCCAACACTTCTGGCTTCAACAGGAACCGAGTGAACACCCAGATGACTCATTTAGTATATGTTGTCACACCTTAAACTGTTCGCTTGTGCTTGTTGGAGATATTTTATTAGCACGACTAACTAAAAACAGGTCAAATGTATTCTTTCTGTATTTTGGTGAATCTTTATCACATTGAGAGAGATTTTTGTGTCATATATCCAGCAAGTTGTGCAAATAAGTTAGTTAGACGTTGACTTTAACAAAATTGTTTTACTTGGAAACAGTCAGGTTGTTTTTTCTTTTACACTGTATGTACTGAGGTAGCTACTTTGATATTTTAACTTCGACTAAATGTTTGGAAGTATTGGTAAGAGTAAGGCTGGTGATATTCTGTTTTTCTTATTGCTAACAAAACCTGTAAAATAAATAGTAAGTGGGTCAAAACCAGCAACATGTCAGTAAGTCTTTTGAAACTCCATCTGCTCCCAGGCCCATTTGTTCCTATTGATGATGTAAAACTTAATGAACGGGTCACACAAAATTTAAATTTAGGTCCTTCAGTATCACTTAATTTTCTTGTCCCTGTCTATCTGAGGGATCTTTGTCAAAATCAAACAAACCTGAGTCTGGTTATACTTTTGTGCTCCAATTAATGGACCTCTTATTACTACAGCACACATTGTTATTTAAGACAGTAGTGTGCTTGCAACTTCGTGGAGGCAGTTTGGGGCAGGATCTGTCCTGTTCAGCATGACAATGACCCCCATGCAAAAAGCTACGTCCATAAATCAGTGGTTTGGAAGAGAAGGCAGACTGTGAACCAGTCACCCAACATTGCTCACTGACTAATGCTCTTGTCTGGGGGCACATTCCTACAGCCAGGTTACAAAATGTTGTTAAAAGCGTGAAATTAGACTTTTCTGGCTTTTCTGGCTTTTCTGGCTTTTCTGGCTCTGACTTTCTCCTATTATTACTTTTTTTCTGTAGGCAAAACTCTCTCGTCTGGCACCTATAAGTCCTTTAAATGAAAAAGTTTGTACACATGATTAAGAATCTGAATGCAGGAATTTTACCCACCATTGCTACTCACTTACAATACAAGTATCCACAAGTGTTAAAGTTGTTGAAAGCTCTGACTGCATGTAACGCATTGCACATTGTCATTCATTCATTTTCGCATTATTCTCAAAACCGCTGAACGAACCGCCCCCATTAGCCAGTTACAAAGAAGAACTCTCGTTTCCTTTAAGTGACCCACTTTCCTGTCAGTGCAACAACAAGGGAGCTGATGAAGCAGAGTCTAAAGAGTTCATTCACCCACCCATAAACTCTGACCTTCATATTTGTCCTGGGGCCAAAGTGTTTTTTCAGGCTATGTTGGGCTTGTTTCCAGGAATTAAATTAGTAGTCCGATTACTCATGATAATAACGTTTATGGGAATGAGTGTAATCCCATTCCGGTAAGTAGCCCCTTCTGTCAAAATTCCCCACTGAGAATGTTTTTTGTTAAGACATGCTTTGATCTGTGTCCCCCTCGGGTATTGTGGGGACATAGAAAGTAAACAGTCAGCAGGCCTGTTGATGGTCAGTGTGTTTAGTTTCTCTTGCTATTCCTACAGCCATAATAGGACTTGTTTTGGATGTGAGTATCAATCCCTCAGACAGAGGAGGGTGTTCGCCGTCTGAGCCGAGCTGGTCTCCTCACACACTCACAGGAAGATGGCTGCTGGACTGGTGTTACTGATTTGTGCTGGAGCTGTGCTGTACTCTGCCGTGGCCCAGGAGTCTTACAACGAGCTGCCTGGGAACTACAGGAAGGGAGTTGATCTGGCTTTAGAGCAACTCAACTCACATGCTGGGGTGCACCACCATTTTCGCTTCTTGAGAAGTCTGGAGAAGTCAGACATTGAGGTAAATCTGGCGTCTGAGTTTACGTTCTTCTTATCAGTTCTTTCATGAAATCAAGGCCCGAAGAATTATGGTCTTTATCTCTGTTTATTACGTTCAATATTAGCAGTAAACATAAATATAAAGTAATGACATAGCAGATTTGAAGCACATGTTCTCCTGAAAGTCTTAACGATACTTTGAAACTATCTAGTTAAAACTAAAAAGCCAAACATTTATTTATAATTTTAAATAGTAAGAAAAATGACTGAAGTTCTGCTTTAGACTAGTCCTGCTTTCATTTCTCCTCGCCTCTTGGCACTCTCACTATGCCTTCTGGGAATTCTTGCTCGTACTTGTTTTCACATCTGCTTCGGGTCAAAACGTACTTTGAATCTTCAAGTTTCATCATGTGTTCACCAGGGCTTAGTTTTGCTTAAACAAACAACTGATAAGGTGTGTCTTTGCTGAAATGCACATATTAAAGGAAAAAAAAAATATATCCCACATTCCCACTATTCGTCTCCCTGATACTCTGAGATTTATCAGTGTGTGGTGTCATTGAAGTATTTCAGTTGTTGGCTTGGAGAAAATCCAGCACTGAAATACAAAACAGCTGCAAATGAGCAACATATTTTTACTCCTTAGCTTAGCTTTCACTAGATTATCGCATCAGTTATGAAGTAATTAAGACAAATATGAGCTGATAACTGAAACAGAGGCTTATTATTACACCAATCAAGAATTTAAAAGAGGCATTTTGACAAACCAGATGAACTGTTGTGAGAAATGTTGAAATGAAGAAATGTTCTGCTGCCTTGTGATATTTTTGTTTGTGCTGTGCATGTGGTTTCATAATTTAATCATTTGAAGGGTGAATTTTTCTTTGCTTGCGCAGCTGAAAGTAATTTTCCTCCCATCTGACTTGTGGAAGTTGCAGTTGTATCAACAAGATAGCTGTTGCTCAATCTATTAATAACAATAATTAATCATTTAAATTAGGAGGTAGTCAACATTTAAAGGCAAAAAAAAATGAATGGGACGCACACACTGATTGTTTGCATCTTTAACAGAGACAGACATAAGATAAATACATAATATGGAGCAGGAATTGGTGTACAGTTCTCACTGGATAGTAGTTTGAACATGACTTCAGATCTATTGGATAATGGACGCAGTGGTGGGAGATGTCCGTTGTTCTGATGTGCCGCACCCCGTGCAGTACACTGTAATCACAGCAGAATTGAGAGGACACATACTGTACATATCTTCAAGTTACATAACATCAAGTGCAACGAGTGCAGCGAACATAACAGAGTAGTGGCGTATCTGGTAAGGCGGGGGACTCCGGTCCAGAAGGACCGGGGTTCAATACATCCGAGCAGAAATCGCCCCACACCTCTTGGGGGCAGTCGTGGCTCAGCGGTTAGGGTGTCGGACCCGTAACCGGTGGATCGCTGGTTCGATTCCCCGTGCCGGTGTCCATGGCTGAGGTACCCTTGAGCAAGGTACCTAACCCCCACTGCTCCCCGGGCGCTGCACGCGGTCGCCCACTGCCCCGGGTTTGCTGTGTGTGTGTGCACGTCACTTGGGTGGGTTAAATGCAGAGCATGAATTTCATTGGAGTGAGTTCCCTCCAATGACGAAATATGTCACTTTCATCTTTTCATCATCTTTCAACAACTAGAAATTCTGTGAAGCAGGAGGAATTGCTTCTTTTTTGATGCCTTAGGGCTCAACTGTAACCACAATGTCACAGCACATCACAGCCTCTAGAGCAGCAGTCAAGCAGTTTGTTCACAGTAAAAACTCTTGACAAATACTGCATGGATTGCCATTCAATTTCACACAGACATTCATGGACCTCAGAGAATGATTGGTAACAGTTTTGGTTATTTTTCGAAAATTGTCCTCCCAAGAAGAACAGCTGTTTCAGCAAATATCTCAAAAGAAAAAAGCATAAAGTCCAGTGACATTATAGAGCAACAGTCTAATGAGTCTGAGGCACTTTAATTTCCATTTTCTTTCTACTTTTTTCATTTGCTATTTGCAAGGCAAGCTACCCACCAGCAGATGAAGTAATTAAACTTGTCCTCACCTTTAAGAGCAGCAACATGAAAGTGATTTACTTTGAATGCAGAACTTGTGGTGGTATTGTTACACTGTGGTTTTGCTACTTAATACCTCTTCATTAAGTGAAAACAAACACATGCTGACTAGTGAGGTCCCAGACTGTGTCGTATTAAAAAGACCCTCTGCTCTCTTGCAGTCTGGATTCGGTGTGAGATACGTCTACCACCACTTCTACCTGAAACCAACCAGGTGTCCCAAAGGAACGAGTGATTCTAACCCCTTGAGATGCCCCTTCAGAAATGACAGAGTGGGTGAATTTTAAAAGGAAAAGCTTCTATTTCAAACCTGTGTGCGGTATCAACAGCATCCTCATGCTTTTTTAAAAAATGTTTGGTTTTTCTTTATTGCTTCACAGCCACTGATGGACTGTGCAGTTTGCTACAAAACAGCAGATGACCAGATAGAACCGAACCCCAAGCCATACGTGCACTGTATCCAGAAGCCAAGACTCACAGAGGTATGGTTACACATGTCCTGTGTTGTCATCGCCTGTCTGTGTGGTGGGAAAGTTTATGCACGAAAGAATGGAGCTTTTCAGGTTTTGCACAATTACCCGAAAACGTGCTTTCCAGTTGACTACACCAAGCTTTACTCCCTCTCCAAATACATGTGGTTAAATCCTCCAGGTTGCTGTCACTTTGTCAGTTGTGGTTAAAGGCTACAGGGTTGAAAATGAAATTTGGAAATCAGGAGCTCAGGAGTTAGAAAAAAGTGAGCTTATCAAAAAGTTGTAGCATGCTGCTCATCTCTGCTGGAGGCTGGTGATTTGAGGCTACATTAGCCACTGATAGCTCAACAGATCTCAATCCATAACCAAACTGTGAGCAGCCAGGTTGCAACGAAAAAAAAGAAAAGAAAACATCTCTGATGCTGCTGCATTGATGCTAAATCTGTGAGACACTCTTTTCCAAAACCTCCGACCTTACAGGTTAAATGTAATCTAGTGGACTCTAATTTCTCATTTAATCTTCTCAAGTTTAAAGTTCCCTAGTTTTAGAGTCCAAAATGTCTCCTGAAGAGCAACATTTCTATCTCCTCCATTCTTTGAAAAACATGTTTAATTTCTTATATGTTTAAGGTATTTTAGAATCTGTATTAAACAACCTCAGACACCAAATGGTGAACAAAACAGCAGTCCGGGGAGGTGAATAAAACCTGGCACTTTAGATGAGTTATGCAGCATTTCTTTATTTTGATGGATGTGCACTGAAGTTTATGCTGGTCTGTACCTTCCTGTGTTGGCACCTCAACAGACATCTCAATGTGTTTACTCTCTTGTTTCAGGAAATGAGGACAACCAGGACAGAACACTGCAAAAAAATGAATTACAACAGTGGAGCTCCTACGCTGTTGGCTGTGTCTGCTGGCTAAAAAACCAAAAAAGTAAAAGAAAATCTAGATCAAAGACAACGTGTAGCCAATAATGTGTACTTAACCTGTTGCATGCTTATTTCACAAGGGTGGGTTGACGTGCCAACTCTCGTTGTAACTTTCTGAAAGTAGTGCTCTCATCAAATGCTGGTAGTTCAACCACGCTTTTAATTTGTCTCTGTTGTGAGAAGGCTCTTCTTCACTCATAGGATCACTGTATTCCAGATTTGTGTAATAAAAACTGTGTAATAACGATATGTAACATTGTGTAATAAAGAAAAAGAACAAAGCGTGTTAGCATTTGCTGTATTTGTGTTGTATTTCCAAATTTAGAGATCCAGATTCCTTATAAGTTGAATTCTTATTATGGATATTCATCCTGTACAACCCCATTCAACATCGTTTAACATCTGAATCTGAACAAGTCTCAGCATCTCACATACAGCCAAGGGGGGTTTTCAGATTATGTTTCTACCTTCTGGCATCTTATTCTCACATAAATTTTGACAAACTGTAACCAAAGAATGAATACATTTTCCCACGGAGCAATGTTCCCACAGTCCCATGTCAATATTCTGTTAACACACGTTCAATTATATGTTTACCCGCCCATCAATTTTCTATACCACTTTATCCACGCAGGGTTGTGAGGGGGCTGGAACCTCTGCCAGCTGACAACAGGCAAGAGGCAGGGGTACATCCTGTACTGGTTGCCAGCCAATGATAGGGTGGACACACAAAGACAATCACAGAGGCTTTCATACTCACACTTAGGGGCATTGTAGAGTAGCCAAATAACCACTTCATTAAAATGCATGTTTTGGGGACTGTGTGAGGAAGCCAGAGAAAACCCACGCAGGCACAGGAAGATCATGCAAACTCCACACAGAAGGGCCCAGACGTGAGGCTACAGTGCAAAACCACGGCACCATCATCCTGTATGTTTGTCACTGAGGCCAAGGTAAAACTGATTACAATCAAATGCAAATAAACTGTTTGCAACAACAGTTAATTTGCATCAGTTTGATGACTGGATGTGTTCCTGACACCAGACAGTAACACCCTTTTCATAATCTTGTGTTCCACAAAGAGCTCATCCTCATACCATCCTTGCTTGTGAGTGACATATTTTACTTTCCACAGTGCACTAAGTGAAGTGGATTGCCACACTCGTTGACTTTTAGGTCTTTAAGTCCTGTCACGCTACATTCTTGCTGACATAGCATGTGATTATAATTCACGCTTGTTAATCACCTGTCTTCATGGATGACACGCCCCTCTCTGGCCCTCTGGCTAGTTTACTGTTAAATATGTAGTGTTGACATGACATTTCTGTGTAAGGCTCACTGTGGGTGTAGACTCAGGTAAAAAGAACATAAATCACAAACGAAACTGCACACCAGTTCAAAGAAACTGTATCCTCAATTCATTTTCAGTGTGTGAGATGAATACAACACAAGCTTTATTTCTCTTGCAGAATCATGAGCAGGAACTTCTTGTCCAAAAATGATGAGCTCCTCAGGGGAGACTAACTCAGTAGATAGGAGCTACTTCTCACTGAATACTAATAAGTGCATGATGCAATGAAGTACTTTACAACACATTGTGGTTTTGCTAAGTAAAGTGTTTGGTGGAAGGTAAAGTGCATACCTAATGCATGCCATAGTCATGATGACGTAATGCATGTTTATCACGTATTCACAGTGGGCTTTCGTCTCCCCAGCCAGAGAAAGGCGGGCCAACCACGCCTGGTGTTGGAATATAAAAAGGAGTGAGCTTCGTATCTTTCACTTCACTCCTTTTCCTCTGCATGCAGTGTGACTGAGGTGGAACATTCAAGTCTGTAAGTATACTTTTATACTGATGGATGGATTCATAGATTACTGTGCATGATTGGTTTAAAGCATGAAGAGGTCATTGCATTTACTGTTTAATATGTGCTGATGACTTTTATCACGACTGCATAAGGCTTATTCTGGGTAAAAACTCAGGTAAAAAGATAAAGAACTATTATTCCATACAACAAAAACAAAACAACAAAGTTTGTCAGTGGTGGACAAATGAAACAGCAAACAAACTGAAAGAGCATGTGCTTTAAATGCATTTTTACTAGTTCTAGTTGTTACTTGTTCTAGATGAATACAACACAAACTTCCTTTCTGTTGCAGAATCATGAGCAGGAACTTCTTGTCCAAAAATGATGAGCTCCGCAAGGGAGACTTCTTGGTGTCCAACAATGGAGAGTTTAAGGCGATTTTCCAGGTGACCAACTCAAGACATTTATCAGTATGATACATGCAAAAGTGACAGAACAAGTGCTTTTAAATGCTGATAACAGTCAAATGTCTCTTTCTCTGCCTGCAGGATGATGGCAACTTTGTCATATATGGCTGGAAGCCTGTGTGGGCTTCAGACACTTATGGATCCGATGCTGTCCGTCTGTGCATGCAGGCTGACTGCAACCTGGTCATGTACAACCCGCAAGATGAGCCCAAATGGCACACAAACTCTTCCAAATCCAGTTGTAACATGTGTCGTCTTCAGCTGACCGATGACGGCAGACTGCTGGTGTACAGGGAAGCTGACGAGATTTGGAACTCTGCTAACTCCAAAGGCATGAAGTAATAAAAACATCTGAATGTCAGCTTGAGTTACTCAGTAAAGCTGCCTGCCATGTAAACTGGAACCAAATAAAAAATTAAATTCTGCATCACAAGTATGTCTCTGCGTCTCAGCTTCTTGTACTCTTTACTTGAAACAGAATGAATGGTAAACATACTGAATAGATCCTATGTGTGATTTTAGCTTCATTTCTAATGAGCTGAAAACCATTAAAACATGGAAAAATAAGAAGGAATATGAAAGAAATATGAGCTTTATAGTATCTATCTATCTATCTATCTATCTATCTATCTATCTATCTATCTATCTATCTATATATGCTAATGGGCAGTTGATCTGCACCTTGCCTTTGTGTTTTGTAAGCTGATTTGATGGTTCGCTTGATTTTTTACTTGTCACGACAGCTGAAAAATAGATGAAGGGCAGAAAAAAAAGAACAATATTTACCTGGAAAGCTCAAACCCAAAACTGCAAGGTGTGATCTGTTTAGAGTCTGAAGTTCAACTTTTGGGACTTAACTTGCCTCAAAAGGCAATAATTTCAGATTTACCGTGTATCCAAAACTCTTCTTGCTGTTTGTTTTTACAGTAGCTCTAGAGGTGATGGATTCCTGAGTCTTTAGCAAAAACCTGGCACATAGAAAACTCCCTTCAGACTTTTGTTCATCCGTTCACCCACACTCAAATCCTGTCTTGTTATCCTTTATTCCTGTAATGAAGAAAAATGTCCGGGGTGGGGTTAACCTTTAAAATATTTTGAATTCGCTGCCAAAAGAGCTTTGACAGTAATCCAATGTGTGGTGTGTCAACTTGTGAAAACAAAAAAAAATGTATATACGCTGCATTTCACACACTCTACCCTCCACTCTTGTATTCTGAGCACTAAGTACTCTGATGTTAAGTTAGAGGGATGCAAAAGTTGGTTCTTCATTTGGTTTCAGTTCTGCATTGCAGGTTCCCAAGAATTAATGAAGAAACAAAACTATATACACATAATGTATAGCTGAGGCCATGACCTGTATTTGAAAGAAATAGAAAGAAAAATAGAAAGAAAAAAAAAGAAAGAACGAAATCTCTGAAAAATACTGTACATAATGTATGTGCATGCTGGCAATGCCTATTAAAATGGACACAATCTGAAATCACTGAAGTGATAGTTAGTTGCTGTCGAGCGTCCGTCAGACTGGTAACTTTGAATTAACTTATATCTTATTTACTTTGGGGCGGCAGAAACAAGAGAAACAACGCACCGACATACTATTACCTTTCAAGTTGTTATGGCAAAGACGTTAGTGACCAGTTTTTTTTTATTTCATCCAGGAGACTCAAAGTCATGGTAGCATTTGTTTGGTCGTGTTTCTGGTCACCTGTTGAATCTAAGTCCAATCATTATGATCAAAACTCAGGGCCATGACTCTGATTTTCCTTTCCCTAGTCTGTCTCCAACGCAGCCTCCGCCTTCTGCCAGATTGTCATATCTGCTAGGTGGTAGATATCAATCAGCTGCTATTTGCAATTTGTGCATTTGGTCAGGATTCAATTGAAAACAACATTTTTAAGAAATTTAGAAGAAATGTTTATAGAAATATAGAATTTCAATGAAAACAGTGTGAAATCTACAGTTATGATTAAACAAAATCAAAATCAAACTATTGTTTTTGCCACAGCAAAACTGACAGCCAACTACACAAAGCGATAATATCAAATGAAAGCTAGCTGCCCCTGCTGTCCCCAGATAAAGCTAATCTTATTGACTTAGTGACTGTATTATACAGTCACTTGTTTTACATGATATATTTTTAATTAATTGATATCTGAATCTACTTTCACTTTGATATTAAATACATTGTTTTTTGGAATCCATTGTCAAAATAAAAGAAAAATTATATTCACTGTGATTCAATTTATAGAAATAATAAAAAGGGGAAAACATCTGAATGGGTGAACACTTTTTATAGACACAGGCCTGTCCACAATAGGCTGATTGATGGGCCTCTGGTATTCCTGCTTGCAGCTTTCTAGAGAACCACTCAACCAAACTGCTTCACACTCAACAATGAGTGTGCAGAGATACATAAACTTTAGCACTAAAGCTCAAATTAACCAACATCTATTTAGGTGTAACCTTCCCTAAAATTGCATTTTTTTCCTGAGGTGTCCGTTTCTGTAATGCAAACCATTTGACAAATACTGTTAGAATAGTAATAGTATCATCATGAGTGTGAGCTAGAAGCTGAAACCACCAGAACTTAGGTGGAGATTCAGATGGTATAACCTGAACTGACCTGAACTGTAACATCTGCCAGAGAAGCTGCTTTGTTAACAGTTAACAGGTGTTCATAGATTAAGTGTTCATACACATGTGAGAGTGAGAGCGGAAAGTTATGTAAAATAGCCCAACATCACTTCATCAGGACAATGCTGCCACACAATGTCAAAACACAGTAAGCACACATTTGGTCAAAATTTGATTGAGATCAGATCTTGACTTCTTTCAGAAACATCTATAGAACGGTGAAAAATACAATTAATAAACAAAAAATAAAATAAAATATATCGCATTTGATGAACAGACATTTTGGGAAGTCACTTTGAGGCGTTTTTTTTTAATATATCCAAATATGTGTCCACAGTGTTTTGACTCTAGCATTTAGACTCCAGCATTAACCTGATAAGTGAAGTAAACCAATTTTACATAACTTTCTGCTGTCACTCACACATGTGTATGGGCACTTAGTCTATGATAACCTGTTAACTTGTGCAAAGCAGCTATCTGCTCCGTTGTAGCTCAGTTATTAGACCACAATCAAACAGTGACACATGTATACATCGTGAAAGTTTGCTTTTATTTTATTCCTGATTACACAGCAGGTAGCTTTCTGTAATTCATGCTGAGATGCGAAGAGGACTCGGAAAAGCTTTTCGTGTCATGACATCATTTCACAATTTGTTGCCTTTGGAGTCATCAGAGCTCCAGATTTTTTCAGCTTCCCTGTACAGCTCCAGTTTGCCATCATTGGTCAGTTGCAAACGGCACATGTTGGACTCAAGCCTGTAGGTGCTTGTGTTCCATCTGGGCTCGTCGTTCTGGTTGTACATGACCAGGTTGCAGTCTCCCTGCATGCACAGGCGGAAACCATCAAATCCGTAAGTGTCTGAAGCCCACACAGGCGTCCCGTTAGTATAGATGACAAAGTTACAGTCATCCTGCAGGGCGGAAACAGAGCATGTTATCAGAATTTAATAAAACAATGAAAATAAAATCTTTCAAATTTATTCATTTATTTTTAATTTAAGAAAAGCTGGTAAACAATGTCTTAAAAAAATCTGATGTACTCACCTGGAAAATAGCCTCCCACTCTCCATTGTTGGACCTCAGGGAGTCTCCCCTACGAAGCTCATCATTTTTGGACAAAAAGTTCCTGCTCATGATTCTGCAACAAAAAGAAAGTTTGTGTTGATTCATCTAAAACACTTTAAAATACACCGAAAAAGCATATTGTGTGAGTTGGTTTGTAGTTTCATTTGCACATCATCAATGACTTTGGTTTTACTGAACTGTAGTTTTCTTTTCACATTAGATTGCAACCCACAATGAACAACATAATTACTTGTTACTAATATAAATGTTATATGAGATTTGACGGTAAACCTCCGTGATTTCTTTTGTGCATTAAACTAATCTGGCAGATTAATGTATGAATCCATCCATCATTCAGTGCACAAGTACAAAATACTCACAGGCTTGAATGTCCCACCCCAGTCAGACTGCAAGCAGAGGAAAACGAGTGAAGTAAAACACATGAAATTCAGCCCATTTTTATATACCTAAGATTGGGGAAGAGAGAGAAGGTGGGCAGAGAGGGAGGAGCCATGTCACTGCTGACAACCAGTCAAACTAACAATGAATCATCCATTATGATGAAAGTAATTCTGGTTACACAGTTACTTTAATAATGTTAGGTATTATATTTTAACCACAATAAACTTCAGTCAGGAAAAATCTGAATATTTGACTTATAAAGCTTTTGTCCTGCAGGTATACCAGACTAACATCTATTTACATATCACGATAATGATATCTGGCTGACACTCATGCTGATACTGCTATCGTTCTAACACTCATTGCCAAGATGTTTGCCCCACAAGTGAAACTGGTCTGGTGAACTTATTATTTATGCAGAGCTTTGTAGTTGAGTTCTAGATAGGTAGATACTATTTTATTATATTTCTTATATTTTTTATTCTTATCATGTTAAATATCTCAGATCCTGAAACTCTTGTACCCTGCTGTTGTAACACTGTAATTTCCCCTTTGTGGGACAAATAAAGGTTTTCTTATCTTATCTTATCCTAAA
Source organism: Scatophagus argus (assembly GCF_020382885.2). Classification (NCBI taxonomy): domain Eukaryota; kingdom Metazoa; phylum Chordata; class Actinopteri; family Scatophagidae; genus Scatophagus; species Scatophagus argus. The sequence goes on from NC_058510.1 coordinate 9,530,757, forward strand.
GACTTGGACAAGGAAGCATGGATCAAGAAAAAAAGCAGAACACACTCACACACAGACACACACATTTTCTGGCTTTCAAACTGATGATACATAAAATAAGCTTTTAGTTTGTTATTGTAGAATGAAAGAGTGTTGATTTGAATATTGGTTTAACAAAAATCTCGAGTTTCAGGATTTTATGTTTTAGAAAGAAAAAAGGGCATTATATGTTAACTTACTTGAACGCATTTTAAATATAAAGTGATATTATATTCTATAGAAAAATAATTAATGGACTAATACAATGATGCGTATAAAGGAAGCCTGTGTGCACACACATTTGTCCAGCCACAGACTGAACAGTTATTTACACCTTTTGCTTAAATTTTAAGACTTATGGATATACTGACAAAAAGTCTTTGTGGACGCTAAAGCTGCAATTATTGGAGTCTGTAGTAGCTGATTTCGTCAAAAATGGGAGACACAAAATCCTGAAACTCAAGATTTTTTTTTTTAAACCAAAGCCCCATTCACATTCAAAAACACAATTTTCAACTCAACGCTCTTTCATGATGTGCGTGTGTGTGTGTGTGTGTGTGTTCTTCTGTCCTTGTGAGCTGCCACAAGTGAATTAATAAAGTTCATCTTATCTTATCTTATCCTCTTGATCCATACCATACATACCGTACCAGACGGTCATGAGCTCACATCCTGATTTTATGCCTCCAGTGTTGAGTCAGAGGTCCAAATTATTTCAACTTCCTTGTACAGCTCCAGTTTGCCGTAATTAGATGACTTTTTTCAAAGCAGACTTCCACAGAACTGATCAGTGCACTTTATTGTAACACTTTAACCTTGTACTGACTTCTGACTAAAAGTTTCACTTGCGATGCAAACATCTTGCCAAAGAGTGTTAGATTAATCACAGCAAAAAGTGCAAAATCACAAGAGTTTTAGTTTGTTCTTGCTACTTCCAATAAGTGCAATCTGTTATTCTGCATATCTTAATTGTAATGCTGTGGCCCCAGTTTTATTTTGTTTCAATATAAAACAAAAAGGAGAAATGATATATAGCCAGCTTCTCCCTTATGCTCTATTTCACTGCTTTCTTCATTGAGCTTTAGAGAGTATTAAGTGGGAGCTTTTACAAGAGAGATATATTTCATCAGTAGAGGTAATACAGAGCACTAATAATTTATAACATCTCCACATGTGAGGGATGACTGTGTGTGCACACAAGATCTCCTTTTATGCACATCATTTGGTTGGTCCATTGTAAAATGCTGAGAGTTTTTGAAAAACTGGTTTTCTTTCAAAGATGCAACATTAAAACTTACGCTTCAATTCTCTTCCACAAAGACAAACCAAAAGTTTATATTACTGTATCACCAGTTTTGACACCAGAACACCAGAAGAACATTCACGCAGTAATCGAAAAATTCTTTGATGAAATTGTATGAAAGTGTATGATTGACTTCCACTAAACTGACTAAATCTTTTGTAGGAGCACAGAGCACATCCTTTATTATGTTCTTGGTCATTAAATCTGGCAAGAGCCTGTTATACCTACAGGACAAAAGCTTTATAAGTCAAACATTCTGATTAATCCTGAAGTAATTGATGAATTAAAATAAAGTAATTGTGTAACCAGAATTACTTTCATCATAATGGATGACTCATTGTTAGTTTGACTGGTTGTCAGCAGTCACATGGCTCCTCCCTCTCTGCCCGCCTTCTCTCTCTTCCCCAATCTTAGGTATATAAAAATGGGTTGAATTTCATGTCTTTTACTTCACTCGTTTTCCTCTGCTTGCAGTCTGACTGGGGTGGGACATTCAAGCCTGTGAGTATTTTGTACTTGTGCACTGAATGATGGATGGATTCATACATTAATCTGCCAGATTAGTTTAATGCACAAAAGAAATCACGGAGGTTTACCGTCAAATTTCATATAACATTTATATTAGTAACAAGTAATTATGTTGTTCATTGTGGGTTGCAATCTAATGTGAAAAGAAAACTACAGTTCAGTAAAACCAAAGTCATTGATGATGTGCAAATGAAACTACAAACCAACTCACACAATATGCTTTTTCAGTGTATTTTAAAGTGTTTTAGATGAATCAACACAAACTTTCTTTTTGTTGCAGAATCATGAGCAGGAACTTCTTGTCCAAAAATGATGAGCTCCGCAGGGGAGACTTTCTGGTGTCCAACAATGGAGAATTTAAGGCGATTTTCCAGGTGAGTAACTTAAGATATTTATTAGACTGACACATGTTTGTCTGTGTAACAGTTAATACAAAAGTAAAAGAACAAGTGCTTGTAAATTAATTTTCTGACGACAGTCAAATGTCTCTTTCTCTGCCTGCAGGATGATGGCAACTTTGTCGTATATGGCTGGAAGCCTGTGTGGGCTTCAGGCACTGATGGATCGGATGGTTTCCGCCTGTGCGTGCAGGGCAACTGCAACGTAGTTATGTACAACCAGCAAGATGAGCCCAGATGGAGCACAGGCACTGGCAAATTAGAGTCCAACATGTGCCATCTGCAACTGACCAATGATGGCACACTGGAGCTGTACAGGGAAGCTGAAAAAATTTGGAGCTCTGATTAAACCCGAGAAGCATAAAATCATGACAAGATCTCCCGAGAGGCATTTTGAAAATGAATGTTATCTTGTCTTAAATGTCATCTTTGGATGTCAGCATGAATTACAATAAAGTTCCTTGCTATGTAAGCTGGAATTGAATAAAAACAAACTTTAACAATGTATACATTTGTGTTTTTACTCTTCTGAGTAATACTTCAACAGAACCGTTTTACTTGTGATGCAAACATCTTGGCAGAGAGTGTTAGAAAGATAGCAGCATCAGCATGAGTGTCAGCCAGAAGTGTGGGGTTCAATGCGCCAACACTTTGGTGGAGGATCAGCTGGTCTAATAACTGAATTACAGCATCTGCCAGGAAAGCTTCACAGCACAAGTTCACAGTTTATCATAGACTAAGTGTTCAGAAAGCAGAAAGTTGAGTAAACCTTCCAGAACTTTGCAGGTTCTGTTCCAAGAGTATTCATTTGCTCCCTTTTGAGTAAAAAAAAAACAAAAAACAAGGAAGCAGAGACTTTTAGGTTTGTGATACAACAACCAGGATGTAAGTTTACGTCTGAGTTACTTTGCCATTCATTGAGCCAAGAGGAACTTGACAGGTAAAAATGAGAGAAAACAGTGCAACTGCAGCAAGGCACCACAAGATGTCATGCTGATCCTACTGCAGTGACCACGCATGGCTCACCAAGCGTGCATTAACAGGTCTGTGGTTACACGCAACTGCTTTACATTAAAAAAGAAGAAGATTTAAAAAAAAAAGAATTCAGTTTAAATATTAAATAATTCTTCACTCTGTACTCTGGTATGAGATTTTCAAAATGTTTCACAAATGTAAGGATCTGCTGCTTTTCCTTTTGATTATTTAAAGTTGTCATTAGGACTTTTGTATTGGACAAAACAAGCATTGTGAAGGTGTGGCTCTGGGCTCTGAGGGTTAGTGTTAGTGATTGTGACAGTATTTCTCACTATTTTCAGAGAATTTAACAAACCAACAAACAAACAAATAATGATTAGTTGCAGTTCTCTACATAATAATTCAAAATGAGCTTTACCTCAACCAGCTGCTGTAAATCCTGCTCACATTAATGTATATGTATTAGTAATCTAATGAAATGTGATGATGTAACAGTATCATGTTCCTGCAGTATTTTACTTTAGGTACGTTTTCCTGATTTCCTGTACTTTTGCTCAAGTAACATTATCACTATTTTACCTACAACAGAGTAACTGTGCAGTGTAGCAGTGGGACATATACTGAAATAAAGGATCTGAATCCTTCCTCCCCTTGCTGTTGACTACTCATTATTGTGTTGGTGCTGTGGCTACCCCATTACTATTGCTACCTCTTCCGAAGCCCCATTTTGTGCCCTACCAGACGCGCCTCGTCTAGACAGCGTCACTGTCTGCTCTGCCGCTTGTGCCAAGAGTAAATCTCATTAACAGTGAGAGGAATTGGCAGAACAGGGACTCACTCACAGGCTCTCTGTGGGCTAAAAATAGAAGAAGAGCATGATTACTCGATAGATCTGTGATTATAACTGAACTGTTAACCAGTGAAGATGTGATGCTATTTCCACTGAGGTGCTGACAGTGAGGCCATGTGAATGAATGGTGAGCCATGAAAATTGAGTGGGAGCCTGCAGATGATGAGGTAGAGTGGACCAAATGTATAAAAAGTCAAATGATGTTTCATCTAAAACAAGCCACCAGGTGAAAAGATTATGAAGTAAATGTACTTCATTCTGTGTATTATGTCTCCACATGATGGCTTGTGCTACAGCTTTACCTCCAGAGGTATTTTCAAACCAGATCCACTAGATGGCAACAAGGTTCACACTAAAAACATCAGTTCTCCTGAAGTAATACACACCACTGGGTGATACTTAAAAACACAGACTGAGTACCGTATTCTTGCTGGATTGGGCTCAGGAGGATACAAACAGTCACAGGTTTTTACATTGAGGGCTGCAACTGTCAACGTCAGTGACAGCAGCCATTTAGTGTCCAGAAAACGACTTCAAGGAGGTGCAGTTTGGAAGATAGACAATAAAACCCGTGCAGATTTTGTGTCGGTGGCAACTTTCTCCATATCTACTTCATGTTTCTCTTTTCCTCAGGTGGTCATCGTCTGATTAACCCTAAAGAAACTCAACTTCCCTGAAATGTCCCTGTAATCATTTTTACTTGTCTTCTGTCTTTATGCACTTTTTGTATATCATCTATTGATACGTTGAGCACTGATGGGAATGTCGGTGGTTTGATCCCTGGTCCCTGAAGGCAGCGTGTCAAAGTGTCCACTGGCAACATGCCGAGCCTTGCTTTGCTTAACCAGCCACAGGGGATGCACAGACAAGTCCATTCCTGGTTGCCGGTCCCAAGCCTGGGGAGGACTGCTTCAGGGAGGACATGTTTATTATAGAACTTAGCAGGTACCAGTATTGATGACCTGCATTTAATGAGTTAAATGTTTGCCACACTGTTCATTACTTCAAGCAGCCATATGAACTTATTATCATTTTCAGTTTACTGTATGCAGTGTATTCTCCTTTGTGTTATTTATTTATTTTTTTAATTAAAGCCCTGCAGCACTGAACATGCTGTATTAACAGTCTTCATGGTGGGCGATGAATCTGAAGGTTTTAGTTGGAGCTTGCCCGTAACACCTTCTGCTGAACAATTTGAACAATTTTAATCCGCAGGCCACTTCTTAGTAATATATTGGCCAAGATTTTACCACAAGAAGTCAGTGAAATATAAAATCAGCTGGCGTTTATAGGTTTAACGCTGTGCTTTCTGATGAGCGTACAACCAGAGCCACATTAGGCCACAGGCCCTCATCGTGAAGGTACAAAAGGCTCTTTGTCTTTTTATTAACATATTAACCAGCCAGGCCCTTCTGATGCCCTGTTCTGGTTTTAACGTTCTGGTTTTAGTGAATGTTGCTGTGTTCTCGGCTTGAATGCAGATTTTATTGATCTGGTTTGGGTTTATGCTGCAATACATAAGCTACAATTAAGAAACTTGTCTCTGAGCATACTGAGACAAATGATATAATACCATATAAAATATTACAAACCATAAACTGGATATAATGCAAACCAGATATTCGGCATGATATTAAATTGAAGCAACACTTAAAAGCTGATGCCACTTATATCTATAGCAGGCTGACTGTACATAACAAAGACTGCTGCAGGGTCACAGGGTGGCCACCAGAGTCAGAAGGTGACACATATCTGGCTTGTTAGTTCCACAGAAGGATCACCAAAAGGACCCAGTGGGCACAAGCTTTCAGCGACGGTTGACATTTCGTGTAGGCAAGTCAGTCAAATAATCAGAATGAGAATAATGACCTCAAAGAGACACAAAATGGCAACCAAAACACAGCAAAGTACCACAAAGTGACACAAAACAGGCATACATACACGTGCAAAATAACCAAAAAGATCTAAACAGATACACCAAACAACCACAAAGGCAAGTAAAATGACTGAAAACTGATGAATTCACTGGGTTGGGTTGGCCGGTATGAGTCTTAAGTTTGGGAGCCACCGTGTGGATGGATGGATGATCTGTTTTAAAATTTTAGACACATTTGACCTATTTTACAAATGAAACCGTGCGACCCTTCCCTGTCAAAACTCTGACTTGCTCCACGTTGAGATGATGGTCACGCGCATAAGACACCATGTACGTTTTAGCTTCCTGACTGGCTCGGTTTCTATGCCTCCCCAAATACACTGTGCGCGCATACTGGTGACTTTACGGTACTCCATCCCTCTGCGCACCGTGCCTGGCAGGAGCCCACTGCTTCAGATCCAGCAGCAGCGCCGACAATGACGCGTGTGGAAGATGGTCAAAAAAAGAGCTCCCTGCCTTAAACCAGACATCTGAGGCGAGCAGTGGCCGCACTGGGAACCGCTCTGCTTCACCGACTGTGCATTTTTTTTCCACTGTGGAGAGTCGGATACACAGAAAACCATTCCGCAAGCTATTTTGCATGCAGTCCACAGGGCGCATGAAGTCTGGGATATAATTTTCCACCGTGCTCAGTACGTCCAGCGTCCTTGCAATGTGTGCACTGCTAGTTTTCATCTAAAGGAGGTGTGGCGGTTTTACTTTCTGCCTGAGAAATGCCTACATATCATTTTTTTTCAACATCCATGTTTCTCTTTGAGATGTTTTGAGCGCCAAGGGGGCTGAGAGCGCCTGGTGTCGTAGGGGCGGCTGGTGGGGTTTGTTCCCTGCGCAGACAAACGGCTGATAGTCTCTGCGCTACCGCTCGTCTCGTCTGATCCACAACAACACGACAGAGAGACAGACAGACAGACAGTCCAGGGTTGAGGGAGGCGGGGAGGATTCTGGGGTGGAAATCTGGAAATATACGGCAGTAAAATGACGATGTCCGTCCCGGAGAGAAAATCAGGATCGGAGGGGAAGGAAGAGGAGAGCGAGGATGAGAGTGAAATCCTGGAGGAGAGCCCGTGCGGCCGCTGGCAGAAACGGAAAGAGCAGGTTGGTCGGTTTGTCTGAGTGTGTGTGTGTGTGTGTGTGAGCGCTTTTCCTTAAAGTGCACGCAGTTTGCTCTTTGATCGGGACATAAATCAGTGAAGTCGCCCTTTTTGATCATGACGGACATCCTCTGTTATGCAATTCTTGATCCAAGCCGAGGTGTTATTTCCTCATGGTGTTTTGCACCATAAACCTAACACGGTGGCATATCCGTTGATCTGCTTAGCCTACATGAAGTCTATTTCAATGGGACAAGAATAGTTTGTTTATTTCACCCCCCCTCTGCTCCTCCATCCGCAGGATTTCTGTTCAGGATCTTGTCTTGACTCCGAAACCGAGACCTGGAGTTTATGAGTCCATTAATTCAGTGTTGCAAATCACACCAACATGCTGTGGGCGTGCACACAAGCCCGACACCTTCTCTGTATGTTGTATCATAGAAGCATGTGAGAGGGAGAGAAACGCAGAATTGTTTTATTATTCAAACCATAGCTCATATAAAGGACAACCAGTCAGTTTTATTTAGATGGTCAGTTACTGGCAGCTGTCAAACACTTGCATGAGTAGGTTTTTTTTAATTATTATTTTATGTCATTGAAAGGTGGATTTTTCTCAGTTTAGGACTGCTGGTTGGACAACACGGGCAGATGTCACCTTCAGTTTAAAGAATCTGCGATGATGTGAGATGTTCCACAATCTTTTGACATTTTAAAGCCAAAACGATGACGGTGCATCAGTTATTCAAGAAGCGCTCAACAAAATAATTTGAAATGAACGTAACTGTTTGTTGCAGCATTTCTGTCACTTATTGATTCATTTTATTAATCATGCCGTCTGTAAAAGATGAAGGGGACTTCAGAATAGTTTTTTGTCTCACCAATAGTCCAGAATCCCCAAAATAGTCAGTTTACGATTGCCTTAGACAAAGAAATGCATCGGATTCTTACAGTTTAGAAGCTGGATCTCAGGAATGTTGAATTTACTCTCACAAGTAATGCATTATCTAAATAGTTCCAGATTTTCTGTAGATCCACTAATTGATTAATCAGCTAGTTGTATCAGCTCTAATATTAATTTTATTTTAAACTTATAATCCCTCTGTCTTTAACTTGATTCTTGGAAAGAAATAAATTTGTCATTGCAGCTCCTAAAGGCGTTCAGAGCAGATTCAGACAAGTCGTTGAAGGGCCAGTTTGTAGGCAGAGCAGTTGAAGGCTTCTGTGTTTGTGGCTGAGGTAATTACAGGACAATTTATTCTGCTTGTAATATTATTGAGGGTATAAGTCCCTGTTTATCCCAGATTTACAGCTATATTTATACCACCTTTCCACATGAGGATCAGCAGCAGCTGGGCTGTTCAGAAAGCAACCCGGCAGCCTTGCCTGAATCTTCTTCTGCCAAATAATCTCATGTTCATTTCATGTCAACATCAAAGACACAAAATGAAACACAGTCTGTGAGTCTGAGTCTGTGACAATCACCTGTTCACATGTTCCATGTGAGGACATTTCATTAAAAAAACAAAACAAAACCCAAAATTTCAGTTATTATCGTGGAGAAGAAGCAGACATTGTGAAGCAGTGGGCGTCGTCTCCGCTAACGACTGCAGATAAGGCTGAGAATTTAAGTTGAAGGTTATCTGTTGAATACACGCAACGTTGAACACTGCGACCACCTGACCTCACTGCCATTGAGGATCTTTCACGTTTAACACACACACACACACACACACACACTGTGGTGGTTTTTCCACCCATTGATTAACCATCTGTATGTTTTCTGGGCCTCCTCTGCTGGCACATTTTCATTAACCCTCCACTGAAAGCACCACTTATTTAGGTCTGCTACAGTAAAAATCTATACCAGAGTATCAATGAAAAATGTATGCAGAGTAAAAAATAAAATAAACAAATTTATTTTCAATGTGGTGAACTCAGTTTGTTTTTTTACAGTTATATATTTCATCAGCTTGAACCCATAATACATGAAACTTAAGCGACTGATTTTGTTCAGTTTAAATAACAATTTCCTTGGGATCCTTAATGTGGGAAACATTACATTACATTTTAGACATTTTGTTAAAGATATAAGGTTCAGACTCGACAATTTTTTTTTTTTTTTTTTGTAAATTTAACTAATGGTTTGCCTTGAAAATGAAAAAATGACCATCATAAAGCCCAAAACCACATGATGACATCTTCAAATTACTCATTTTATTCAATGAGCAATCCAAAAATTAAATAAAAAAGGTATTCAGTTTACAACAACATAAAGCAGGCAATATCACCATGATAGACCTTTCAGAAGTCCTTAAAATAGGGGCTTAACTAACCACTATTTTCAAGACAAGACTAGACAACTTTATTTGTGTAGCCCATTTTTACAAGCAGTTTGTCTCAAAGGGCTTTACAGTATACGTTAATTTGTTATTTATATATTTTTTCAATGAAATTTAAAAAAACAAAGGTCTGTGAAATGTCAGAAATCGGGAAAAAAAAATCTCCTAAAGCCCAGCATGAAGTCATCAAATTGCAAGTTGGAAAAAGGAAACGTGACCTGAAAAGTGACTTAAATGAATTGAACATACGATAGCAGTTGACTTTCATTATTGTTTATTGACTAATCATATAATCGACTAATCTTTTCAGCTCTAAACCAACAAATCCACACATTTATGGCATCTTTGGTTGATGAAATGACTTTAGACAATTGGCCAGCTGTCAACATTTTTCTAGACTCGTCTTCTGTTGATTGACATTTTGATGAATTGATTTATCCCGGCAGCTTATAGTCAGTATTTATCTTACCGTCACAACAGTATTGTGACTGTGTTGCAGTTACTGCAATGATGATGATATTTTTGGTACTGCGCCCGCCAGTTTAAAAAAACACAATTTGCTCCCATTGTAACTCAATATTTCACTTGAATTCTCACCTGGACGTGGCTCACTGACGTTACCTGTCTGGGGACAAGCCGAGCCAATAAGTGTTAGTGCTCCAACAGGTTAACTCTATAGCTGCCTTTGAAGTCGCTCCTGTGTTGACAGATCAGTAAGTTTGCACAGAATCTTAAAAGCGCAGAAGACACGTTGGATGGCTGTGCAACGGGCCCGAGTGTGTCTGAGCGTCAGGCTTGAAATGCACACGAATGCTTCGTAAAATAAGTCAGTGGGTGAAAGTTCAGAATCCACGCTGCCATATCTGTTATTCAACTCAGGCATTAAAATAAACACAGGGCACAGTCACATGGCCTGCACATGGTACTGTAGCCTTGTTTTCTCAGCAGGCGGGAATGGTTTTACATTTTTTAAACTGCCTTCAAAGTCAGTTCATTCCTCTTGACTCAACACACAGAGCTTTGATTCTTTTCCGAGCGGTGCTGGTGTGACTGGAAAGCAAAATGGCGTGAGCTCAAGCATAGCAACTATAAAGACAGTTGTTTGCATTGTGGTTCATTGGGGAAAATCTTTCCCCGGATCAGGTGTTTGTGCGAAAAGCAACAGAAAATGTTCTCTGAAACCACATGACAAGAAACTTATTTTTCTTTAAACTATTTTCTTTCCAAGTTGCAGTTGGTGGACGATTATTGCACATGATGTCGAAATGCTGCTCTCTTTGTTTACATGATTGGTTAGGAAAGCTTCATGTCACCAGCAAAATGATTTACAGTGTCAGGATTTGTGATCGGTGGCACGTATCCTTTGACTGAGTCATCTCTGCTCTCCCGAAATGGCGACATCTGGGCTGACACACAAGTTTTACACAGACAAGTCAGTGACTCAGAAAATATTGATGTTGAGACATGACTGACAGAAACTGCCCTCTTGTTTGCAGTTCATCTTTAATCTTTCCAGAAAATGCATAGAGATCAGACGCTGGATGCTCTGAAGCTGAGATTTTCAAATGATTATGCGCAACCTGAATGAGTGATACTGTGCCATGTGAAAGGGACAGGTGGGACGTCACCTGCTCATTTGGCAATCTTATTAACCCTGTGAACAGTTGGGTCCACAGCAGTGGCTGTGACAGTTCAAGGAGACCTTCATGGACACCTTACTGTCTGATTTATGCAAATTTGCACTCATTCTCAGAGTCGTAACTCACTCAAACCTGACCACAAAGACATGTAGTGCACATTGTTACATTCAGTGTGATGAACACTTTCTGGGGATATTATTATTTATGATGTCCACAAATAAACCTCCAGAAATCTGAGATGCTTCCCTGAGAATTATACCTGATGTCTAAAAAACTGTTTTAAAGGCAAGTAAAAAGAGAATTTCAATTACACCACCTGGTAAAATTCCTGCATTCCTGAAAGAAAACAAAGGATTTCCTGTTATAAAAACTAATATCAGCCACATAAAGGCCTATTAAATGCAACTTAATTTTGGTGTCAACGTCAAAACATATGTGTAGCGTATTAAACGTGAGTTTTTTTAAGGTAGCTAGCTAGCCGGTTACGTCAATCAACCCATATTATTTCCATAGGTTCGAATGACGTACGCAAACATGAGCCACTGCAGTAATGGAAGTGAAGTTAAAAATGGTATGGTCCTCGTTAGGGATAGATGAAATCATACTCAGATTCTTCCAGGTGTGAATATGGGGAATATATTGTAATATTTACCCAGGTAAGAAGAATATAAATATTTTGAAATGTTAATCACAGTCCAACCTGGACAGATTATCACTGCCCCACTGTGATATTGGCTTGATACTGCAACGTGGTAGATCTCATGAAACCACACCCATCCCCACATGGTGGTGCATCAGGAGCATAATACTCATTTCAGTAACTGCTCCCTCTTCTGTTTTAAGGACCTGTGTCCATCTGTTCACAGAGGGGATGGAAATGAGGCAGCCTGGGTCGGGCAAGACTGCATTCATTTGCGTTAATTCACCGTCAGAGATGAATATGTGAGGTTGAATGTGATGAGCAGATGCTGTTTTCTGCACTTGCATGTTAACTGAAATCCCATGCATGTGTTAGGTCTCACGTGCTTGTGTCAGCCACAGGCAGCTAGGGGTGAGAAATATGGGGGAAAAAAAATAATATTGCAGTTTCGCAAACGATATTTTGAAAAAAGCCCCCCCCCCCCCCCCCCCCCCCCCCCAATAGGCAGCAGGTTAGAATGGAGCAGGTGGACAGCAATGGAGTAAATAACAAAATGAATCATGGCTGAATTGCATTTAGCTGTTTTTTTCTCAGGGTCTTGGAATTGTGCATGCTGGCTCACAAGAAAAGAACAGAACAGAGCTATTATTGTGTTGTGAAAGAGACCTGTACTAAATGAAGCATTATTATTGTTCATCATCTAATTATGTGATGATAATGAGGTTTTCTATATATTTCTATATCTGTTTAATAGTGTGCTGTCCAGATCCTGATACATCTCAAATCTCCCAGAGCCACACTCCTTAATGAGATGGCATATATTTTTTTTGTGTAAAATATCATCACAACTTTTCTTCTTTGAAGTAATGGCAGGAAAAGTAATGGATATAAGTTACTTTAAATTTTTTCATTGATCACACAATCCACTAATTGACTAATTGTCTCATGTTTATTTACATAATTTTCTCATGGCCAATGCCAGCCACACACATCACCTTGCAGTATGTATGATATATGTCGTGTAGTACACCTCTGGTGATTTTATTTGGATGTATTCCATGTCTGAAGTTGTAAAGACGAGTCATTAAACTGAGCAAACGCGCCTTCATCACGGAGCATTGCCCCTCGTAAGCCCATGTCAAGTTGTGGCTTGCATTAAGTGTTTCCTGCCCTGAGGGGATTCTCCTAATGACTTACACCCCATAATAATCCAGCAGTGCAGGCATGTTTTCTAGTTTGACAGCTGCCCCATGAGGAATGACATCCTCTCAGATTTCCCTGGAGGGTAAACGCAGAGCAGGGGCAGTCAGCTTTGATCCACCTGTTAACTCGGCCGCTCTGCCAACGGCGGTCATCCCCGCCTGCTGCTCGGGGCTTAAGGCTTTATTAGGAATCACATTTACACCCATTCATTTTTAGAATACAAAAATAATGATTTGTACAGATGAGTCCATTGATTTTTGGCTGTTTCTTTCCACTCTAATGGAATGGCTCGAGGGATAGCAATGTCACTCTGTTGCCTGGTCTGTCTGCTGCTTTGGTCCAAACTGAAATATCTCAGCAACAATTTGATGGATCGACATGAGACTTTTCATAGGCATTTATGGTCACCAGAGGATGAATCCCGATCACTTTGGGAATCCCTTGAATTTTCATCTAGCACCACCTTGAGATTGGGCTTTCTAGTTTTCAGTGAAATATTTCAATGACATAAAATTTGATACAAATCCCCATGGCACCCTGAGGATGAATTTTGATGACTTTGGTGATCGCTTGTCTTTTTCTGTAGCATTATCAACAAGTCAACTTGTCCTGTCAAATATCTCAGTATCTGTGTGATGGATTGGCACAGAATTTTGTACAGACACTCTCATGACTTTGTTGGTTCTCTAAGTATCCCTCCATGAGGTTTCCATTAGCAGTTCTGAGCTAAATGTCTCATGTGTTGTCCACACATTCATGTCTCCTCAGGATGAATTGCGATTTATCGCCCTGAATCATATAACATCGTGATCACAGATCAGATATCATGAGCAGATATCTTCATTGTCCCACCAACTTCAGTTGTACTTTGTATTTAGTGCTATTTTGCAACATGCTAACATGCTCAGGTAAGGTGAAACATCATACCTGCTATACTTTAGCATTGTCACTGATGTTATCATTTAGCACAAAAGCACTGGGGTGCCTTAGTAAAGTTGCTGACAGCTGTAGATCCCTAAGTTGGGATCGAGAAAATTTCACTTCAAAAAGAAATTCAGACATGATATGTGAATTGCACTAAATGTGAAATTTGAAAATTTGTACTCTTAAAGTAAATTCTAAATCACAAATGGCATGACAAAAGAATTTGAAGAGCAGTAAAATAAAGAGATATGACCTACTATTCCTGTTGAGTGTACGTAGAACACACACACACATGTTTGTACAGGTGTGTCTGTACAAACAGGGAAGTATTTCATATGTGTGACTGTTGATCAAAGGTTATTCCAGCTGAACTCATCGTGTGTGAGGGAACAGCTAAGTCTTCTCTGAGCACACAAATTATTTATAAACTATAATTTACCTTTTCATGTGTGATGTCATGCACTGTATTTTACCGCCCGGTGACCCAGCTGCCAGACTGCATTTGAGAAAGCATGCTATTTTCATCATGTCTCATAGCTTTCATTGTTCAGTTCCACTACGCAGCTCCCAGTCAGTGGGGGCGTTCAAAATGAAATTGCAAATTAATGGTGTCACGCTGTTGTTCACATGAGCTAACTGTTGCCCTCCGTACGTTTGAACACATGAGGAGAATTGATACTGCTGTTACTCTCTGACTGTCATGTTTACATGCTGCGATTTCACAGGCGCCCGTGCATGGATGAGACATGTTTACACAAAACAGAAGCCATCAGCACTTATGTAGCACCTGCATGAGGGCTTTAGCTGCCGATTACTCACCAGTCAGCAAACTGTGACTAACTTCCATCTCATTCATAGCTTGAAGGAAATGTCCATCCTCACGTATACGTACTTGGTTATTGTTGGCTTGCGATACACAGTGCATTCCTTGAGCTCATTTGAGAGTTAGTGCTGCAGCTAGCATCAAAACTTCATTACAGGTGAAGAGAGGAGGGGAAAGAAGCAGTAGACTGAACTGGCTCGTCGTTTCCAGAACGAGCACCTCGTCTGTCGGCAGAGCTAAGGACTTCGTTCATTTCCGCAGATTATTAGTTTATATCTTCAAAGTACTAACTCGTGTGCGCCATATACTTTTTGCATTGCCTTCATTTGCCTTCATGTATGAGGAGTTATAATGAGCTGGAAAAGTGATTCAAAATGTCAAATTAATTAAGTCGAAGTGAGGCAGAAGTTACAGTGTATTTGGCTTCACTTCTGTGATGTATTTCCAAGTGAAATACAGTATGTGGGCGAGGCTTTGTCATCAACCACATTCTTTGGAAATTTAGGCATGTTGTTCGCTGAAATTCAAACATTCACCTCCTGTTGCGATATTGCTCTGTTAGCTACTGACAAGTGTGGTTTTAGACTGTATGAATTTTACACATATGTAGTATGTAACAAGAGAACACAGGATTAGGATTTTTAACGGCACCCTTGCCAAGTTTTTGACCACTAGGGGGGCCATTTAGCAGCGATATAAATGAGTGGTTTCATGTTTTATTGGTATTGCTCACGATTTGTTTTGCTCATGACTTTCATATTCATTCTGCTGGTTTCATGTTATTCAGCTGATTGGTGATAAAAAAAAGTATAGCAATGCAAGGTAAGGAAGAAGAAAACGGCAAGAGCTAGAAAGAAGTAATCCAAACAACATGTGTTCGATTTTTGAAATAAGTGATGCAAAAAAAGGATTTGCAGATGTTTTATGAGTGACAATAATCATGATTTTTTTTGTTAACAAGAAAACAGGTCGCCTTTAAGAAAAAATATGGAATTGTTTATTAGACATTCTACATTGCTCCATTGTAACACATGTTTATGTGTCATGATCGTTATACCCTCTTATCAAACTAATTTATACAATGTTTTGGCGTCAGAATGTTTTCGTGTCGCAATATAAGTCGTTGGTTCATGTGAAATTGATGGCTACTGTCACCTGGCTATGAAACGTGACACGTCTGGGGGTCATAAGACCGGATGGGACGCACAGAGAGGTATCTGTCAGCGTTTTCCGCTCCAGCTGTGTGAAATGGAGCTACCCACATTTTCTTGGGGAATAGCTGGCATGAAAAGGAATCCTCTCGGACTGGCTGGCATATCTGCAGGCTTTCATGTAGCTGTCACAGTAGTTCACGTCACATGACATCTGTGCCCCTGAGAAACGCCTCGCACCTACTCGAGCATGCTCTACTCACAGTCAGCAAGATCTTTGAAAGACAGCAGTTTCCTGGAGAGATTATGTGGCAACGTAATCACATTTGTATAACAAATGTTATATTTTAATATTCTGGCATCAGTCAGACTCAAATTTATGACACAGAAACACAAGTCTTAACAGTACCTTTTGGATGTGCGTAATACAAACTGTATAGTTCCATCAGTATTCACCTCTCTTTATTCTGTCAGATCAAGTAAATTTTTCTTTTCATTTATTTCACGTAATTTGGTTTCAGAAGAAAGCTGGTGATGAGCAACTGAATGATTTTGCTGTTAAGATTTATAGTCTGGTTTACTTATAATTTGATGAGATAATTTGTGATTTAAATTACTTTTGCCTCTTTTAGACTGTATTTTATTTAAGTGAAGTTCCTCTTTGGCTGCTTGTGTTTTAAGTATGAGAACTTCTTTTGTTAAATGGAATTAAAGGTTTTATAGATTTTTTTTAAGTTCTCATACTAAGTTATTGAAGAAAATTGGAGATGTCAAAGTCTGTGTTTTAGCTTTGTCACATGGAAACATAACCTGGGGAATTTTTCTGTGTCTTTTTAGACATTCTCTTGTGATTCTGATGCATCGACACATGCACACAGATCAGGTTATAATTATAGTCTTAGGTGCAGTCTAGTTCCTGTTATGCATTGTAATGTGAAGCCTTTCGTAAAGCTTTGTGAGGCCTGCCACTGTCTACGCTAAGTGCTGACTGATTCCCATAATGCCTCAGTCCTGCTGATTTAAAAGGGTTATTGCGCAGAGCAAAGACTTTGTAAAGACATTAAAGGTGCAGTTATGGTCAGGTTGCTATTGTTATTGTTACTGAATATGAGTGTTTCTCTCTCCTCCTGCTTTAAGGCAAAGGCCAAGGTCCTCCACCTCCTCACATCTGCCCTGGTGTTATGAGTGACTCCGATCAAAGAACATGTGCGTGAATATCAGCCCTAAAAACATTACACAAATCCCACTGTGTGCTCCTTCCACTGCTGGCAGCTGAGAATATGTTGCGTAAAACCTCTATAAACATGACTAGACCTCTGAGTTTTAACTAACAATAAAGGAGGGATACTGCATGAAGTTAAATATGCACATGCTTTAACGGCTTCAAAGGGAGCTTTGTTGACCAGCTGATATGAAAACTCAGTGTACAAGTTTCAAAGTGTTGATGCATTTCTCTGAACTTCAACACCAATGGCTCGTATCTCGACCCTTGAAACCAAATATGGGTACCTTTGTTAAAATGTCAAACCTGCATATAAAAAGGGGCATCAGAAAAGTGGACCTTGAGGAACACTTCACAGTCACATTTAAGGTTTAGGTTAAGGTAAAGTTAATCTTTGCATTTGAACTTATTTCAGGGCTGTTTAAATCTAATTTTGAGGATGCACCAGGTGGTTTCTCTGAAGAACCTCCTCCCATTATAGCACCCACCTCCCAGTATCAGAAAATCATATAACACTACTGAATTGGAAAACTTCTCGAAACCAAATTGTGCTAATCTGTCATTTAATGCTAACTATTTCTCCTTGACGCTACGAAAATGAGGATGCAGCATGAAGACGAGGTCCTGCATACGATTTCCAAAGCAAATCTGAATACAACCATCAGTTACTAAGCTAAATGTTTATTGCAGTGTTGTTTCTCATCACCGTTTACCCGCAGCTCAAACAGCATCCAACTCGTGCTTCACGAGCTGAAATCGCACTTCTGTCTCTCTCTACCTCACACACACACACACACACGTAAATCTGCTGTTCTTTCTATGTGGCAGACGTGATCTAATTTGCATTCAGAATTTGAATGTGTCTGTCTTGTTGTTTATGCAGCTCAGGCGGCTGAAAGTAAAGCAGGTTACCCTCATGCAGGAGCTGAATTAGAAGTGCCTCCCAGCGGCCATCAATCAGGAAGATGTCTGGTGATTTAAATATGAAGGCGCCCTGCACTGTAGGTGATGGAGAGGTCACGTTTTCTGTCTTTCTCTCTAGGAATAAAAGGGCCTGAAATGTAGTTTGCAGGTTATTATTTTGAATTACACATAGTGGATTTGGTAGAAGCAGTTTATGTTTATTGTGTTGACTGAAGGAATATGTTTGGCTATGGCACAGGAACGTTCCCATGTTTAGTCTCACTTTCAAAACAACAACAAAGCTCTCTGAAGTGCTGCAAAAACCTGAGGTGTGATGAAGGTGTTTTGAGTTTGGAAACGGGACGGGCCATTATTCCTCATCAGAAATAAATTCTTGGACTGGAGGAAGCCCTCAAATATCAGTTTTTTACTGTACAGGAAAACAGGAGCCAAAATTTTACAGATTTTTGTTGCTCTGACTTTCATTTTGATGCTTTTTTTTATGCAGGGTTGTTTTTGTTGTGAACACCTGCCTGTGACGACAGTGTTTTTAAAATCCTGTCTCCGGCCCTGGTGAGTAGAACACATATTGCTGCTCTTGGTGTCTTGTGCAGAAACTGTGGCGAGGCAGGTAGGGGTTAGATAAATATACACCAACCCCCCACGTGGTGATTTCACAGACGCTCCTATTGAGCTTTGTCTGTAACGTTACGTAACACTGACAGGCACAAAGAAAGAAGCTCGCTGTCTCTGTGCATGTCTGCCAACAGACTTTTTGTTTGACCACGTGCTGAAGAGCCAGCTCAGGTTAACTTTCACTACTCGGCTTAATCCCCCTGGAAGACAAACGCCGCATGATAAACACAACTCTTTCTGCTCTGTCATCTTATTCGTATCTACCCTCCCTCAGCCTTCTCTGTGTCTCCACATGGGGCCTTCTTAACAAGCTCAGTATCAGTCACTTGACTAATTGAGGTCTATAAACGCAACGGTAGCTGCGAGAGAGAAACATTTCTTCTTAACTGCATTCTCACACTCCTCTTAAGTGCTTTCTTCTGCTTCACAGTGTTGTTTTCCCAGCTCCTGTCTGCAGTGTTGTGAGCGAATGCCCGCCGTGAACGAGCACGCCGCAGCTACTGTACTGCTTAAACCGAGCTTTTACCGTAACTGTTGCTGGCTGGCTACCGTGGCAAATACTCTGTAAGCCTTTTGCACGGCCAAGTCTTTTGAGGTTTTTACCCTGAGTCACCTCTTTTGCTTGCTGGAAAGCTGTACTGCAGTAACCTCTGCCAGAGATGCAGAAGAGGGTGGGTGGGGGGCGGGCGGTCAGTGGAGCCCACATAACATGTTGCTCTTCCGCAGGGTTTGTAGTAGCAATGAAGCAAGCTGTGTGTGTGGATTTACAAGCATGAATTGGGTAATCCAGTGGGCTGATGTAACCCCACTTTATGGAGAACTTTAATACTTGGGCGGACTCTGCCAGACATTAAGCTTCTCTTTAAGAACACAGTCAATTGCAAGGTTTTTAAAGAAAGGGGGCCAGTTTCAGGTCAAGGTAAACGCACAGCCTGGTTAGAACTGCTGTTTCTGTTCCAAGAAGTGGACCCTTGCTGGGGGAAAAAAAATGAGCGTTTGTTGAACATTCCCTCCTTGGTTGTGTGAATGAATGAGTGAGTGGGTGAGCTTGTGGGTGAAACTGAGTGATGGAGGCCCAGCTTGAACTTCGAAGGCCTCAGCGAATCAGCAGCCCACTCCCAGTGTCCACCCCAGATCCGACAGTGAAGCCTCACAGACTTCAGTTGACGTCATCAAGTGCCAGCGCTCCCAAATTTTCAACAAGGAATGAAACAGCACTTTCACAACAGGCATTTCTGTGGCCGGCAGAGTACTGGGCTCCAGTCTCGGTGTTTGTTTCAGACAAATGGAAACACATCAGCATACTCATGCCTTCGTGGAATAAAGAAGTATCATTTTTGAAGGATTTTAGACTCCGGTGGAAACATTGTTCAGATCCTTGAATGAAGTAGAAGGACCAGTACTTGTGTTTAAAAATACTTAAGTCCTGAATTCAAAACCTCACTTAAAGCTGTAAAAGTCAGTATTTGGTTCTGACGCGGGCAAGTTGAAAAATCTGTTTGTGTAATTCACTGAGGAGACTTCTTTTGTTACTGTGTGAATGTGACATGAATTGTGAGTATGGAAAACAGCTGGATCATCAGTCTGCCTCTGAAGAGCCGTTGATGATTCATTCACATTTTCTACAGTTATGACTCAGCATGAATGTCCAACTCTACAGGAGCTGTGAAATTAGTGAATCGCGGCATCGCTGTATAAGGATGCTGGTCTGAAGGAATTTTCCTCCATGATAGATAGTGAGATAATATCTTAGTGTGAGGGTTAGACTGTGTCTGTATCTGATCACTGCAGCGTTAACCAGGAAGCAGACGCAAGGCTTTTTAACACAAATGGCTGTGGTTAGAAATTTTTGTCCCATCAACAGTTTTTGTCTTTGCTTTTAGACAATAAAATACTGAAGCCAACAAAATCTTTTAAGGAAATTACATTTAACAAAGAATAATTTGCTTCAGGATGTGTGGCTATCAACAGTATTTACATGCAGCGTTTCCCCCCTGCTCCTCCCTGCAATAACTAATCGCAGGCCAAAGTGGCGACTGCAGAGCCGTGTTTCTTTATAGGATTCCAAACGAGACTGGATCCTTATCATCTGAGGTCTGTTTGCCTTATTAAGAATGACACGCACAACAGGTCAAGCTTGTTAACGTTGGACTGCCACAAGGGGCAGAAAGGGAAGTTTCACCACAGGATAAAACATATTTGTCCCAATTGAATTACTTGCAGGATTAATGTAAAAGGAAGTGCACATATTTGACAAGATTGACTGAAATGAGTTGATGACATTGATGTAGACATGGGTTATAAGAAGGCTTGATTGATACTCGTTGCAGGCTTTTGTCTATATTAAAATGATTGCGTCTGTTTGAGGGTTTAAGAATATATCGTCATGCATGCGGAGGGACAAAACATCAGGCCTTTTCAAAAAAACAAAAAAAACAATAGTAAGTTGTACTTCTGACTTTGTTAGTTCGACTCTCGACTTTTGCTCCACGCCCTCTGCTTTCTCACATTTGACCTGTAAAGTGAGCATGACTTCCATCAGATAAATTACAAATGACTGCAGTGTTGTGATAACTTCGAGTGACTGTAGTGCCAGATAATGACTTATCTTCCTACTTTATGCGGTTTTAACCTCTCTCCGTGGAGGGGAGGTGAACCGAGTCATGTGGCTGCTGAGGTGTGATAATGCACGGTGTGTTTTTTCTTTCATGTAGGCCTTTCCTCTTTTCTGCTGATAGGATGTGCCTCTGAACCGAGATGCTGGTTCAGATGCTTATCAGATAGGAGCTCCTGCTCATATTGGTCATGCCACGTGAAAAGACGGAGGGATACACATCTCACTTGTGAATGAAAACGAAAAACAAGATAAATGTCTGTCATCAGCTGTCGAATATTGTGTGAACTTGCTTTTAGTGCAGCCAGTGTTGGGTTTGTTAACAGCGGGAAAATGAATCTTTCTGTACTCCTTTTACCCCACAAATGTTACAGTTCTTATCTTCTCTGCCTAAGAGGTTGAGCAGGAAAAGAGTAAACACACAGAGTAGACATGCAGATAAAATAGCCCTGACCTTGCGCTGTTTCTTTCCACTTGAACACAGGAATGTTTGATTGGTTGAAAAAGATGGGTGTGCGTGTTTGTGTGTGTGTGTTAAAAGGGCAATGGGGCCTTCACTGACTCGACGGCTCCAGGAAGGTTAAGGGGTCTGACATGTACAAAATCCGGCTCTGTTTGAGTGGTGCTTTGAGTCAAGTAGAGCCGGATTTTGGTTAACGTGGAAATGATTAGTACTCAGTTAGTGAAGCAACAGAAGATCGACTGATAGCAACTGATTCATCTTGTAGTGATCACTGAAGTGAGCTTAATTGTTTTGTTTTTTTTTCCCTCATGTGTGACAGTCTGATGATTTTCTCAGTTTTATTTCATTGTAATTTCAATGCCTTTGGGATTGGGGACTGATTGTCAGACAAAACAAGTGTTTTTTTGGTGTCGTTGGTGTTGAAACCCAAGCCCAGACTCAGGGATTGCTAATTAACTTGTCTGACTTACAGTGTAAATTGGTGTGAAAACAGCACTCCTTCAAACATGTCACCCATCAACATTCACCTGCCTCATCGGGGCCTCATCCAGTCAGTGCTAAGGAAGCTCCGTTAATGAGTTTAAGCTTCATGTAAAGAGGCTGCACAACACTTCCCATACACATCACATCCCAGTCAGAGCAGCTTCTTACTTCTTCAGTGCGCTTATGATTTTGCCTTCTGTCTCTTGCTGGCTGTATGAATCTACAGCTTTGTCACTATGGCAGTGGGAGCGAGGACAGCGTGGTTGCTTTAGTCTTGTAGTCCTGGCACAGCTTAAAACACAGGCAACTGTAAAACCAAATGTTAAATCTGAAAGACAGCATCTACAGAAATAACCGTTTTGTAAGCCTCACAATGTCCCAGTTATTTAAAAAGCTGCAGGATTTGGTCAAGGCTGACTCCCTTTTGTTTGGAGAGTTTTTTGTCAGCAGGACTAATTTGATTTTATCCAAAGTCCTTTATTAAAATTTGTCACATTTTTGCAGCACGGCAGGACATAAAAACACTCTTTTATTATCAGCAGAGCTGCATGAAAGCGGGTGAATAACTGTTCCTGTCTTTCACTGTGTT
Organism: Scatophagus argus; assembly: GCF_020382885.2. Classification (NCBI taxonomy): domain Eukaryota; kingdom Metazoa; phylum Chordata; class Actinopteri; family Scatophagidae; genus Scatophagus; species Scatophagus argus. The sequence continues at coordinate 9,553,486 of NC_058510.1, forward strand.
TTGACTAAACTCTGTCCTGTTTCTGTTTGTTTTGCAGCAGCGTTCCTCTCTGTATCCATCTGCTCTGATAACCCACCTCGCTGTCCTACATTCCTCTTAGTGGGGAGCTTTAACAGCTCTGTGACAAAATGAAAAAGTGCGACGTGATGAGGACTGATGTGTCTCATACCTGCTCATGAGCCTGTGCAACCTTGTGTGTCCTGTGTCAAAGGCTGAACCTTTTTCTGCTCTGTAAAGTCGAGCAGTTTAATTTAGATAATGTGGCATATGAAGGAAATTAATCGGAGAAAAGCTTCCAGAAAAGTTAGCACTTTGTCCGATGATGAAAAATCTCTCAAGCAGACATACGCTGTCATGTAATCCTGAATGGAAATGGTTGATTCGCACATTTCCTTCCGCCCCCTGTTTGACTTGTCACGGCCTGTGCCATCACGTTATTCTTCACACTGAGTGGACATGCGCACACACACTCACACACAATATCCGAGACGTTGACCTGATTGTGTGCTGCACATGTGACATCCTGGGGCGAGAGACAGAGGGAGACGTGGGAGGTGACTGTAACTGGTGAAGGTCAGCAGACGGCGAGCGGCTCGAGGCCCTGACGGGAATGTGGAGGAGAGTGCGAGACAATTGGTTGTTCACCGTGTTCGCTGTAAAGTCTGGTTTGCTTCGGGGTTTAAACATCGTCACGTTTGTGTAGCTGAACTGTGATTTATGTGGTAAGGAAGGATACTTTCATGGTAAAATAAATGAAAAGCCTACGTTACAAACTGGAAATGTGGGGTTTCAGACAGACGAGCATCTTGCAGGCGGGAACTAAAATGCCGTCCGCTGGGCAATGCATGATCCAGAGACGCTGCAATGCTGCGATTTTGCCCACTTCTTCAATTTGCCTCTCGTGGAAACACAGAACAAATTCAATGGAATACCCCTTTAACCTTACAGACTTTATAGTTTAACTCAAGGTACACTTGTTAGCTTTTTCAGTTTTCATCTGCAGCCTCACAGTCTTCATCAGGAGGATTCTAGAGGTGCTAACAGGTGACACTGTGGCTGGTTTTGGTCAAATGTTTACAGACAGCTTTGAATTTTTGGCAATTTTGATTATAGTGCTTGAAAAATCTGTTTCATCCTAAAAAAAGCAACAACAAAAAAAATCCCAGTATGATTCTAACAAGTTAGAATTCTATCAAGTTACATTGATGAGATATGAAGTAAAGCAACTCACTCATATTGAAGCATTAGCCAACCAGTGTAATCTGTTATTTTAATAAAAAAATAACTTCATTATCACTCAGTAAGTTTCAGACAATTTTTTATTACTTTGTTTGCCTTCCAAGAGTAAAAGATGGCCTACAAAGCTCAGGAGATGATTGTAGAGACTGCATACAGGTGCTACATTCTCTGACATTTATTTTACAGCGTATTTGACATAATATATACTCATTTAATTATACGATATAAAACCTACACCTACATCAAGTACTTAAGAAAAGATGCCAGTATTCAGATTATATAATCTTTTAGGTTATCACAGCATGCAGTTATTTTGGGAGGGATTTACGGTATCATCACGTTGTTTGAATTGAAGAGGAAGCATCTTTTTTTTCCTCTCATCCACACATCCACACTGCAGAGCTTGAAATGATTTCCTCTGCTTCTTGCATTTTCCACGACACTTTGATCCTGCTCCTCTTTGATGCCAGTGAAATCTCAGAGAGAGAGAGAGAGAAGGAAAGCACAAAGAAGCCTGCGCTCATTTACATACAGTACAGAAACAGCATCTAGTACAGCTGAATGCAGATTACTTGGGTGTAGCCTCTGCTCTACAGAATCTGCTTATTAAATATATATGTGGTTTGCTGTATCGGCTCATTGTCGACGTATGAAGCGAGACCCTGGTGTGTGGGAGACAAAGCTTTTTGTCACTGTGACGCTCAGACCCACAAAGTCTCAGACAAAGACACTCTTTCATATACTAAGATGCCTCTGCGGGGAGAATCGCGCGGAAAGAACTGCCGTACTGTAGTTTGGTCGTCTCCCACGTCTCTGCTAATCCTCCGTCTGGCTGACTCAGCCCTCACCTTTTCTCGTTTTGAGATAATTTGCTGACCTCGCGGCAGACGTGGAAGAGATCCTGCTCAGATCCTGAGCGATGAAACTGTCACCGCAAACTGTCCAGCCAGCGTTTGTGATCATGTTGTGGAAGAGATGATTTCCACTTTCCTCTGCTTGGAGTTTAGCCTCAAGACTATCCTAAGTGGGGTGGAGAATTCAACAGCATCTCAGACTACAGCTTCCAAATTCCAGATCGTACACTTGAATCAAAACCTCGCCTCAACAGTTCCAACAAAAACTGAACGTTATAGCCAGGCTGTTGGCTGAAAATGGCTTCTACACATGTTTTTCAGAATTTTCTTTTAATCCTATGATTAGGAAGTGATAAAATGAGGGTTTCATAGGAGAAATGTCTGTTCATCTCACCTTAAAAAATTCAGTATAACAGAGTATTTTGAGTTTGCCCTCCTGATTGTGTTGATTATGATCTGCAACGTCCTCATTTTGAGTGTGGCTGGCAGCCTTTATTGCATGACGTTTCCTCAAATCTCTGTTGCCATAACTGATTTGGCTGATTAACTTTCCTCTTTATGTAGATCGTATATCATAAAATGCCCTTGTTATGGGGATTTAAATGGGAGTGATAAGCTACAAGTTAAAAGAATGTTTCACAGAAATATCTCTGAAGTAGTATTTTTTTTTTGGTTTTCAAATCAAAATCAATGGAATAGTATACTGAAAACGCCTTCCTGTGAGTGAGAAAAGCACAGGAATAAATTATGTTGCGATGTAATGAGAGGGCAGTGTGACAGCCTTCAAGATCCAGTTTTACCCAGCTCACATTCAGAGTTAACAAACATCAGAAAATAAGTTGTTTTCACATGAACACACGATTCTTAAATCCCTTTCCCCGCCCTGAACCCACCTCCCTTATGGCAGCCAATCCCGGCTGAGCATCCAGTGTGTTGTTTACGAGTCTCACGCTACCACGACTAAGCAACAGACCCCCGGGGACGCAGAGGCTGGGACTGGGGGCCGAGTGTTTCTCAATATCTAGAGAAAATAAACAACAACCAAGCCCTGACGCCAGAGGGAAAACTGACATGATTCCCTCCTGATCGCTATTCAAGTGAAGGAATTCCCTCAGTCGTCAGCCAGTCAGAGCATTGTGTTCCAGCCCTGTAATGCCAGTAATCAGATTATCATCTCTTGTAGAGCGGGAGTGGTGAGATTATATGTCATGTCTGCCTGTAAAGTAAACCCTGCAGCGAGCTTTGCAGCTGCACCGTACTGTAGATTGAGCAATAGATTAAAAAAAAAACATTTGCTAAAAAACATTAGGTTGAAAACATTTCTTCCTCTTCCTTGAGGCTGGTTTATTTCATGAAAATATCTGCAGTGGCTGGAAAGTGAGAATAGAAAAGTATTTATAGCAGCTTTTGCGGTCTTTCTGATTGCTGTTTGTGCTCTGCTTTTTTGGTTCGGTTATAACAAACCTCCTACTGTTGAGCAAGATACAGAATGATGTTTTTCTTACTTCATTCAGCGCCGAGTCTCGGATGACGACGTCACGAAGTGTGGTACAAGCGGAGCTCTGTAGAATAAATCAATGGTTAGCATTTAGCAGTAATATAGTAGTAATTAAGGTGGAAAGAGAGACACAAATAATAGTCTTTGAGTCCCCCCCGTCCTGAAGATCACCATCAGTTCTCAGCTGTTCATTACAGACGCCCAAGTGACATTTTAAGACCACAGGCATGATGATGATGATAGAGGACAGTCAGGTGTGCTTGCTCATTTCCATGTGTCTGAATACAGCCCAGATTACATATATTTTCTGTGAGAGAAGAGGATTCAGCCTCAGGTTAGAGCAGAGCGAACAAATAGTGAGCAATCGGCAGGCTTCAACAAGCAAAATGTAAATTTACTTTACAGCTGGTTGATACAGATCCATTGTGATGTTTTTCAAATGGCTTAACTCGTTAAACTTGAACATTCATTGGAGTTTTACAAAGCAAGGTGACATCCTTGTCTTGCTTTTGCTGCCCTGTTGTCCTTTTAAGGGGACCTTGTGGAGTTTTCGACCACCAGCGGGTTCACGTTTTGCTTAGGGACATGCATGCATGGAAAGAGGACTCATACAAATTAAGACTATTTGCACTTTTATTTGCCATTGAGCCTGTGAAAAGTAAATTTGAGTTGGACTCTTCATTAAACATTGATAAAAATAACTGCACTAACTGACCCATGGTCAAAGACTCTCTCTTAGTACACTGCCCTGTGTGACGGGATCTCTGATAATGTCTAAAATCAGTAATTGATTCTTAAGTTTTGGAAGCATCCAGCAGTGTCAACACAGCGTTTTACAAAAGCAAGAATTCTTCAGTGGATGATGATGGAGGCAGTTCAGGCTCATCTGATTCAATGAGAGCGCTGCCTTGCTTCCATAGCTGTTAGTGCACTTGATGAAATCAGTCAACATCAGTGGGTGGCTGACCAAAGGTTCTGAATGGAAATTAAGTCTTTGGCAGCATATACAGGTCAATAAGAGAGAATACAATGTAAAATAAGAAAAAGTTAACCAAATTATATCTTAATTAAAATGTACAAATATCCTCACATAGATCAGTCAAACATGAATACTTCATCTAAAAGTCGGCGCATTGCTGTGAGAAAGTAATTGGAGAAAAATAAAGTCTGTAAAGTTCATTAATTATTTGGCTGAATTATATCATTTCCTTGTGACCAGATGGCAGATGTTCTCTGGCACTTTGCCTTTCTGCGTCTTGGGGGAATCACTGATGTTTTCAGTTTGGTACATCAGTACAAAGATCAATGATTCTATGTTCTCCATATCTGTAGAGCAAATGTTTTATTGATCCTCGTTAGGAAATCTCAAAGATGTCAGAGGTCAGGGTCTAGTGGAAAAAGAAGTATGGAAAAACCTGGCATAGCTAAACCTTGTAAATCCCGGGACAACGATTGAATTGAGTGTTTGGTACTGCTGTTCTCTGGAAATGACGCCAATTCTTCACTAATTTCAAAAGATGCGGGATTAGTACTAATCGGGAGCATTGCATCATGTTTAACCCTCATTAGCGATGAACTTTTAACCTAAGCACAGTCTCCCTACTCAGTGCACCACTACCTCTGCTGCATAAAAGTATCAGGAGGTTACATTAGGTCAGCCCACCTGAGGCTGTAATATCCTGTGATGAGCTGTCTTCTCTTCAGTTCTTTGCTGCTGTTGCATAAACGCCGATGGAGCCCCCAGAGCTGTCCGTGTCTGCCAGATTATAGGCCCAGCCGCTGCCTCCTCACGCCACTCTGCTTCTTTCTTATCTTTGTAGTCCTTGGAGCCCCGGTGACACCTCCTCCATCTTGTGTCCCACGTCTCATCTCTGTAAATCCCTCATCCACAATCCCCCTCACTTCTCCCTCTCCGTGTCCTGCTAATCCATTCACTCTTTGCACTGCTCATCCCATCGCCCCTCTTTCCCCTCCATCATCATGCTGTAGCTTGGGGATTATCATCCATCCATCCTCACTGGTGCATTCTTATGTGCTAATGGATTGAAAACTGATTTCGATGGCGTTTACACAAAAATGATGCCCCGTAAACTTTTTTGTTAATGGAGCTGCTATTGTCAGATTTCTGTGAATGGATTATATGGAGCTTTTAGCAGATATTATGGTCACAGCAGGGGTGAAGTCTAATAATTTCAGACATACTTAAGTGAGTGATCGGTAATGCTCTCCTGCCGTGTTTTTTACAGTGCAGAAATTACATGCACAATCAACAGATATCTTCAGGACACACCAACCTAAGCTGTGATAGCAGGCCCAGCAGGGTGTCTTCGTACCTCAGTTATACTGTGATAAGAAATTGTGTTGTTATAGTTCTTGTATTTGAGCTGCTAAATTGAAATAATGAATATTTTTTTTTTTTTTAGTATTATCTTTGGATCAAATGACTGCAGGTATATAAAAGGTTTCATTGTAGTCGTGAACCCTCAGATAATCGCCACCCAACTCTGCTGTTCCCCTCAGCTCTGCAGAGCCTTTTAGCTCTTTTAGCACCTCGTTTTGGTTAACTTTTAGTGCTGTCATAAATTTGTTACCACAAAGCAGACAAACTCAACGACTAGCTGAAGTGTTTAGAATCTAAAGAGCCTCAGGAATGGGTGGAGACAATAAGCAGTGCTAAAAGTGAGAGTAAATAATGGGCTCAAATGATGACTCCTTGTCAGGAAGTGTAAATAAGCAACAGTGTTGTGTTCACTTGTTACTGCTGCCTGAAGGAAATCAGTTAATGCAAGTCTAATGTTGTCTCAAAGTATAAACTTCGGACAGCCATAAGTGCCATATGTGTTTCCTTCTGCCCCCTGTAGGTGAGCCAAGGTAATGTCCCGGGTGTGGAAAGTGCCTCTCTGGCCATGGACACAGAGGAGGGCGTGGAGGTGGTGTGGAACGAAGTGCTCTTCTCTGACAAGAAGGTCTTCAAAGCACAGGAGGTATTGTGGCTCTTATTCTCCACAACCAAGATGATCTGTAATTACATATATTACATTATTATATTATATTTAATTATTCAGCAGCTAAATTAGTGTGTTGAAATAGACACCACGATACTTGTACAGGAACGGGGTCATCCATTGACATAATATTTGTTACATTTCAAAGTCACAGGTTTTTTTTCTGCTACTTAAGACATTGTCTGTATCTTATTTTTAAGATACAGTTTATTAACTTACATTTTCTCCATACATTTTACGGTCCAGATTGTATTTTGTTGGGAGGGTTTGCCTTCAGCGATTTCTGTGATGGCTTTCTTGCTATCAGCTATCCAAGTGTTTTAATGAGATTTTCATCCTGTGCTGTAAGTTCATTGGGGATTTTAAAATGGTGTAATGGAACAAAAGAGCTATCAATTTTCGTCCTGATTTTCTCGCAATCTATTTAGCAGTCTCTTGCCAATTTAACAAAAGAACAAGTCTGATAATAAAATCTGAAAATGTTCTGCACTTACTCTTTTCTATGATTATGTCTATTTTTGTTGTATTGTTGAGCCAGCCATAAAATGTCAAAAAATAGTGGATAACTACAATTTTCAAGAGTCTAAGTTGACATGTTAGAATTGCTCATTTTGTTTTGACGAATATGCCAAAACCAAAACCAAAAGATGTTCAGTTAAGTTGTCCAGGAGAAATACTTGTTGGGTCCACGATGTGATGTGAGGATGTGAACCGCCTTTGCTGTATGTTTTTTGTAGGAGAAGATCAAGGAGATGTTTGAGAACCTGATGCAGGTCGAACACCCCAACATTGTGAAGTTTCACAAGTACTGGCTGGACATGAAAGAGAGTCAGGCTCGGGTATATATGTATATATATTATCTTCTTTAGTCTTTCTGCCTCTATCACACACTTTTGACACCCTGACATTTTCCCCTCCTCCATCTGTGACCCACAGGTTATATTCATTACAGAATACATGTCGTCGGGCAGCCTCAAGCAGTTTCTGAAGAAAACTAAGAAGAACCACAAGACCATGAATGTGAAGGTCAGCGTTGGTCTCATACATTATTGCTTTGTTTGCTTTCTCTGGATGTTTTATGGTGGTGGCACGGGGTACTGCAGTCCAGTCAGAATCCAGATCCATATTTCCCACAGGATTATGGATTATGTAACAGGACACCCTGGTGGCTCAGTTGGCTCAGACAAATATCTCATCCTCTCTCTTTATTCTCTTCTGTCTTCAACACACTTCAACACTCTTTCAATACTGCAATATCATAATTTGAAAAAAAAAAGTTCATCGTATTTGGTTTTCCTCATACATCATTGAGAATGAGGGAGAAATAATGTATTGGACTTTATTATAATGCAGTGTAAATTTGACGATATGCTCTCATATGGCACAAATGTATGTCTTTAGAGGACTCATGTTGCTCTGTTAAACTATATTCTAGGCCTGGAAAAGATGGTGTACCCAGATTCTCTCTGCCCTCAGGTACTGACTGATTTCTCCCTCAGGATTTTATCATGAGAGATTTCTATTAACAAAACCACCACATTAACTAGATGTTTTATTCTTTGCTGGCAGTTATTTGCACTCTTGCGACCCACCAATAATCCATGGCAACCTGACATGCGACACCATTTTCATTCAGCACAACGGCCTCATCAAGATCGGCTCAGGTCTGCTCCCAGCAGGGCTTTTTTTGTTACTACAACCGGCACTGGCCACACATATTGTGGATTGTGGAGAATATTGATTTCTGGATTCACCAAATGAATCTCTGCAGTTTTACTAAAGAGAATAAGTATCTCAATTATGTTTAATTTTTCTTTCCACAGTGTGGCATCGGCTATTTGTTAATGGTAAGGAATGGATACTTTTGTTGGTGATATGTTTTCATTGGTGTCATATCAAGCCTCCAGTTTATTCCAGCTAATCTATCTGTGTTGTCTGTCTTTTCTCTGATTAGTGTTTCCAGATGCCAGTGTCCAGGGGAAAGGGAGGCAACATCGCGATGAGCAGAGGAATCTTCATTTCTTTGCTCCAGAATATGGAGGTGGGTGTGACGGAGAGAAGTCTGTGTGCAGCTTGAGTTCTGTCAAATCCACCTTTATTCATTCTTGGCTGAAAGATTCACCCCAAAGTGAAAAAAACAAAATCAGTCACTACCTCCTTTGTTTAATGCAGTGCTTCTCAAATAGTGGGGCGCGCCCCCCTGGGGGGGCGCGGTGCGATGCCAGGGGGGGCGCGTGTGACCCTGGGGAACATGCTTTTTTTGCCGTACTAGAATAAAGTGTAATTGCACATCCACCACAGTAGTTGGCAGTGGCGCTCTCATTGTCAGAGTGTGCGCAGGGAGTATTAGCTCTATGGTGTAGCGGCTTTTTTGCACCGAGCAGGCGATATGAAGTGCAGTAAGCGAACCCTTAAGAGACAACATGAAGACATTTTTAACAGGGATGAGAAGAAAGGCGGAGAGAGACGAAGATAATGAGACAAAAGTAACTCACCCGAAAGCTAAGACGAGGAAATATGACGAAGCATATGTAGCGCTTGGCTTCACTGTGACTACAGTGGGAGACGACAGACCGGTGTGTTTACTGTCTAAAAATGTTGGCAGCGGACAGCATGAAGCCAAATAAATTAAGGTCCCACTTGAAGACATTACATCCCAATCATGCTGATAAGCCGCTGGAGTTTTTTCAGCCAAAACGTGCCGAATATTGCCAACAATCATCCCGCTTTGTGAATGCTACTTCAGTAAACCAGCGAGAATTGTTAGCATCCTATTATTACATATTATTAAATATTATTACATATTTTTATTACTATTATTTATAGTCGTGGGGGGGGGGGGGGGGCGAATTGTTTTCTACTTGCTGGGGGGGGGCGCAACAGAAAATAATTGAGAAGCACTGGTTTAATGTGACTTTAAACTCCGCTGATGTTTGTTAAATGACCAACCAAACAGCAAGTCAGCCCCAGTTGCTCCGTGTCACCCTTTTCCCACCGCATCAACTTTTATTAGTTAACTATTTAGAGACATTTTCTTTTCTACTCTCTTCAGAGCTGTAAAACGTTCTCAGTCTGAGCTACACAAGTTAACTAAGACTAAATAACCATAACTTGGGGTACCTTCTGCTTAATGTATGTCTCACTACAATCATCTTTTGCTCCTCCTTTTATGTTTCTAGCTGGCGAAGATGATTACAGCATAGACATTTTCTCCTTTGGCATCTGTGCTCTAGAGGTGAGAGAAACAAATCTGCAAATTTTCCCTCTGTGTGTGTGTGTGATTGTGTTAACAGGTTATTTGTACTCCTAGATGGCAGTATTAGAAATCCAGGCCAATGGAGATAGCGCTGTGTCCAAGGAGGCCATCGCCAATGCAGGTCAATCTCTGGAAGACCCTCTCATGAGAGTGAGTCTCAAAAATACTTCCATGTCCTAAATATGCAGCAGTTTAACCAAGGAAACATGGAAATAAAGACAAAACTGTCCCACACTACTGTATTAACACTTGCCCACACACATCACCACCTTACCTCTACAGGTTTATTTCATACAACATGCAGAGACCGTGTACAGTTTCAGAGTGAAGGTTTCAGTAAAACATGTCATATTCAGAGCACAGTGATGCCCAGTGAACTGGGTCATACTGTGCAATCATGTAGTGATGTTTTGGACTCAGAGTCTTGTTGCTTCCTGCAGGAGTTCACCCAGTCATGTTTGCGTCTCGAAGCCAAGCTCCGTCCTACGGCTCACGACCTTCTGTTCCACCGAGTCTTGTTCGAGGTCCACTCCCTCAAACTGCTCGCCGCCCACTGCCTCATCAACAACCAGTGTGAGCTTCTCATCTCCACACTGCGAGCTTACCGCACCTCCTCTTTCCATCCCCGTGGCGATATTTGCTTGTTCCTACATGCAGAAGATCAGTTTTATCTCTTCCAAGTGTTTGCCAGGCTGGTTTTAGAATAAACCAAAAGTGTGTTTCTGTCTCATGCAAAATTCATCTGGGGACCCAGTGTCATTTATCATGGGTTATTAAATATATTTGCTAGCCTTAACATGCAGTTGTGTAGTTGATGGTTTACTAACATCCAAACATGTCGTGTGTATACAGATTTGCTTCCAGAAAACTGTGTGGAGGAGAAAACCAAGTCCTTTGACCCCAATGCTGTCATGGCAGAGATTAAACATGAAGACAGACAGGGAGTTCAGCTCAAGTAAAGCACCTCATATCGTTGGTTAATACCCTCTGACACGTCACGCGCAACACACTCACTGACTTTTCTTATGTGTTTCCTCCAATAGATACTCCCACGTGTCGCCTCTGGAACTCGATAAGTTTCTAGAAGATGTCAAGTGAGTGGAAATACAGTTCATGATGCATTTTGTGTGTAGTGATTAGTCTGCGATGGCAGCATCGTGTTTCACGTCCTTTCCTCTTTCAAGGAATGGGATTTACCCCTTGATGAACTTTGCCTCGTCCCGGCCTCATCCCGTCCCCCGAGCCCTGTCCTTGTCACAGGAGCAGGTTGAAACAGTCAAGACGCCGACTCCTGAACCCCAAGAGACAGAAACCAGGAAGGTTAGATGTTCAGACACAATCTGGCTGTATGTCTTTTTTTCTCTGAGGTTCTATATTTTGATTGTTTTCTGGTTTCCCCACAAATTGAATAAGATTTTAGGTAAGTGTTGTTGCTCAGGTAAAATACATAACAAGCTTGTGTGCATCATTTATTATTATGAGGATGCCTGTTTATTATCACTCAAAACATATTTATTATATTTTTTACTGTGTCCATATTTTGTCACATTCATTAACCTCCTGTTAATGTGTTTTGGGTCTTTTGGGGCTGCAGGTTGTTCAGATGCACTGTAATTTGGAGTCGAATGAAGAAGGGACCAAAACTCATGTGAGTCACATAGTATTACAGGTACTAATCAAGCATACTGGTTTTATTGGCAGTACTAACTCTGCATCTGTGGAGTACAACATTTATTTTAGAAGACGGTCAGTTATTTAAATGTAACTTTTGATCTCTCCCCAGCTTTCTTTGTTTCTGAAGATGGATGACAAACTTCATAGACAGCTTAGCTGTGACATTCTTCCAAGTAAGTAATAATATATGATGACGTTGCTGTGTATTTTCCTGTTGTCTACAAACTCCATGAGAAGACCAAATCCACCAAAGCATCTGTCTCTCATTACTTCCTGACTTTCCCAGCCCTTCTGAAGCTCTCAGTGCAAAACTTATTTTCATAAAAGAAGTGAACACTGTAGTTTTAAGGAAATGTTTCTTAAAACAGTAAACAATGCATTTGTTCAGACTGCTTTCAGTGGGAGATTTGGTTTGCTTGTGAAAGCACAGGATGGTGTATGTGAAAATGGTTCTAATGGAAAGTTAAACTGCTGTGCTCATGCTTATGGTCATTATGGAACATATCACCTTGTGGAAGAGTGTGGCTCAGTAATGTGTTTTTAATAGTTTCTGGACCAAAATGGAGTTCTGTGACACATAAAAAGCTACAGTATATCAAGGTTTGGATACACTGTTAATCCAATCAAATCATTGTTTGTTTTGGTCTTCTTATGGATTTGTTATACAATAAGAAAACAAGAGAGTAATCCTTCAAAAAATATTATATTGGTACATGTTTATTGTAGATTTTGACACTGAAATATTTGAAACTTTCAGCTGACACCTCTAAAGACCTTGCCAGTGAACTCGTTCACTACGCCTTCATAAATGAGGTAGATATAAAAGTGTCTTTATTTTTTGTTCCTGATCAACAGCACTTTGCTTTTTGCGTTTTTAAACTCGTGAAGCAGTATTGGCGCTTTATATATGGTGTCATATACAGAGTACCCTGTGTTCTCTGTAGGAGGACAGTGAGAAGGTAGCAGGATTCCTGGAGGACGCAATCAGTCGACACCGGGTCCGAGCGCTCGCCTCTGGGAGCACACAGTGAGGAGGGGTCATGACAGCGGCTGGCCCTGACAGAGGGGCCTGGCGTTGACTACGCGGATCGAAAAAAGGGAGTGGGCAGCGGACAGGATCACACAGCCAGGAAGTGAGAGAGCGATGGGTGCTGACCCAGCTGGGGATAAAAAGGGGGAAAATACAGCAGGAAGCTGGGCTTTGACAGTCAGTAAATCATCCCAGAGAGAAGGAGGAAACGTCAGAACTGAGAAAAGAGCCGAAGGCACAGCTGGTTGGAGGGCCAGAGGCTGTGTTTAGCAATCCCGCAAGGCAGTGGAAGATTGACAAACTCCCTGCCTAAAAGGGCTATCATGCCTTAAGATATCTTGTCAGCTTAGGTTTTCCATAATGCCACTATTCAAAATGGATATGTTTTACTTTCAAATGCAGCAGTTGTGTTTTCAGGACGTTTTATTCTTCATAAGCCTTGTTTGCACTCCAGTGTTAACTTTGATTGGTGATTATTTACTTTGACTTGTAAACAAAGGAATGTCCTCAAACCTCTCTGTCCCTCACAAGCTAGAACCTTCAGTTTCTTAACGTTTTGTGAATTTAACAATCCGTCCGACATGCACTGTTAATACTCATTCAGTTGACTTATTTATTTCTGTTTAACTGTGAACAATAGAAGCTTTGCACAGACCTGTTTTTTGGCTTCATTTTTCATGACCTGCAAAGTGAACATGCTTCACTGCACACATGGATTAAAGGCTACTCTTCCCAGAGCTAAACACACCATGCCTCAATGTTGTGGCAAGCAATGAGATGATGCCTCTCTTCTAGCCTCTAGTGCTCTTAAGGGATTTCCTTGTGAAAGTGTTCTGAAAGCCAAAGACTTGACAAGTGCCTGATATGGCAATGTACTTTGGACAAAATTTCCTAATGAAATGGCATCGTACGCAACAAAGCAATTTGAAATTTATCTTATTCAGGCTGACTTTTCCAGTTTCGAAACCAGATTTATTAATTTTGGCGAGTTCCCACATCTTATCATAAATTCACATAGTCAGCCAACATGCAATAATGTTTTCTGCTGCACTCAAATAGTTTGGAAAGAGTTGCAGCTTGTGTACAAAAATTGGAATACATCACATGAAGCTTAGGAGGTAATGTCACAGTCCTTTATAAATGGGAAGAATAAAAATCAGCATATTACTGATAAATATTTCTGCTGTACTTATTTTTGCGGTAATTCCCAAATTATCTGAGTATACTTTCTAACACTAAATTGTTTTATAAGTACATCTAGAGGTGTTTTCAAGGAAAAATCTACCCAAAAATCAAGAATGTATTGTTTTCGAAATCAGCAAGTGTTAACCTATGGAAGTTACCATGGGCTGCAGGGGAATAAAACAATCTCTGATAGAAGAGTGGAATACTTTGCTTTGAACATGTTCATTCCCCAGTATCACTTCCACTGTAGGACAGCATTGACTTTGGAACTCACTGCACTGCAGCCCACACAAATACAAAAATAGAATACATGCCCTCATCTCTGCCAGATTTTCTTGTCAAGAACAGAATCTTGGCACTATAATAAAAAGATACCACTTGGGTGGATTTTTCCTTAACAAAATTGGACAGCAAAAATAATAGCAGTAAATTGTCTGATTGGTCGTCAGCAGTATACTCTTATTTGTCAGACTCAGCTCAGCTTCATTTGTTTGCCGGGGTCGGTAAGGTTGCGATTTCATAACAGTTACACTGCTGTACAGTCCTTGCTTACGGTACTTACTTACTCTACTCAGTGTCAAACCTTCTTATTGGTGTATCTCTGAAGACAGGAGTCCCAGACTTTCACCTACCAGAGGTTTTGGTGTATATATTTGTTTGTTGCTACTAAAGAGGTTTAGACAAAATCTCAATGCCAAGCAATGCCACTATTGCTCTCATTTGATCTAATAAGCTGCATGTCTTAATAGCCTGCAACCATTAAAAACTTTGCATTTTGCCTTTGTCAGTCACAGTTAAGTTCCAGAGAGGACCTGACCAAGAAAATGAATGTTTAGACTGTGCAAACATGAAAACAAAACACCCATATCAGTCTTATTTAATGTCATATGACTTTTCTTCCTGTGAATCTGTTGAATGAAACTTGCCTTTGGATGTGCTCTACTTAAAACCTTTGTTAAATATTGTAGCTATTGCAATTAAATAAATGACAATAAAAAACGTGTGACATGTTGCTTATGTGTGAACTTATTTTATTAAATAACAATGAATAAAAATGAATTCTGTTGCAGATTTAGTAGGTATTTCCAGTGTCCTGGTAATACAAATTCTGATGATAAAAGGACAAAAGCGTCTCTCATATAAGTAAACCTCATACAAATAAAGGAATTCTGATTGATTCTGATATCACAGTTACAGTATCAGAACTATATTCACTATTGCTAAATTAAAAAAAAAAAAAATAGCAAACGCAACAGAAGTTAACACAACAACAACAACCACCACATGGTTAATCATTTTAGAAGCAGGTGTTGGGAAAGCGTATCCATCCAGAAGGAATAAGAAATTGTCTGAGGAGAATTTTATATCGTTTTAAAGCCTGAAATTGTACACACTGAACGAGCAGAAAATGTACCGAAGGTGCTTGCATCTCTCATATGCTACTAACAGGGTAAAACGCTGAGCTTAAGGAAACTGCAAAAAATAGTTGAATCTAACGTTACTCTCAGGTTTAACCATTAGGCGTGAAAAGTTCCTAGACGCAAGGTTTTGTCCAAAACGCCTTTCATCATCGCGAGCTTTCGGCCATCGCGATATCTTCATTGAAAATCTGAAAATCTCGCGAGCGTTTAGGCTTGTGGGCCTCTGAAGAAGGTGTGCTTCATGGCGGTTACAGAGACTGCGGTAAATAAATTCTTTGATAAAGACATACGTTAATATTTGTAAGCTTAATCGATTGTTGTGTACGTAATATGCAATGTATGGTAGAATTTAATTGGACCAAATATCCTGTAAAACGACGATATATCTCGTTGGGGGAACGTAAAGACTTCTTCGCGCGTCCTCGTAATGAATGCCTAACAGCTAATATCAGCTAGCTCCTTGCTAGCAACAAAGATAACGTTGTCGTTACGCTGAATAGCAAGCAGGCCTCGCTAATCGCGTAGTGCTATTTGTAGTAATTAACGGTCTACAGTAAGGGTCGTTGTAGTGTTATAAAGATGGTCATATGGTAAATGTCTGTATTGTCTTTGGCAAAGAGATGACTTCGGCTAACGTGAAGGTTTAACCTTAGCAAGTTATTGCTACTTAGCTAACAACGTTGTGTTAGGCTGGAGAACGTCGTTATCTTTCATTTGCTTCATTTCGTTAGCTGACCAAATTTTCATGGAAGATGGGCAGGCTATGTGTAGATTGCGGTGTAAAAAAATGCTAGCTGCCTGTTTTTCTTACTGTTAACGTTAGTCTGAAGGCATTTTTTATTTCCTCTAGAATTTGTTGAATTGTTAAAGCTTCCCCATCAGTCATCTTCCCTTTGGGGGCTTTCCTGCCTCAGTCTGGTGGACCCAGCGATTAGCAGGTTGCGTAGGTAAGGAGTTCGTCCGGTCCCACCTGGTTTAAATCCGGGTGTATGTCCTGTATATGCCAGTATATTTGTCACTTTTTCTGTATGAAGTCATTACATTTCTGATTGCAATACAGGAAGTTTCTTGCTGGGAAATGTAGTTATGGATGTGCATACAGGCAGGTGTTTATGTTCCAGACTCTGTTATATATATTTTTTTATTGTTTATTTTTTTAATAAATGTATGTTTCTGAATTACAGGGAGGTGAAGCTCTGACGATGGAGAATGGACAGGGCACAGGCTCCAAGCTTGGACTTCCGCCTCTCACCCCAGAGCAGCAGGAGGCACTTCAGAGGGTAGGAATTCCCTGTTATACAGTATTGATCTATGTTTACTTGAATTAGGTAAATCAGTATGGACTTGCATTGTTTAGCGTAGTGAAAAGGCAACATTGTACTAAAATCAGTTAGGTAGGTCCAGAGGAAGAAGTTTTTTCTGATTTTTACAAATAAAGCCTTTTGAGATTAGAAATCCACAATAAAACAACATCTTGTTTTTAATAAAGAGGTATGTTTTAAAAGAGAATGAACATCATCATCATCATGCCTTTCCCCCCCCCTCTTGCATGTTTGCAATTAGTCAAAACGCAGTGTAGAAATACTACATTAAAAAACTCTTGCACAGAAAATGTAGTAAAAAAAGTAAATTTTGGCACGAATACATTTGTGCTTTAATTTAAGTAACATTTTTAATTTTTATTGAATTATTAATGCTATATTGTTCACTGTTTTAAAGTTGCAGCTGATAAATGTGGAACTATATAATATTTTACATTCTGCTGGGTAGCTTGTGAATAACCCCTTAGGGAGAGACCAAGAAAGCTTTTCTGATAGAAGGATGTCAGAATTTATGTGCTGTTTACATTATGTATTATTAAGCTAAATTTACAAAGTAACTTGTTATGTAAAATGTTGTCAATGGAAAAGTATCAGATTGTCTTAGTGAAATAAAAGGTATAATATTTGCCTTTACAATAACAGAAAATAGAAGTATTCACAGCAAAGTACAAGTATCTCAGTCTATCTGTCTCTATCTGCCATGAAGCTTGCTAGGGCAGCTTACATATCAAGATGGTACCTTTAAACAGTCCTCAACATTATTATGATGCATTTAATTTGCTCAGGCTGCAGGTAACCGAATTTGACTCACACCAAACTCTTGCATGTAGTAGGCAGTCATGCTCGCATATTCCACATTATCCTGAGTTGATGTTTGTCACCTGTATTGTCAATAGACATATTTTCCTGGCAAGAGTCCCAGAAGATATCAGGCTAAAAAGTGATCAAACAACTTTGAAAGTTATGTAACGCCATTATCCATAAGAAATACTTCCAAAATGTGGACTTGCTGCTTTTATATCTAAAACATGTGTCTAGTTTCCTGCATTGGGTTACTACCAGTTTCTTCTTAGTAATAATTTTGTAACATGTTTTCTTCATATGAGGAATTTCAAGGTAATGTTTTTTTTCTTCTTTCACAGGCAAAGAAGTATGCTATGGAACAAAGCATTAAGAGTGTGTTGGTGAAGCAGACCATTGCCCATCAGCAACAACAGCTCACCAACCTGCAGGTGAGATGTGAAAATATTTATGGGTATATTGCCAAACAAAGTTTGTAATGCCCATCCCACCTGTGAGTCTTTATTCTAGACAGAATATCTTATCCTTTTTATATGTTAGTAGCGCAGACATCTCCTGACTCAGATGTCGGTTTTGGTAAAGCTCCCATGGAAGTCTTACTCCCTTTCCCACTCTGTTGGGAAAAAGACCACGTGTGTAGACCATGTGCCCTTGCTTTTGCCTCTGCTCTTTTTCAGATGGAGAAGATCATCATTAAGGCTTTGGTTATGTTAAATGCTTTTCACTTTTAAAGGGGACTTGTTTATGTTTATTGCTGTGTGGTTATTTGTAATTTAGACAGGGGAAGCATCTCCCCCAAACTGTATGTTGTTTAGAGGGAGTGTCTGAATATAGTGTTAGCCTAACCGCTTTTGTCTATCTAGCAAAGCAATGAAAATTTTGAAAAAGCAAAACTAAGGGATATCTAACCTACTTTTCAGCACTTTCTTCATCTTTACTGTCTTTCAGATGGCAGCAGTGACTATGGGCTTTGGAGATCCTCTCTCACCTTTACAATCGGTCAATAGATTATTAAATTTTTTTTTCTGTGCGCATTCCCAATTGAAAAGGGCTGTTACCCTTCTTTTACTGGTTGCTTTGGCAACAACCCCTGCCTTTTTATATACCCAAAGAATGCATATTTTGTAAGAAAACGTGGCTCTCTACTGTACATGTACCTGCGTCCATGTCCGTAATCCTTTGTGAGATGAACGACCGTTGTCAGTAGCTGAAGCATTTACTTTTTTGAGTCACAGTGGGATAATTCGCATTAGTGTTTTTGAACAAAAGCCAAAATGCTTTGGCTGTCAACAGGTTTTTCCTAAGGGGTTTATAAATGTGAGAGGAGTCACTTCTCTTTGAAAAATATGCATTTACTTGAATTAAAAAGAGCAACTTCCTGGCATGGGATGAAAGAGGGATAGCAATCCCTTTAATGGACCAAAATGAGAGAAATGCTGGAACAGGGATCTTTTGGCCATCTCAAAGTCAAGTTTTTTTGTCTGTCAATGAACAAGTCAACTTTCTGTTATGTCATGAATTAGGCACATGTTATATTTTGTTGGTAGTAGAATGAAATAAGCAGAAGCAGACTAACTTAAAGGCATCAGTAAAACACAGCAACTTTTGGTGGTTAAGCCATCTCTCCCCTTAGACTTGAGAAAGAAAGTTTGAAATGCTTTCATCGAGACTTTGTATGGATTTCATTTGAACTCCGCGATTACTTTTGTTACCTTACTTGCATCCCTGGACTACAGGTCAGTTACTGAAGCCAAATATTTGTGAGGGCTGTGCATGTCAATCACTTCAGTGTGTTTTCCTCCATGTCTGTTCAGTAATAACGGAATTGAGGCCATATTGTAATTGGAAGTGGTGACATCAATATTTTATCTGTTATACATGTTAGCATTTTTTTCATAAAGTTCTGTCCAGTGATTACAGTATTCCATTACCCTATTTACCTGCTCAGACCCCCCTAACTTGCAATTGGCCTCTAACTATTTTTGGGGAAAGCAAGCACAGTAGAAAATACACATGTATATATAGTTTGTGTGTTTGTGTGTGTTTGTCTTCCTTTCTTTTACTCTCTAATGCTTATCATATCTTGTTTTCCTCGGTTGGCAGGTGGCAGCTCAGCGACAACGTGCTCTAGCCATCATGTGTCGGGTGTATGTGGGCTCCATATACTATGAGCTTGGTGAGGACACCATCAGACAGGCCTTTGCCCCCTTCGGTCCAATCAAGAGCATTGACATGTCTTGGGATTCTGTTACAATGAAACACAAGGTCAGTGCCATTGAAGAAGTGTTGGAAATAGTATAAACTCTCTGTTCTTACTTAACCTCGAGGATTTAAAGCTGCCCATGTCTTCTGTTTGTTTATGTTCTGTTTTTATTCCCTTTTGTTTGACTGTTCAGGGTTTTGCGTTTGTGGAGTATGATGTGCCAGAGGCCGCTCAGCTTGCACTGGAGCAGATGAACTCAGTCATGTTGGGGGGGCGAAATATTAAGGTAAGTTGTCTTGAGAGTGTCTCTAAAGATCTTAGAAGCACATAAATTAGGGCTAGACTGAATGTATGCATAAAGCTTCAAGTGTCTGTTGTAATATTTTATGCTTTGACATCAGTAACTATATTAACAAATAAATAAAATCTTTGCCAAAGCATTGTTAATATTATAGGAGTGTGCCTCCTTTTTGTGTGCAGCAAGCAGGAGAGTGTATGTTGGACATCATTACATCTCTTTGTTCCAGTAAATGTGGATTTGGGGCTTTACAAGACTCTGCAGTTGTAAAGCCCAAAACTCCTAATGCAATATTTCTTTGTATTTTTGGTGTAGTTTGATTGAACAAGAATGCAGATTCCCTCATGGAATGTGGGTTACTGTGTCATTTTGTTAATGAACTGCGTTTGTGCTACTTGTGAAATTACTCATTTCTAATTTCTCTCTCTCTTTGCTTGTCTGTGTCTGTTGATTTTCAGGTGCGTTTGTTGTGCGTGTGTGTGTGTGTCTGTCTGTCTGTCTGTTGTATGTTGTGCTTCCATGATTTCATCAAAGTTATTTTAGTGACCAGTTCCAGTAGGATGCCCAACAGCCCGTGGCGTCGCTCTGTGTCCATGTGCTGATGATGGGCTGCGCCTGGTTGGTGTTGCTTGGCCGCTCCATCTGTAGTACAGATTCCAAGCCCGCTTAGATGCTCGTCTTACATAAGGAGCTCAGTTCTACTGTAAAAGAGAGGAAGTTGTGAGATTGCGTAGCTATAGCGTGATAGTTTTAATGCGTTCCCCTTTCAGTGTAGACACCAGCTCAGCTTGTCACACTGTGCATGAATCTGGTGTTTTGAAATAAAGCTGCAGTTTCTTGTTTGGAAGTACTGCAATTATTTGCTAAATTGGATTTGTATTTACTGTGAAAATTAGGTGAAATATGGTACTGTGTAGATGGAAAGTTCTGCTTTTCACTCATGTAATGACAGCTGAAGATATTTCTTACTTTGACTAATACTTAACTCATTAAGAATTGTTAGTGTTCATACGGCATTCAGATCAGTGTAGGTGATCCCTGAGAAACCCTGTTTGTCTGATAGTTTGACAGAATTTGTGGTCATTTTAAATGGGAGAACAAGTCATCAGTCAGTGCAAGTCATCTGTTTGACCATAGGACTAGCGGTATTGTCCACTTTTTTTGGTTGTGCCTTCAAAAGATACATTTTGTGCTTGTTGGCCACTGGCCAGTGTAAGAGTGATTGAATTATGTAGTCTAGAAATGTGGAGTCCTTGTTCAAGTTTCAGAACCACTTTATCAGATCTTTTTAAAAGTTTAGTATTGGAAATGCTCCTAAGCATAGACACAGAAGACTTAACATAGCAGTGGGTCATCATTGTAGGAGAAGAGTGGCTTTGACTGAACTTGGTGGCTGCTGAAAGTCAGAACTGCAGGGATTTAGAGTTTTCGGGAGTGCGTTCTGCGTTGGCAATATAAACTCCTTATTCAGTAGCCGTGCTGATATGATCTGTGCTATAGGTTGGGCGGCCAAGTAACATCGGTCAGGCGCAACCCATCATTGACCAACTGGCAGAGGAGGCGCGTGCCTTTAATCGGATCTACGTAGCGTCTGTCCACCCTGACCTGTCAGACGATGACATCAAGAGTGTGTTTGAAGCCTTTGGAAGGATCAAGTCTTGCACGTTAGCCAGAGACCCCACCTCAGGGCGACACAGAGGCTTTGGCTTCATTGGTGAGCTGGAGGGCCCTCATTCACTCGTGCTGTTTGTGTTACAACTGCTCCGCTATTAACTACTATTTTATTCACTTACAGAGTATGAAAAGCCTCAGTCAGCCCTGGATGCTGTGTCTTCTATGAACCTCTTTGACCTGGGGGGTCAGTACCTACGAGTGGGCAAAGCAGTGACTCCACCCATGCCCCTACTGACCCCCACGACCCCTGGTGGTCTGCCGCCTGCTGCAGCTGTGGCTGCAGCGGCAGCCACCGCTAAGATAACGGCCCAGGCAAGTATGAATCCCTTCCAAAGGGATTTAATGGCCTTCCAGGTAAATATAACCCAGATATAGCTAGAATTGACATCAAAAGCACAGATAATATGGGCATAGAATATTTATTGAGGTGACTGGGAGAAGGCCAGTTTTGTAGGGATCACATAAAGAGTATTTGACCTGACACAATGTCAGTTTAATAGTCCTCAAGTATGAGATGGTCTGGGCTTAAGTTTTTGTCTAGTTTATTGTGCTCAAAGCACAGACTGATTCTCAAGTTGTAATTTCTTTTTTACAGTAAACATTGCTCTTTCTGAGTGTGATTAACCGGCTGTATTCTACGTAGACTGTGATATTATTGAAAGGTTTCTTAACATTATGCTTGGTGTAAATTAATTTAGAATAGTCAAGGATTTATATGTAAATCTATTTCTGAAGTAATGTTTGTGACCTTGATTCTCAGTAAAGAGAGGCAAATTTGAACTCACTCTACCATGCTGTGTGATCGTTGACTGTGCTGCCTTGTGTTGTGCTCTGTGTGTTTCCCTTACCTAATGTCTTCGGCCCCCCTCTCTTAAGGAGGCTGTAGCTGGCGCATCAGTCCTGGGGGCGTTAGCCGCGCCCCAGCTTCTCGGTCAGCAGATGGGAATACCTCAGGCTGTTATGGCTGCCCAGGCACCAGGGGTCATCACAGGTGTGTACCAAGACATGACTGAGTGCTTTTTTTTTTTTTTTTAAACAAGAGCGGGAGTTAAATAAATCTTAGTTGTCCTTTCGAGTACTGTTAAAACATACGTGCAGTGCAACTACACAGACCTTCAGTCACGATGCTCATAATGTTTGGATTACTGTAATGATTTCCAGTTCTTGCTACAAGAGCTGACAGTCTTTAAAACATACTGTACTGCTGTGATGAGCCATTTCCAAATTACAGAGCTTTTGGAGCACCACATTATTGGATCGCTTGTCTAAAATACTCCCACACTTGATTGTGAGCTAGATTTTTTTTTTTTTTTAAAAATAAACTCTTTGACACGGTGTAGCCATCTTACTAATTCTTTGTGGTGTTCCAATGCATGTACTGTTGTTCAATGTTTTGGTAATCAGCAGTGGTCACCCCAGCCATACTTTCTGAAGACACTGATTGATTTCTGTTTTTGCGGTAAAATATAGCTGAATGAGGAACCATATTTATAGGAGTCACAAATATTGTCTCAGCATTTGGTTTATCCTTGTCTGCTGTAATGGATAAAATCACTCCAAATTGGTATCATGCTGATAAGGAACAGGATCAATGCTCACTCCACTCATGAGTGTGTTTAATTGTCAGCTCAAATAGGCACATGATCTTTTGTGTGTGTGTGTGTGTGTGTGTGTGCGCGCGTGTGTGCGTGCGTGTGTTTGCGTGTTTGCACATCTGATATCGCTGACTGCATGTCTGTCTTTCCCTAAAAGGCGTGACTCCTGTGCGTCCTCCCATACCAGTGCTTCCCCAGGTTGGTCTCGTGAACCCTGTGCTTGCATCACCGCTAGTCCTGTCTAATCAAGCCGGTGGCTCCAACCAACAAGAGCGTAAAGAAGAGAAGGAGGAGATGCTGCAGGACGGTACAGGACAGGAGATGCTGAGTGACCAAGAGCACATGAGCATCTCAGGCAGCAGTGCCAGACATATGGTGATGCAGAAACTGCTTAGAAAGTCAGAGGTGAGCATTATGAAAAGATGGGACAAAAGAAAAGTGGCTGCAGTGATGTGAGCTTTTGTACTATTAAATTGTTTACTCACTCATTAAATTCTTGCCTCATTCATATCCAGTCCACAGTGATGGTGCTTCGAAATATGGTTGGACCAGAGGACATTGATGACGACCTGGAGGGTGAGGTGACAGAAGAGTGCGGGAAATTTGGCTCCGTCAACAGAGTCATCATATACCAAGAAAAGCAAGGAGAAGAGGAGGATGCAGACATCATTGTCAAAATCTTTGTAGAGTTTTCCATGGCCTCAGAGATGAACAAAGCCATCCAGGCCCTCAATGACCGCTGGTTCGGAGGTCGCAAAGTTGTCGCAGAGGTGTACGACCAAGACCGTTTCAACAGCAGTGACCTCTCTGCATAAAGTGTCTGAAATGATTCACCAGCACCCATCCCCATAACTACTGTCACCCTAATCATTTCAGCCACAGTCGCTGCAGCTAGAGATGCGGGCCTTTGACACTTGTAATTATGTTTTTATGTTCTTCTGTTTTTTTGGTTGTTTTTTTTTTCTTTTTTTTTTTTAAATCGCTGTTGATATTGTTAACTGCCCCATTGAGGGAATTCATCAAAAATATTTCTGTGTCCGATTTTGCTTGGTGATCTGTGAAGACTCCTTTTTCAGTTTCAAATTTTTGTAATCTGACCTTTTAAAACGTTTACGTTTTCCTGTTTTAGCTTCCTTTTTTTTTCTTTAATTAAATTGCCAGGACATGTAAACACTTTTCTTTCTTTCTACAATTAAAGGTTATTGTTTGTCCACAAAAAGTGTGATGAAATTTTTATGAATGGTTGTGAGCGAAGAGTCAGTTGAATTTGATATATTTGTAAACAATTCTGTGTTGTGATTTCACAATATAGCATTTGATTCATCAGTAAAAACATACTGAAAGCATTTGGTGATCTCTGGTATTGTATTGGTTATTCTCAAATGATAGTGTTTAGTTATGTTTGTACAGTGGTAAACACCCTACAGTACAGTTCAGACTGAGCAGAGGTTATTTTACTGGATAATTGGGTTCTTACTGTATGTTGTCACATTTAAAAACACTTGTCACAATGGGTTTGTATTTTGTGGCAACCCTTGGAGATATTGTTTACCCTTTAAGTATTTTGTTGCCACCTTACTTTGGCTGTAGCACCATTATTAAAGTATGTGTCATCTATTTGCAAGCAAACAATGAGTCAAGGGAGAGGAACTTGTAAGTGGATGATAGACGCATGTGTTGTGTATACTGAACATCATCTTGATGAAAAACACGATTGCTTGAACTTATTAATTGTCTGAAGATTTAGACCTTACACTGTTCTGCTTGCTTTTGTGCCGAGGGAGAGTGAACCTTTTCTAAGGGTTACTTAGAAATACATAGTGCAGCAACACTGACTGCAATCGTGCCACATCAGAGGAAAAGTTCTTTTCTTGTGGATGATTCGGCAGAAAATAGTTGGATTGAAATAATTAGCCGTGCAAATTTGCTCATGAAAGGGACTTAATTTAGTTATGATTGTATAAGTTAATACTTTTCCAGGCACGGCAACACTACAAATAATTCACTAGTATGAGATCTTTAAAAAAGCTTTGATACCGCTGTATTCATTGAAGCTAAGTAGCACCTGCCGCTAGGTGGAGCTGTAAAGTTATGTGTGGCTGCTACTACAGAGGCGCCAGTAACGTGTGGACTCTGCTCCAGCTCAAACGGAGCCCAGCCCCCAACACACCAAACCAGCCTGCCTCGGCTTAACAAGGGGAGTGATGCGCGGCTGTTGGTGAAACTCCTGATCTCGCTGCTGGCGTTTTACCTAAGTCGCATCGATTCAGTCCCCGGGTGCTTCTTTTGACGTCTTTTGGGATGTTGCTACTACGCGCAGCTGGCCTGACAAGGTGTTTCCGTAGCTTTGGTTGTACTAATGTTAGCTAACGGTAGCCAGGCACAAAGACGTTCAGTCAGCTACTAGCCGATGTTAGCTAACGGTAACTAGCTTGCTAACAACACAGCCGGTGAGGACGAGCACATCCTTGCGCAGCAATACTCGAGTTAATCTCTGCTGACTCGCTCCGTGGGTTGTGTTAGCTTGTTTGTGCTCGTGATTTATTTGTAGCCTAAGTCAAGTGGTTGTATTAGCAGTCGCCACTCATGACTAGGATACTTCAAGCAACCTTTCTGAATAACTGGGTCGTTGACTGCATGTTATCCAGCTAAACACGGCACAGCTTCGGTCTCGAACAGGGATGGTGGCGGTAGCAAAACAAGCTAACGTTAGTCCGTCCCTGTGAAGAAGTGAGTGCAAGAAGTGAGGAAACAATTCGGCCAAGTGGAAGTTCTTGCTTTTCTTTATGCTAATTGTAATTCCGGGGTGGATGACGCGAGGACGAACCTGCCAATCCTTGAATACGGACGGCTGAACTACAACTGGGAATATCGCTAACAGATCGAACGGATTATTTTTTGTCTCTAAGTGGATTTCGGCCTCCTGTTCAGGATCGTCTTGGGAACACAATAAGTTATTTGACATTGAGTGAGCCCAGCCCCTTAAAATATTCTCTCTACATCCGACCTTCACCCTCCGATGCGGAGATTTCAGTAGCACCGGCAACCAAATCCCCCACGGCGGCCGGACATGCTGAAGTGTATCCCCCTGTGGCGCTGCAACCGCCACGTCGAGTCGGTGGACAAGCGACATTGCAGCTTGCAGACAGTCCCTGATGAGATATTTCGCTACAGTCGCAGCCTGGAAGAGCTTCTCCTCGATGCCAACCAACTCAAAGAGCTACCAAAGGTATACAGGGTCAACAGACCAAGAATGCAGCTATGTGTCAATCAGAAATGTGTTATTATTCTCCTGACTGAAGTGATTGTGTGCACATAGTTGGTATTAACTCGCCCATTTGATAATATAAGGTCTTGCCAGGTGAGATAAGCACCTGCTCAGGTACTTCCTTCTTAGCGAGGGTATCTCCTTCCTGCCTCTTGGAAATGGGTTTGGCCATTCTGCTTTGCGGTGCTGAAACAGAATTAGATAATGGAAGTAAAAAGTATCTCCTGTTTCAATCAGGCACCACAGAGTACAGTAGTTGTTGTTTGCACGCATGTATCAGTGAATAACAGCAGTGCCTTGCAGTCCTTGCATGGTAGTGTACTTCCAAGAACGCTGGAGTTTTAAGTAACATGAGTGTATGTGAAGATAAGGACCAGGGTAGTGGGATGTTTTTAGTCACAAGCAGTGCTGAGGTTTCTCCAGCTGCAGGTTGGATTTGCTGCATGTTCAGAGGGACTAGCCCTGACCAGAACAGCTGGCACAACAACATGTTGCCTGTAGTAATGTCGTCAGTGTTGAGTTGAATTGGATGCAATGTGGGAAGGCATGTGTGGAATGGTTTCCAACGCTGTCCCCACCCACAATCCCACTATTTGGAACGTGACAGAAGTTCTCTTTGCACGGCCAAAGAGTTTATTTTAAGGGGAGCAGCATTGTTGTTGGTCTGTATTCCCTATAGCCATCCAGAGTTGTGGAACAAAGCGCTTGCTTGCTCGACTCTCTCCTTGTTTCTATTCAAGGTATTGTTCATAATTAGGTGCTGGTTGTGATTGTGATGGAGCAAGGAATTTGTATGAATAGACTGGTTAGTAGTAGGCATTGTCAGTTCCTCAGATTTCAGTACTTGAGCTTTGTGGTGTAGGGGACAAGTGGTACATTCACTAATGATGATTGTTAACAAGTTAAGGTCAACAGAGACTGAAGTGTTGACAGGACTGCTTGTTACTTCCTGGGAATCAAATAATGGAGCTTTATTTGTTCGTCTTTATCAGCGGATGCGTCCTCATCCCTTTGATGTGTTTCACTTTTTAAACCTGTGATAAAAGATAGACTTATCCATAACTATTCTACTACTTCACTCTTTTGGCACAGATGGACAGCAAGCAATGAAGACACCCCAAAAGTAGTTGCTGAATATTTAACCTGTCTTCAGTGTAATTAAGGCCTTTTCTTCGCATAAAACCTCAGTCTAATTTACCCGTTGACGCTTACCTGCAGACACTGTGTTACCTCCACTTAAGTTAGTTAATGCTGTCAGATATCCACAGTGTACATGTGACCTCTGAAATACTTAGTGATGGGTACACTTGAATATTCTGGTGCACCCTGCCAAGCGACACTGTCTCTCTGTGTGGTGTTGGCTTCAACCAGGAGACGTAAATGCGCGGTGACAGAATGTCTCGTGTGGTTGCGGTGAATGCGTAGCATGCAGACACAAAACATATGGGCTCATTCTGGGCTTCAATGAAGGAGCAGTGTGAGAGGTCAGACCCATATGGGGTTGGGAACAAGGGAACTCACTGTATGATGAACAGCATTTCCATAATGAGCTCATATGTGAGTAAGAGCCTTTTATTCATTTTTATGCTCCTTCCCTGCCACTGCACATTCAAGTCAGAGATGAGTCTGTTTACTCGCTTGTCAGTGTTTGGCTTTTTTAATAGCCAGTCTAACATCTTGTTTCATTTTAGATTCTCAGTTCATTCAATGTGTGAATAAGCCGGTATTTTCACCACAAACAGTTTGAACGAATTACGATAGGATTATTGGCTGCACCACCATGTGCACCACCACAACATATGCTATCGATGGAGAATAATTGGCTTCGCAAACTGTCCCTTCTCTGGAAGGAGGGCTACAACCTGTCCTGGGACACAGTCATCAGTGTACAGATCAGTCAAGCAGGGTTAGTTTCAATCAGGTGAATTTGTGTATGTGCAGTAACAATCAAAATATGACATAATCAAGACAGCCATTAATTTATTTATAAAGTATACAAAACAGGTCACTTGTTTTAAATTACTAATGAGCAGAAATTTTGATGCCTTTAAGTATGTAGGGTGGTGCTGGGGGTGTCCATGTCCAGATTGTATTGGTAGGGGTTTAACTCCGTGAACAGATGGAGATTTAGATGTCCTGACAGTTTAAGTTTGACTCACCTCCACCACACTGCCCACCAGTCTTAGATTATGCTCTCTGTGGTAATTATGGTTGCCTTTACCACTTCAAGAGTGTTTTAGGTTTGCATTTTTGTCTGTTTTAGGGCGAGATCTTATCCAGGCAGTGATTATGCTACATGAAATCTTATGACGTATGATCTATGTGTGTGGAATGAGTTTTAGAGAACATGCTACTGTGGGGAGTGGGGAGCTGACTCTCACACACATACATCCCTAGCCCTTGATGCCGTTTCTCAGCTCTGCCTTCTTATTGCACAAAATTTTATTTTGGCTGCTCTTATATAAACTGGCAGTCCTCTGTCACTTACAGGTGACATTGGTATGTCTCTCAAGTCTTTCTATCAATTATTGAAGAATTGCTTGTCATAGTTTGGTTTTTCTTGCTTATACTTGTCCTGTGTTTTCTGCAAGGACGTTTGCATGAAAACAGTCTGGATTGCTTTCTGCTGCTGTGACAAATTATCCATGCCTCAAAGATCATGTTCAGGAAGAGGGAATTATCTTTTTAGCTGTTCTCAAGTCTCATGACAGGTTACAAAGAAGTTCATTCACAAGTGTGTTTGCACCACCCCCCAACAAATATCCTATATCGTGGCTCTCGCTTTCTTGTGTGCACCGCACTGCCTCTTACTAGACATATGTTAAGTCTGCAAGCATAGGTTGACTCAGATGATCAATTTAGGTCTTGTTAGGTCAGTTGCACCTACTGAAGAGCACAAAACGGCCCTTTTTTGGAGAAAAGAACTGCTGTAATAAATGGCAGTGTATATCTACTTCTTCTTGTTTTGGCTTTCCCCTTGTTGAAATAGGGAACAAGTCCCTAATGGGTGTGTCCCTGTTAGACTTTGTGAAACAGGTTTTAAGCAGGTTGTTTAGGACCTTCCAGGCACACTTGATATGCTACAGTAAAGATTTCCTGCTTTAACACTTGCCACAACCAGAAATGAAAGAACAGTTGCATCCAGTAACTGGATTCTGACGAAGTTTAGAACTGTGATCAGGAACGTCTGAATGATTATTCTTTCTCTCTTCATGAAGTTACAATACTAATTGGAGGTCAGGCTTTGACTAAAAATGGAAAGTGTGATGAGTATTTTGCTGTATAAATAAAGGAGAATTATATGTGCATGATAAGTAGGGAGGATGACTATGCAATGTTTTTAATCTTCAGCTGTCACCAGTGGCCTCTCTGTGTGTGTTCTTAAAGATCTGTGGCTAAAGGGCAGATTAGGGCTTCATCTGGCTGGGAAAATGCCCCACAAGCACATAAATGTTCTGATAAAAATCTGAGTGCTTTTCTCTTGAGTCCCTTGTGTATGTTCAGCCTCAGGTCAAGAGAAGCCCCATCACTCAGCTCTTGCTGATTGTGAATTGCATTACCCACACATGAATTGTTCAGTGTTTTACGTGCCTTTGTTTGTTATCTTGGGGGACAACTGAAAAATGGCTCGGTCTAATTGGGAATGAATGGTGCTCTACCCATCTACTGTATCATTTCTGAAGGCTGAGGAATGCAACTTGACTGGGCGTTAAAGCCAAAAGTTTGGTGCTGAGGTAAGTTTGGTTTTAAAAAATAAAAAAATCTAGGACGTTCACTTCTCTATCCTTATGGTGCACTGTTGAGTTCTGCAGTCTGTCTGCCCTCCCTGAGTTTCCAGTTAACTCTACAGGAGAGCCCTGGTTTGTTTCTCCCCTGTGACTGGCTGAACTAGGCTAGGACCAAAGATAAATTACACCTGCCACTGGCCTCTCTACAGAAAAACCACATTGTTTTCTCTAGCTCAGCTCTTTCTCACTCTTCTGCTCTCTTCTTAGCTGTTTTAATAAAGCATGTTGAAGCTCGAGTTACTATTGTTCACAAAATGTAAATGGATCTAAAGTATGATTTGGCATATGAATGTTTTGTTTTCACATTTCAGACCAAAAAGTAAAAGACAAAGACTATTCTGCTCCAATTGGCAATAAACCCTATTCTCTTCTATTCTCTTCTGTAAGATTTTATGTATTTGTATTCGCCCCCACCCCCACCCTGATTATTAAGGACTACATCCGTGAGCAAAACAGTAAAGGGTCTTTTTTTTTTTTAAACTTTGTGATCAGGGCACTCCCCCTTACAGGATTAGTTGTATCACGGTGCCTAAAAAGTGAAAGAGATCCAGAACTGGTGAGACCATGAAAAAACAGCAATGTGAGTGATCTGAGACTCTTTTTGATGCAAGAGCACATTCAGCAGGTTTCTTTGTCTGAGCTGATGACCAGCTGGTCTCACATCCTGCCTACCCCCCTCCCCCAATCTGGTGAGATAGAGGGGTAATGGGAGGGGTGTGTGTGTGTCTATGTGAGAGAGTGAGTATGTAGTGGCGGTCGGGGGTGTATTTTATTCCGGAGATGGATTAACAGGGGAAGGGGGGGATCTGGCACCTACACTGAAGGAAGTGATTGGGCAGCTGAGCTGAGCTGAGCTCCACTCCACTTTTCCCTGGTCCTTTGAGACTGTTGGTGATGGGGCCATCCATCCATCCATGAACACCAGAGTCAGGCCCGACATGGAGTTTGAGGTGGGAAAGAGGCAGCCACAGAAGTAGTCACAGAGTTAACAGACGGCCCCCTGGAGACTTCTGGACAGTGTGGATAGATTTTCTGCTTTGCTCTGCTATGTCCTTCCTTCTCCTTCCTTCACTTAAAGAAATCATGCATTCAGCCTGGAAAATGGCAGCTGTCTTAAATGGATAATGTCAAGCCTACAATGCAAAATGCACTATTGCTGTAAGGCATGGATAAAGACATTTGCCTCTTGTGTTTTTTTATGTGAAGCAACACAGCAGTGGCTGCAAGGTGCATGTGGACATGCAGCGCTGCATTTGTTTATGCCACTGACCTATCCTTCAGTCTCACGGAAATGTGAATTTTTTTGCTACAACAGTTCAATCCCTACTTGATCTAACCCATCTACAATAAACCAACACTTTTGGCAGTTTATTGTGCCAAACAGACTACTTTCACTATCAACTGACATTACAAAATAAAATTTGTCATAGTTATTGATAATTGAAATAATCCTTGCAGGCTACCCTCTACAGCTCATAGTCTCATCATTATAATGTTGTTGGTTCCACCCTACGTGGCCCTGTTGACTATCATCAAGGTAGCATTTCCTGTTCGGCTTGGGCTGTCATGTGACTTTTATCGAGTGATTCCTTGCTTTTCTCCAGGCAGTACGATTTGGATCCAACAGCCTATCCTTGGTCTCAGAGCTCAAAGGTAAACAAGGAGGTACATCTCTGGTGAATAATTGATGACTGTTAGAGGTGGCAGCTGTTTGTGATAGGAGAGAGACTGTGGCAGGGCTGCATGCCCTGCTGGAGCACTGTGATAGCTCTGTTGGCTACAGACGTTAAGTACACACAGACAACATATGCAAGGTTACCACATTTTATCTCTTTTCTGTTCCACTTTATTTATGTGTTGATTTCATTCTCTCAGCAACCAGTGTTTTGAAACCTCAGATATAAAGGGTACAGTGTCCAGAGAGTGGCAGACTTGAAACAATATTAATATTGTTTCAAACTAATATAAATGTCAAACTAAATTGCAAAGTAAGAAGCAAACTATGTTGTGTGTCAGATGGGCTGAGTGGCTGGTAGCCATGATTTACATTAGCTAAATTCCCCTGTGTTTGTTAAGCAGCAAATTTTGAGTTTTTCATTTTAGTTGAGCGAATTCTTTATAAATCACATCATATAAGGGCTACATTTAACATCTGGATTATGGTGTACAATAATAAAACAAAATGTTGAGAAATGCTGAAAGTCCTTTTTCCAAGTCCGAAGTATTTTTGTCCTGACCATCAATAACAAGGGAACAAAAACTTGGTATTTTGTCCTAGTCATTTTAGCCAAAACCAAATTACAAAACTCCTACACTTCTTTGTTCTCTGAATTACACAGCACTGCACTGATTTGGTCCTAAGGATGAAATTTTGTGAAAAAAAAATAAATAATAATAATAATAAAATGAAAATATTTATGAGCTGATAGGCCATGGTAAAAAGTTCTTATTTCCTAGTGAGTGAAGAGTTATTTCCAACTGTTAGCAGTATGATTTGAGGTGATCTTTGGCCAGATATTAGGTTTGAATGAACTGTCTGTGGCATTCGCACATTTTCAACAGGTTAAGTTTAGGCCACAGACTCAGAAAGAGACTGTCTATGAACATGTGATGTTTGGAGTGGTTAAATTCAGCAGTGACATTTTCTTTGGGATAGGATGCTGGTTCTGAACCTTTTGATCATACAGGAGCTCAGGAGCTCCACTCTCAGTCACACAAATGGTCCTTTGAGGCTAATCTGTCAGGGTGCTGATGTCCCTGTGGGGGAAAAGGTTGCCCGGGATGGCATTAAAACCAACCACAAACAAATGCTGCCCTTTATCTGCTGGCCACATGCGGCCGTTGGAGGTCTGTATCTGTCACTCTGAAACCTGATAGCCCTTACATCCTCCACCCAGTGCACTTTCTGTAACAGTGGTTTTGGATGGGTCACCGTCCTTCAAAGTCAGTTCTCTCATCTCCACCCAGTTTGGGTGAGAGTGTAAAAGAACGCATATTTCGTGGTTCTCTATGGGCAGAACTGTACCCGTATTTAGAATCTGCAGTATAACACTTGCAAGAAGGAAGAGATATGATAACACAATTTTGTTTTTATCTTTACTCAGCAGTATAAGTGGGTTTGGAATTTCACCAGTTAGCAACCACTTCATCAGCACAACAGCTATCACAACAGAGCCGCTCTGCTTTGATATGTGTTTTGGAACAGGTGGCCGCTTCATAATGACTTTCTGTCTGGGCTAGTGCTGGTGGCAGAGCTGCTTCAGGCTGCACACAAAGCCCTGGTTTTGTTTTTTTTCCATGGGGCGTCTCAGGCACTTGGTCAGTATCTAGGTCCGGGCCAGTCTGATTTGTTGACGCCTGTGTTTTTCTTGTTGTTCCTTTTCGCTGGGAGCGTCTCTACAAGCAGGAAGTGGGAATAATCAAGTGAGCCATGGAATGCCCTGTTTTTGTGAGACCATCTCCAGTCTGGACATTCTTTTGAAGAGCTTTTAGAGAACTTTTAGTCCAAGCATAAAAACAGGAGGTTTCAGAAAAATAAACTTATGTTTTATTGTTTTTCTTTACTCCTTTGCCCAGCCCCCTCCCTCGGAGCCACAGTAGTGTTTTTTTTTTGTTCCCTGCCCCTCCCTCTCTCCCATATACCCTTGCAGATGCTCACTGTGTCTTTGGCTGATAAAGCACCTTGTTTCTCTATAATTTCACAAGATATGGCACCAACCCATGAAGGAATGTTAAGCCCAAGAGCTCAAGAGTCATTAATCCACTTGTTGCTGCAGCGGTGTTTACGGGACAAAGGTGATGTCAGTACCACTTGAACACTCTTCACTTGACTCCCTATCTCGCTGTCTGTCATCTACAGGGCTACAGTGCAAATATTTGCTTCCATTTGGGGAATATTTTTCCCAGCCCAGCCAATTTTGATTGATGATTGTCTCCAAACTACTATGTAGTGCATTTCTGAATTGTAGAAATGTTTTGTGTTCCATTTGAAACTGCTGTCTCTGTGCTTTTAAACTTTGTAACTTCTGTTAAAGCTACTGCAGATCAACACTATATCAGCTTATAAGACCCCAAAATACAAATTACTCAATTAAATCTTCTAGTATATGTGTTTTGAATGTGCAGAAAATAAAAAAACATATCAGACTAACATTTGTCTATCTTGACTATGAACTACTCGGGGAACGTATGTAAAAGGTGTGTTACAGTCAGCGATACTGAGAGCTTCCACCTAGTTGTATTGAAAAGCTTTCATGAGACAGCTGAGCTGCTGTTTACATGCGGCTGCCCATACTTTGTCTGCATGCAAACACATACATGTTTGTAAAACCAAATCGTCTTTCAGCGCATTCAAATAGGGTATTTACCTGCTGACTGATAAAATACAAATATTTATATAATGCAGTAACAGGACCCTATTTTAGAGCTTAGTGATAATCACTGATTGGATAATCATTTGCAACTTATCTAAATTGCTGTGTTGTCTGCTTCTCCTCTTTATTGATCGCTCTACTGATTTTGTCCCCTTTTTCATTACCCAGTATCACTGAATTACTTGCCAGGAAACGGCAGTTTTTTGTGATGTCTTTTTTCTGCTTATGCTGTATTCTGCTTGGAGTGTGTCTTTAGCTGTAATGCTTATACTCATCTGGGTTTTATGAGTGTGTTAGTCCACGGTCCACAGATAAAATCCACTTGTACCGATTTCATTTCCAAGGGTTTTATTCAGCTGTTATCGTATTTGTCTTCATCTCACATCACGTGCTTCTGTCTGTACCAAGAGAATTCATGTGTTTACTCTTTCACTCGCGGAATAGATCAAAAGGCTTAGAAAGTGTGGACATTTTCAGTGATTTCATTGTGGCGTGTCTTAAAGACTGAACGGGACGATGTAGTTTTTTTTTTTTGTAGTTTCAATGTTTTGCTTTACTACATTCTCCTCTGGCTTCTGTGCGTATCAGTTCTACGCGGATTTGTCTTATCTAACATGTGCTGCAATTTTTGGCAGAGCATTGTGTATAAATCTGCATTTTCATTTATATTTATCTGTAATGTTACACATTGACATGAAGACAAAAATCTTGTGTGTAATTGTGGTGCTGTTTGTCTTGGTCAGGACACTCTTGAAAGTGAGGTTTATATTCTCAATCAGACTTCACACCTGTTTAGATTTAAACAAGGTTAAATTAAACACAAACCGACAGCCCAGTCCAATATGTTGTTGCTTCTATTAAAAATGTAAGTGGGTCAGGGCCACCTGGGTAGAAAAAGTCTATTGTTCAGATTCAGGAGCATCGTTTTCAGATGTGAGGCACTTGGAATTTAACAGTGATACACGGTCATGGTTGGTTAATTGGTTACTGAGCAAACACAAAATAACAGGTTGAACTTGCGTGTTGTGCCGCATGACCAGTTTGAGGCTTCTAATAGAGGTGCTGATGGGGAATGTTTGTGTGTTTGCCAGAGAATAGATGAGAGAAGTAAATATAAAGCACAGCTGGGTTCTTTGAAGACAACAAAGCAGTATGCGGGCATGTGTGTGTCATGCTCATGCCAGCGATGAATAACAAACGAAGCAGTAAAAAGGTCTGTAGAAAAGAAGACAGCAGCAACTCATGTTCACTATGGGTGCGTGCGTGTGTGTGTGTGTGCGCATCAGTGAGCCCGTCAGTTGGCCCCCAAGCATCTATTCATTTCCAGTGCAACAAGAAGGCCCTGGTTTTCTGCTCACCATTATTTTTCATGTGAACATGTTTTGTTCTCATTACTTAACCCTTTCCATTGCTTTTTCTGGCGTTGATGTATTTGCCTTTAAGTCAGTTGATATGGACTCAACAGAACAGCCAGAGCTGATGACTGATTCAGCAAGTGTTGACAGAGAGGGCATTGTTTATAGTGAAAGGTCAGTTATTTTAAATCGAAGAATTGTAACAATTCACAATGCTAATCTTTGTGTTCATTTTCTTGCCTTTTTTCTCCCACCAGGCTGCTTTCTAATAATATTTCTTCCGTCGCTGCTGTCTGAGAGTTCAGTCAAATCTCACAAAACCATAAACACAGTTAAATATAAATCTCAAGAAGACGTTAGGTTTGGATTACTCTGTGCTTTGCAGTCTTTAAATAAAAATGTATCAAAAGCTATAAATGTAATGTGTTGTGGCATTCTAATCAACTTTGCCTTAACTTTCTCTTAATGATGGCTTTACTTGAGTATGAAACATTTTGGAAAACTTGCAAGGCTCGGTGTGCACTACGCAATTAACTCTGCACTGCAGCATGTGATATCCGAGGAAACTCAGGCATGCCTGGAATCTCCAGGAGTTTGCCCTACCCTCTGGAAGCAGGAGTAACTTCTCTTGCTTGCCCTCACACACACTTGAACTTTACTCATTTCGTGTTCCTGTTGGCGAAGCCCACACACAGGCACTGAAGCACGCATGACACACATGCACATCTTGCTTCAGTTGAATTCTCAAACTAATCAAGCTTAATTTCGCTCTCCCCATGTGAAGTGTGAGTCTCCACTCATTCTAACAGTGTTTTAATTAAGCTACTTCATGAAATTCTGGGACCTAAGACACTAATGGGAATACTGAGAAGGAGCTTAGCTAAAAGAATGTAGAAAACACGTCAAAGGCATTCCCACTGAACTGCCTGTGTGTTCATACTTCTGCTTTGCCAGTTCTCATAATGTAATTTTAGCTAATTTAGCAAATACAGACAAAGTCTTATCGTAGGCAGAACTTGTCATTGTTTTCAGATAGGCTGTGCTGATATATGGACTGGCATTAGCTTATTGGGAATTTATCTGTTATCAGGGTAGATGTTGGCTGAAAAAAACAGCAATAAACTGAAATAATTAAGATATAACACACACAGATGCTGATAATAATCCTTTTATTTTTAGCTTAAAAATGCCCTTCTCTCCCCCTCTGTAGTTACCAGTCATCACTTTGTATTTGTATTTTAAATTATCCTGCAGTCACTCCTGACCTTCTTCACTGTGGAACCTTAACTACATTCTGCAGGTTGTCATGTTGTCACTGTAGTTGTGAGTTCTTACACATGGGTTTAAAGAGAAACTTTTTATACTTTCTTTTTTCTGCCACCGACAGCTCCCAAACGAACCGGACTCCACACACCAAATCACTTTGTTCTATTTAATTTTGCTTGTCTGGTGGCAAGAGCTTGCAGAATGCAGGAGGAATCCTTGGAAAGGCTGCAGAATACATATTGTCACATTAGTCTCCAAACAGTGATGTGTGTGAGCGTAGCATTTTCTGTAGCTCAGTGTCTAGGACAAGGTCATGGGCAAGTGCAAATTGAGCGTACATATACCGCTTTTGGTTGAACTCTGTCAATTCATACACGCTGTGAACATGGACCTGCTGAAAAAGCACAAAATGTTGCTATCTGTGCTCTAAGGTACAGTGTGATTCTTTCCATGTGCATTATCAGGTTTCCTTGTAGTGTATTTTTAGATCTGCTATCACACACCAGGTTCATGACATCAGGTGTATAGAAGAGCAGTGTTTTAGACAGCCGTGGGGGATCAGCATGTGCTTGCCTGTGGGCTTAGGGCTACTGTTTTGGTTGTTCCTGACGTTGATCCTTTCTGGAGTCGTGTGGGAAGGGTGTGCAGGCAACTCTGTAATTATGCTGTCTCCATGACATATTAATGGGGCTGGGCTTGTAATCTCAAGAAACGGCATGCTTGTCTTGTATTGAAGATGAGCATATGTGCTGAAGTGCTGAGCACTCTTCTGTTCATAATTTCACAACACAGAAATGAAATGATAACAGACAAAAAGCCAGATTACATCACAGTAATAGTCCTGCTTGTGATGATACAGTACAGATGTTCAGATGCTGTATTTAATCTTTAAGCAGATGTGAGCGTGTCTGAATCAAGTAAGGCCCTTTTCATTTTGCTGTCAGTCACTAGGGAGGTTTCTGTTTCCTTGTTCCCTTGGCAGATTCATTGAACAAATGCCTGTCTCCAAGGTAATGGATCTCCCAGGGCCAGTGGTTTGCCGGATGCGGGGGTGCATTTACCCTGCGTTGTCAGGGAGAGACACCAGATGAGCTGGGGCTTCCCTGTCACTGCAGACCCTTCCTGGTGTGCACAGAGGCCCTGGTGATTGCTGTTCCACACCTGCTTGCGACACTGCAGCATTGGCCTCTGCCCGAGCTGAGCATGTCATAAAGAAACAGAGGAGGAGTAAAACGGCTTGACTCAAAGCCACACTTTGTCCTTGGGTTCTGAAAAAGCTCCAGCAGCAAAGCATGGGCAGCACCTAAAGTGGAGCAGGTATTTTTCCACAGGGCTGGGATGCTAGGTCAGTGGACTACATAGAGGTGACTTTGTACTGCTCTTGTGAACCACTAATTGAAGTTTGTGTTGAAGGCTTATATGCTTTTCTGCTTTTATGTATTAACGACACTACAACTCTAAAAGCTTAGGATTTAAAATTAATAATACTATGCAAACATCCCATGCCATAAGCAACATACATACCCTAGATTGAGTATGTTAATGGAATTATTTGTGGCCTGTTTTACCATTTGGTGGTTTATGAATAGAACATTTTCACCTTTATAATTTATGTACACAGTGGGGATCCTTGTGTAATCCAGATTTGTTGGATCCAGGCAAAACTGACAGCTGTTTGTCAGATAATGTCTAAGCAGCACAAGTCTGGTTGCTGTTGCCACATCACATTATAGGGTTACTTTCATTTAAGTCTTGGTTGATTGAGTTACGACATTACAAAAGAATGTCATCTGTTCAAACTTTTAGGTTTTGTAAAATTATCTGGAGGAACTTCAGATTATCATGGTGGGTGTGGGAGGTGTTGGGGGAGGATGTGGAGTGTATTTTGCGGAAAATGGCCCATGCAGATTAATGTGAGTTTCATGCAAGTTGTCTGTTGATAATGGTTACAACATTTCATTTACAGAGCTTCGATTTTTATTTATTCAAACACCAAAATCTCTCACTCTAGTAGTGTAACCTCATGGTAAGCATAAGCTATTATAATTCCAAGTAATGATCAGTCCTTGTCATCAGACTCTCTTGCTGATAAATATTCTGTGTATAAAGATTGTTGTACAGCGTGTCAGAGCTTAAGAGCATTAAAGCTTGGTTGTTTTAAAACTATGTTGCAAGAAACCTCTAAATTTGAAAATAAAAATGTACTTGACAGGCTGTCAGTTAATCTTCCCAGGCCAACCATATACAAACATAGTATGGGAAAAACTGGCGAGGCTCTGTGTGTAACTGTGCTTTTCCATGTTGGTTTCAAACGGTCAGGGAACATTCCTGTGAGAGAAATATAAACGCCTGAGACCTGTGTGAAGCCCGCTGCAAGAGGGAGAATGCCAAGACCGTTACTGGAAAACGATAGATACTGAGCCACATGATCCTTTGAGGAAGGCCACAACTTGGACACATACAATGCATCAATTGTATGAGGGCTGCTAGTGCACTAACAGCACACAAGCACTTTCAGAGCATTTTTTTGAGGTGTAATACCCAACATTGTTCCTATGAAAAGTAGTTTCATGTAATCATTAAAATTTTTTGTAGCATTTCTCATTTACGTTACTGTTTCCACTAACTTGTTGCACCGCATGTTTGAAAAATAATCTTGAAATATAGATGACGGTGCACATGGGGAGCAGATCCTCTATTTCTGTCCGAGACGCTTGATATGAAAGTCATTGTGTTTTATCGTGACAGCAAGCACATCAGCACAATCTTTGTTTCTCTGTGTATTTATGCAGGTCCTGCACAGAGCCTGTTTAATATACTTTTTTCTATTTTTGCTGAATCAAGCAGCAGGTGAGCCAAATTTCTCTTCTGCTGTTGATAATGTGTTTGATCACATTATGTGTTGACAGTATATTAACTAGACTGCAAATTACTTGTATATACAATACTGTGCTATTTAGTGCGGGAGGCCCTGTTTGGCATGTTGATCCCTTGCTGCTGAACCTCACTGTGGGACAGACAGAGCTGGCTGGTACGCATACCGGATCCAGCCCATCCAGGAAAGAGCCAAACGTCCTCTGTGGACTATAAACAATGGGGCTTCTGGTTTTGTGTCATGTTTGTGGGAACACTGAAAGAGAATGAGAGAGCACGTGATGAAGTCTGAGAGAGGAGGTGGAGGTGGAGATTGGGGGGGGCGTGCTCTACAGTTTCTGCTCTCCCTGTGAACTCATTCATTCCTGTCGCGTGAGAGCATAGCTGGAGAATCTTAGGCCATTAGTTCAACTAAACAGCCAAGTCTGAATGGGAGTAGCGTTGTATGGCCGTTGATATAATCAACAAAAATTAAAGTTGAGGTGCATCATTTCATGCCCACTTTGTGGTCATGATCTTGTAAATGACCCCCCCTCCCCCATCATAGCTGGTCAGCAGTCATTCCCTTTAGCATTATGTTGTTTTAAGTTGTTATATTGTTTCCTTCCTCCTCTAATGTTGAAGTAGGCTGTTGTCAATAACAGTCTATTGATTAATCTTCATTAAGTGTCCTGATTGTTTCAGGCAGGTGGAAGATGAGCTTTATGAAACCTGAAACTGAAGCCAAATGCAGGCATGTGTAAGAGCTCTGTCCAATGCTTTCAGCCTAGCTGCTGTTTTGACTTTGCTTTGGATTGCAAATCGGTGCCTGGAATCAGGACTAACTCCCTTTCTCTCTCCTCTTGTATGTTTGCATTAATCATGTTGCGCACATGGTGTCCCAGCACTGGTGGTGCAGGCTTTTCTATCACGGTGACGGTTTTAGTAGCCAAAGCAGTGATTAGCCCACCAATATGGCAACGGCGGAGGGATTACATGTCTATTTTTAAAATGCTGACAAGAAATCGCTTTACTGCATCAAGCGGTCACCATTCTTTGTTAAGCATAAACAAACAATGTTTTACTCTAGTATTCATCTGCATAGGGAGCTAAATATGGATTTATTGAATTTTCTGTGATA
This sequence comes from Scatophagus argus, assembly GCF_020382885.2. Lineage (NCBI taxonomy): Eukaryota > Metazoa > Chordata > Actinopteri > Scatophagidae > Scatophagus > Scatophagus argus. Next base: position 9,594,585 of record NC_058510.1, read on the forward strand.
GAAATTTGCCTCCATTTTCACGTTATGTACTTAACATGTACTTAAATTCCTAGTGTAGTACATGCGCCATGTGCATTTGTGAGTGATGGAGCCTCTTAGCCATGCCCAGTGCCATGCCCACCTGTTCTCTCAATCATTCTCCTTTAGCCCTCTGAAGCCTACAACAGGCACAACTGTGATATAGGCTTTCTATTTACTTTGCAAGTGTGTAGACATCATACAGCTGTCAAATAGGAATCTGTAAACTGTACATTCTGAGCTGCATATTTGGCTGCATTCATAATCTAGTGAAACATTATTGCATTGTTTTAAATCACCAATACTAAAGACTATTCCAGTGTTGTCACTATGGTTGTTTATTAACCATATTGGTGATTGGTAGAAACACAGTTTGGCTGTTCTGTATTTTTAGCAGGTAGCTTGAGGTGTTCATTGTGGGCAACAATTGTTCTTTCCATTGGTCTGCCCTAATTAAAGGATTCCCCCTGTTCCTCTGCACTTCTTCGACTTGTTTTCCTTCCCCTATTTTTCCAGGCGAGGATGCTGTAAAGAAGCCAGCATATACAAGTTTCCTCTTATAAACAAGATCCTTTAAACACATCCATAAACTGTGTACATGTACAGATTCCTTCACCTAAGACCATCCATCCATCCACACTGGTTCTGTCTGGATTCATGCTCACCAAAGAAAACATACAAAAAGTGAAAAATGTCAGAATGTTTAGGTTGCCCTTGCTGTTACAGTGTATTGGTTGAGAATGAAAATTTAAGGTTGTGTCCTCATTTGACTGACTTTGTTTAAACAATATAAACTGGCTCAGCTGCTAAAAACAAAGCTGGAAGATGACATTCTGACCTAATCTGACATGTCAAAATGTAGCCTGTTGGAAATGCAGAACTTTTTATAGTTATAAAGCTATCAACTTTTATTCCCCTAGATTTGACGACTGCTTATATGTAGCCTTAGTCTCAGACATTGCCTGGCCTGACTCTCTGCTGTGTTTGCTCTCTGTACAGATCAAAGTCACCAGGACAGGTGTAAGCAGATGAGAGCTGGTTAGGCTGTCAGTCACACCAGCTTTACCACACCCTTCTCTCTGTGTGGCCTGTTGAGGGACTGGGGCAGGATAAGAGTAGTCACGACTGAACGTGCTACTTAAGTGAAACACAAACATATGCACAGTGTTTGATAATGGTGCATAAACACAAGTTAAATGCCCATATAAAGACATATGCACACACATGCCTACTTTTTTTTATTGAAGTTAATAGATTTAGTTGTGCCATCTGAAATGAAACACACAATACACCATTGATGCAGTTCAGCAGTGTAGTAGTGTCTGGATTTGGTTGTTCTTGTTTCTTTCTCACAAGCACACCTGAGCTGCAACAGAGAGAGAGTGAATGTGTGTGGGAGACGGTGGGTGAGGGCAGAGGAAGTGGGATGTGAATTTGTAGTTGTGGGTGGGCGGATGGTTGTGTTATGTATGTGAAAATTCCATTACAGTATTGTTGGTCCGATGTGTTTTGAGTTTTCTGATGAAGCCAGTGGAAATGATGTGTTCCACACTGCAACCACATTAAGACAGTGTGTTGATTTTGTTTCATGTTTTTATTAATTTGATTGATTCGTCATTCATCTGTATGAAAGAAGGTCAGCGAGTCTGTAGTCTGTTGAGATAATTTGTTGGTTGGTGGCTGAAGTCTCTGTCTCCATCAGTGGATTGTCCAGAAAACTGTGGGAATCCATTGAATGAATAATCACTCCCTTCCACTCAGCTCTCTCCTCTGTTCTTCACATACAACCTTTCTTTTCTTTGCACTGCTCTCCCCACTCACTTTCTCTATCCTTCTCAGTCATTCCTACCTTTTGTTATCCTTTGTCACATTCCACTTTAAAATCTTCATCCTTACATTTCCAGCCTTCATTCTCTTCTCCACGGTGCCCTCTTGGACACTAGAGGAATCCCTGGGCCGGGCTGCTGGGAGGAGGAGCTGGGGGGTGCAGCAAGAGCTGGCCTGTGACTGACAGCCCTGTGTGGGGTTGGCTACTTGGCCTTTGTCCTTCTGCCAAGGAAAATGGAGGGAACCCAGAGAGGTGGAGCAGCAGAGAGCAGTGGGAAGGAGGAGGGGAAGAAAACCAGTTAGGGTGTCATTCATGTGTAGACATTTTGGTAACTTAGAGTTAAATGCAAACACTGCACTGAGTGTAAATGCAGCAGGAAGGCGACTCTTTTGCCAAGTAGCTGAGCAACATCAGCCCATGTTGCTGTAGCATTGGCCATGAAATGATTGTGCGTGTTTTCTTGCTGGTGCCTAAAGTTTCACGTAACTTTGGGCTGACGATATTAAGTTTAGCAAGAGGAGGACTGCGTGTAAATGCAGAGTTGTATTGTGGCTGTGGTCACTCGTACTGAGTTTGTATCGCACGAACAACTGCAGCTATCTATAGAAGCGAGAGTGCAGTAATGAGGCTTCCCACTCGAGTGACCGACCAAGTTACTCAGTCAACCAAATCCTCTCCGCTTTTTATTTCCCCAGATACTGAAAGGGCCCGGGCCAACACAAAAGCATGTGCTTACCCCTCCCCTCTCTTTGAGCCCCTCACCCCAGTACTATGCACTCAGTGTGTGTAGTTTGCGTGCATTGTAAGGGAATTGATATTGGGAAGAGAGGGGACATGCAGGCTAGGCGACTGAGCAGATTTGGCACAAGATTAAGAGGCTCTGGAATGTGTGAATAGGAATTCCACTCACAGAGGAACGGAAGCGTGTTAGAGTAAAACATAAAATTGAGGGTTATGGGAAGAATAGAAGAGAGATTTAGTATATGTAGAGTGACTTCCTCTTTCTAGTTCTATCATGGAGATGTGTGTGTCTGCTGAATAAATGCCTCTGTAGGTGAGCTGAGATCTGAGCAATTTGGTTCAACCCTTTTTGTCTTTGTTCCACGAAATTCTTCATGCATCTGATGGTTTTAAACCATGAACCTGGCCTTAGGTTAATGATTTAGGTCAAACATGGAGTTGAGTGTCTGGGGTTTTCTATGGTCTCCTGCACACCAAATGTGCTCTGTAAGAGAAAGGTTAAATTTAGTGTGTGTGTGTGTGTGTGTGCGTGTGTGTATTTGCAGGGCAGAAGGAGCCTGCCCTGTCTGTAGTCTGATTGCATGATTGGAGGGAAACTGCAAGCTAAATGGAGTCACTTGACTGGAACATTGCAGCCTCTGTGAACGTCAGGCCTCAGCTCACTGCACCTACAGTGGAACATTACTCATACACAGAACATAGTGTTTACTCACATGTATCACAAATACACACACATGCACACTTGACACACACTTTGCTTCTTGGATATCTGTCGTCGGATTTTAATTGGTTTCTGTAGAGTGATGTGAGGTCTGCAAACATTAACATTCCACCCCATGAATTTACAGTCTCTTTCAGAGCTCATAAACACAGTTGTAAACACTCTTAAACAAACACCCACTGCTGCTGATACACATGAACACTCACATTACTCACAAATATGCACATTAATGTACTGTTCTGTTCCCCTGACACATGCACTCATTCTACATCCTACTACTAAAGCCAGAGCCAAACCTTAAAAAAAAAAATAAAAACTAAGAATCTGTAAGCAATGGTGTGTGCTGACGTTAAGGGCCATGACACAACAAGAGCGTCTGTGGGCCTAGTTTATGCAGTATGTCAGCCTTTGTTGGAAGCTTTTGGCCGATTGAGCTTTATGATTCTGCAGCCTGTTCCATCAGTGAGGGAATTTGCTCTGGTTGTCTGTCCTTTTTAATTGAGTCAGTGCACAGGAAGAGAAAAGGAACTTAGAAACGCAAGCAAAGAACTAAAATCAAGAGGACACAGACAGAAGGTTCTTCTCGTTTTTCATCAATCATTCCAATACACAGATATTTTCACAATGACATGGCCATGTGGAATGAAGCCACTGAAGACCAAATTAAACTGGCTAAGTGGTGAGCGAGAGCAATGTAAAAGTGGTTGAGCTGTGTACTTATGTTATCACAAATGTTTCTAGTAATTTTCAAACCCAGTGAAATCTGTAATTGTATTCAAGCTAATAATGTATTTGAGGTTTAGCTCCCAGCAGATAATCGGAGAGTGACAGGAAGTCGGTGAACGTGACTAAATGTAACACAAATAAGTGCGATTGTAGTTTGCAGATGGCCTGCTGTACAAGTGTTCTTGACACTGCCCTCTGCTGATGTGGCTATCATTTACCCACCTCCATTATCACTCCTTTCTATTTTGCTGTACTTATTCCTCCTGTTCACAGCTCCCCTCCCTTCCTTGAGCAAACATTTCCACCAAGGGCTCTCACTAAAACATCCCGGTGACAAATTTATAAAGGAAATGCAGCATACTGGTTCTTATGAACATGCTAGCTCACTCTAGAAGTGGTTACAAACACACACACATGTGCACAGTCCTATAAAAGCTACTTGAGTGACTGAGCAGACTGCTGTGGCTCACTAATACAATGAAGAGGCAGTGGCAGTACATTAAATCCCACTGCTCCCAGTTGTTATTCCAAACAATCCACTGACCCGTATAACAGTGTTGGTTCTCCATTGTTTAATTTGAGAGTACATCAGTTGGTGGGAAACAGCAGGGATATCAGGCCCGGTTTTCATTTATAGAATTAGTATTTGACTGTTCTGTATGTCATCAGTCAGCAAATTTAGTACGTTGCTAGTATGTTACTAGTATATTAGTATGTTACTTAAGTGAAATGATAGCATTTTATTGGACAGGTTAATCTGCACTTTACAGTTTGTCTGGAAGGTGCTTAAAAGATAAAAATGTTGTTCTAATTTAGTGCTGGAGTAAAGCTGGTTTGAGAACAGAGTAGAGCTCTTTGTGAGTGTTTGTAACTACTTGCTCTCAGGCATGATTGCATTACTCTATAGCTTTCCTGTCATCACTGATCGAACTCTGTCTGATATCAAGTGAGGAGAGGAATTCACTGATTGGTTTGCTTGAAAGAATTGCTGATGGTCCATTAGCAGTTACGTGGCTCATCAGTTACCATAATGTTTTGAAGTGTGTTACTTTATCTGCAGCGTGAGTTTTCAGGTGTGTGTTTTTACAACACACCCTTTCCCTCACAGGCTTTCAATCCCCAAGTATCACCTGTTCTGCCAGGTTGCCTCCCCTCCTGGGGGCCGGTTCCCATATGGGCTTGCCCCTGGTCACGTGGTAGCCCACAGCTCCTGTTTCCTGTTCCTGTCATCTGATACTTGTCACCTGCTAATGAGGGACACACCCGCTTAGTCTCTCTCTGGCTCTGTCTTTTCCTGTATTCATGTCCTCCTTTCTCCCACATCCTACTCCCCATCAGGTGTGGATGCAAGTATGGACCACCAGTCAAATACTGGGGAAATCTGGGAAAATACTGACAAGCTCTGTCTTGCACTGCCAGAAAACCCCTTCGAACAGATTCAGTGGAAAAAAAACATGTTGCTGTAGCTGCCTCACTCCCCATCCAAACACAATACACATAACTAGTTAAGAGCAGGAAATGTCTGTCATCGAGCAGCTGAACTGCAGCATTCTTCTCTTTGGCAGCATAATTGTGGAGCTGTCTCCCAGCATGTTGGGTGTGTATGTGTGTGTGTTTTCACGCTTCTGTCAAGCAAAAACCTGACAATAGGCATCAAAGAAGGTTTTGTCTTCTCTGATTTACTACATGTTAATGCAGCAGTTTGGAAACAGGAGTGTAACAGTGCTGCATTTTAAAACCTATACCCTCGGGATGAGCTTAGAAATTGTCTGCATTTTTCAATTAAGTACATTAATTTCTGGCAATTGGCTGACAATGGTTGTTTTCAGCAGTGGTCCTTGCTGACAGCCTAATGTTTAATTTGAATTAAGGTTTAGACTCCAAGCGTGCAGGTCTCTGTGCTCCCTATTTTCAGAAAACATCCCTGAATAATAGGTTTAAACACAAATTCCTACCCCAGAAAGCCCAAGTCGGCAAGTTCCTCAAGAGTTTTCGGCCTTAGAGGCTGACTGGCTTTTGACAGGGCAGACAGTGGGTCCTCTGTGGACTGCAGAACCAGGGGCTGATTGAGGAGTTAATAACTACATAGTTTTGGCCTGTTAGTCATGCAGTTCCCGCCAGCTTGTCTTTTCTGTCCATCTTAACAGCAGATGACACACACCGAGTGGCTGGTGGTGGAATGTTTTTGAACGATGTCCCGTCCAACAACCCTGCTCTTGTGAAAGCACTTGGCATGTCTGTAGCTGCAGCACTCCCCTCTGCACTGCTATCGAAAGCCACTTTGTTTGGTTGACGTTGCCATGGAGAGGAGTTCTTGGGAATATGACAGTGGATGTTTTTAAAACTGGTTCTCGAGATGGCCCTCGACTGAACGAACATGTGGGATGTGTTGTCTGTTCATTTTACAATTGTGGTTAAGGCCGAGAGAAATATGTCTTAAATCTTAATATATGATGTTTATGGGTTAGGTATGACAATGTAATAAATGGAATATTTTCAGGTTTTGGACTATTGGTCTGCATGAAAGCTATTGAATATGCCAGCTATGGCAATTTTATAAATTTCCGATGTTTTATAGACCAAATGTTTAATCAAAAAAAATATTTCAATTCAAAATAAGTATAATTATTAGTTGTGGACCTAATCAGTAAGCATTGTCACTGGCTTTACCACTTCTATATATAGTTTTCTAGATTTGATTGCATTACTGTAAAATTTTGAATGTTGAACGTTGTTGTTGAATGCATTATTGTAGATGACCATGGGAACATATTTACATTCTGTTTTGTTTAACATGGTATCATGTGTGTCCACAGCCTTTCTTCAGACTACTGAACCTCCGGAAGCTCGGCCTGAGTGACAATGAGATCCAGAGACTCCCTCCTGAGGTGGCCAACTTCATGCAGCTGGTGGAACTGGACATCTCCAGAAACGGTGCGTGAACACATACTCAAGTTCACTGTGCACTTGTCAGTTGTTGTATGAACTCATCTTGCCCAGACACTCACCCTCCCCAAAAAAACCCACAATAGACCAAGAGTGTTATACCTGTACATGTGGTGTTATGCAACATCAGCATGACTCAGTCAAGTGGAGAATCATCACACAAGCAGCCGCCATTAGATAAATATTTACTGACTCTCTTGGCCATATTTGCCTGCCCGCTTCGCTCGATTAACCAGTCAACCCCCAGGACACAGAAGACATTCATGAATTAATCTTCAAGAGAGGGCAAAGAAAGAAGGATGACATGCAAGAAATGTAGCATTGCAGTGCAGCTAAAGATAATATTGCATACTTGTTATTTCATTATGGGCCGCTCTTTACTTACTGCAATAACTGTAACACTCTAATATCTCGCCCTCTGTGCGTCCTTGCATGTTGTACACACTTAAACTGATACACTGTGGCAGGAGGGCCTATGTGGAAGATATGACACATCTGCTCTGCTACACACTGCATTGAGTGCTATGGGAGCAGTGTCCTCTAAGGGTCTTTCCCATCTGTCTGCTTGTCAGCTACTGCTGCAGGACAGCGCTGAGCCAGTTAAGTGTCATAGGCTGCTCGGCTCAGTAGGGATTTCCTAACCCGCACCTCCAGGACCCAGCAGTAGAAGTTCTTTACCTGCTCAGGCCAGCAGATCACATTTCCTTTTTGTGCTTCGTATATGTGCAACAGACTAAACAGGCAAAAGTGGGACTGAATTTGTCTCTCTACCTGTGCCTGTTTATTCATCAAAAAGGAAGAAATGATCCATTTCGAAAAAATCTTTGCTTTTATGATGCAAGCAATGTGTTTCTTTGTTTTGTAGTACAGTGTAAATAATTGTCACATCAAACTATGAAAGGCAAATTGAGGCAAAATATATTAACAGCAATTAATGAAACTTCAGTATGCACATACAAAAGTCCAGTGAGCTTAGTTGTGACTGAGCTGAGGTGTGATTACTCTTAATTTTACAAGGAATGTAATAGTACGCTTTTACCACATCCTCCCTCGTGCATGTTCTATTTTTGTCTGGGTCAGTTTTCCCTTCCCTTCTCTCACTTGCCTGGTCCTAGCCATCTGGTTGTGATTACAGGCAACTTAATATGATTCGCTCTATAGGATATGACCCCCCCCACCCCCACCCCACCCTGCCCTCTGTGTATCAATGGTGCTGACTCCTGTCTCTCCCCCGACCCCCTCTTTTCTCCTGCAGACATTCCTGAGATCCCCGAGAGCATTAAGTTTTGCAGGGCTTTGGAGATTGCAGACTTCAGTGGAAACCCCCTATCCAGGTGAGTGAATGGGAATGGGCCATAACTCTATTCATCATTGTGAGAGATGATGTTTGGCCAGATGCAACAAAGGGAGGGAGAGAAGCAGTGTAGCTTTGGAAAATGAAACAAAGCGTGACCAGTGTCATTTGTGTGCTCTAGTTACTTTGCTTTCCTGCATACAGTGCATGAACAAACGCCTGGAGGAGATCATGCTGTGCGTGCTTTCTGATCAAACAAGGCTCTGTATGAATAATTGTCATGCTAGTAAGCCTGGACGCTGATGCCATGCCTTCATGAAGTCAGTGTTGCACTGCTCTCTTGCCACCCAAGCGATGTTGTTTAAGTTGGAATTTCATCATTTAATATCCCCCTATAGAAAATCAATGGAGTGAAAAGCCAGCGCTTTTTGAATGTTGAATGCTTAAACAGATGGGTATATGTAAATGTAGTCTGTAAATAGTCTCGTCTGTGTTCGTGTGCATGTGTGTTTGTGTCTGTGTTTATGAGTCGGGTGATCCTATGCATTGTACAACAAGAGTCTCTCTTCACAATTTTCCCTCCTGTCTTTCTGCCTCAGATTGCCAGATGGCTTTACTCAACTCCGAGCACTGGCTCACTTGGCACTCAACGACGTGTCATTGCAGACGTTGCCCAACGACATTGGAAAGTATGTACACACGCATAAAGGCTCGTAGCAGACCATTTGAAGAGATAAAATGCGTTTTTTGTCTTGGACAGTCAAAGTAATTGTCTTCATTGAAAATGTCAGATTTTAATTATGGTAATCAAGCCATCAGGCTGGTCCGTGTTGTCACACTGGAAGTCTTCTACTTGTTCAGATCTTTGATACATTAGTAGAATGAGCAGGTTTTCAAGGATTGTAATTCTGTCGCCCAGTGGGCTCCAAGGCAGCCGGTCTCTGGGCTCTGGGCCACCACTGTGCTCAGACAGATGGAAGAGCCCCCTCACCACTCCAGGCAGCCCAGACGAACAGACCTGCCATCTGACTAACCAACCTGTCTCTGCTCTCCCCTCTCTTACTCCCTCATCCTCTGTCTTTGGCACCTGCCAACTCCTACCCCTCTTTTGTCATTCACTCACCTCCTTTTCACTTTCTCCTTTTTTATAGCCTTGCCAACCTGGTGACTTTGGAGCTCAGGGAGAACCTGCTGAAGTCTCTGCCCACGTAAGTGTCAGCAACCATGTTCAGCAGTGCTTGGCCTCTTTTGTTGTGATTCCCCACCATCTCCATCAAGCACAACAAGCACCTGTTGACAATGCTAGATGACAGCGATTCCATAATGCAGGAGGAATTGTCACCTCTGTTTCCTCTTTATTACTTGAGCTTTTGTAGATCATTATACTCATCGGGCAATTTAGTTAGATGTGTAGAAGAACATGACAGAAACTACTAATTATGTATAATGACATAGGTTTAAAAACATTCTTTGCACTTGTCAATAACTGTGGTCTGCTTTTAAGTCTTTCAAGGTGCATTTTTGCGTGACTGGCTGTATGTGGTATTTTCTGTGAATATTTAGGTCACTCTCATTTTTGGTGAAACTGGAACAGCTGGACCTGGGCAGCAATGAACTGGAAGTTTTGGTAAGTCTCCCTGAATCACATAATAATATGGAGCATATAGTTCATTCTACTGTCAAGCACTCAAAGAGCACCCTCAGTCGTGACTTAAAATAACATATTTTATGTATCACAAATAACCTGACATTCCCACTGCAATAATAATGACCCAGACTACATATTTACCTCCTCACAAACAGCAGAGCTGGTCTGTCAGACCTGAGGCCCTGCATGCACTGTACCCCATAGCTAACACTGTTATAAGAATGGATACACCCACCAGCTTCGGTAGGACAGGGTAAACAATGTCTCCTGACCTGCTAAGGGTGGTGGCTGAGCTAGTGGTTGACATAATGACGAAGCCTTGGCTGCCTGCATATTTGTCATTAACTATTGCTTTACTGACATTCTCTCGTCATTTATCACTCAGACTTCAATGTCAAGTGCTTATGGGAGGCTTTATACCAGCGATGCCTGTTTATTGAATTTTCGATTATCTTCAACAGTGTTGAAGAAAATAGCTGTTTAAAAATCCTATTTCCTTAAGTTATTCACAGCAGAGATATAAAGATTTAGATAAAAAGTTTAGACAAATTTTATGCATCTGGCTGTTTACAAATGGAGCAAATTTCCACTCACAATGGTCCCGATGTGCTCCCTCCTCTACCTTCTCTTTGCTTCATCCCACCTTTTAGCCGGACACCCTCGGGGCTCTGCCCAACCTGAGGGAGCTATGGCTTGACCGTAACCAGTTGTCCTCATTACCGCCAGTGAGTACAGTTTGATACAACTGTTTTATTTTTTCTTTAAAGCTGCCATACCTTTTTTCTGTGAAGGCAATGGTTGTATTTGCCTTTGTGGTTCACTGCAAGTGGTAATTATTATATGTGTGTAGGAGCTGGGGAACCTCCGGAGACTGGTGTGTTTGGACGTGTCAGAGAATCGTCTGGAGGAGCTTCCCTTGGAGCTAAATGGCCTCCTGGCTCTCACTGACCTGCTGCTCACACAGAACCTGCTGGAGGTTGTTCCTGACAGCATAGGTGAGAGACTGGGAGTGGAGGAGCTTTGTCCTCAAAGACATTCAGGAAAGAAGTTTGAAGTTCCTGGAGTTTTCTTATCAGATGCCAAAACACAGCACAACGGTTTGTGATGCTAGCAGGCAGGATTTTGCAACTCTGGAAAGTTATCACGGCAGCAACTATTTTATCTTTTATCATGATTGGGAGGTAGGCCGTGAAAATATGATGTAACCACCAAACCACGCACTTGGATTTACCTGATGCATTGGCTTGACTGATGATGCTGCATTGTGTTGGAGCAATAGTTGAGCTTGTTTCAATTTCTTTTTTAGTCAGAGCCCCATGTGGTGGCACCCTGATGGACTGCCTCTATTCAAATGAAAAAGGCCTCAAATCAGTCTGAAGACAGTATTAGAAAAGCAGAATGGCAAACTGTAAAATTAGGCCAGAAATAGCGATAGAGACAGGTAATAAAGAAATGTGCATATAATTTAATATATTGTACATATTATTTTAGAATGAGCACAAGACAGCGCTAAGGCCAGTATTAGGTGACATGAAAGAACAGCAACAGTTTGCCCTATACCAATTAGTGTGTTAAAAGTTTTCTTTTTTTTCTTTGCTTTTCTACAACAAAGGGAATATTTTTAGGTGTTTGGGAAAAGATTGCCATCTCATAATAAAATTGGAGGCTGGCTCACTGTGGGTCAGACTAGTGCTCCATTATGTAAGAACAGCACTGCCCCCTACTGGAAATATAATGCCAGTGACAAGTAACACAAACCAAAACAGTTGTGGTTGTTCTGTTTTTAATTGAATGAATTTTATTGGTGTTATTCCTTGTAGTGCCTTATTATAATGCTTATTATTATTATTATTATTATTATTATTATTATTGTGTTTTTTCTGTGTTTTGTGGCTAGGCTGCCTGAAACAGCTATCCATCTTGAAGGTGGACCAGAACAGATTAACCCACCTGACTGATTCAATAGGAGAGTGTGAAAACCTCACAGAACTCGTTTTGACAGAGAACCTTTTACAGGTACGAAGATATGAGCCACTTAGAGCAGCCTTGAACTGAGACTGCTGGCTTTTATGTATCCCAATTAATACTTACATCTAATTAATGTATGTGAAGCTTTATTATAATTTTTGTCCTGTCCCTCAAAGTCACTTCCTCGCTCGCTGGGCAAGCTGAAGAAGCTGACCAACCTGAATGTAGACCGTAACCGCTTGGGCAGCGTGCCCAAAGAGCTGGGCGGCTGTGCCAGCCTCAACGTCCTCTCACTGAGAGACAACCGCCTGGGCAAACTTCCTGCTGAGCTTGCAGACGCCACTGAGCTACATGTGCTGGATGTGGCTGGAAACAGGTAACCTCACTTAACTTCCTGGACTGTAAATAATACACAGCAGCTTTTCACGCCAAGATTAAAGATTTAAATAGAATTCCTTCCTCAAAAAATGGACTTGGAGCTTTACCAGCATCCTGCAGAGACATTGCTCCTCCGGTTTTGTCATTTTAAGGAGATCAGGACAACAGCACAATTCAAAGTTATGGAAATGACTCTGCACATTCATCATTCTGCATGCTGAAACTGAAACACTCAATTGTAGAAACAAGCAGAAAAACATCTTTAATTGGAGGGGGACTTAAATTTATCAGTACATCTGATATATGGGTGCTTGTTCCATTGTTCCAGCCATTGTTTTTTTTTAAACTCTTAACTTAAGGTTGGAGAGTTTTCTGATTATTAGTTTAGTTTTCTGATTTAACACTTTATATTTAGGATCATATGAATGTTAGATGGCTTATATTTCAGTTACTTACCTCATCCCTTCTTTTATTCAGATTACAAAACCTGCCTTTTGCCCTGACAAACCTCAATCTGAAGGCCATGTGGCTGGCAGAGAACCAGTCGCAGCCAATGCTCAAGTTCCAGACAGAGGATGACGAGCGCACGGGAGAGAAAGTTTTGACCTGCTACTTACTGCCCCAGCAGCCTTCTCCAAGCCTTGGTGAGTACCGCTTAGTTAATGCATCGATTAGACCTTTTTTGTAAACTTGCTTAGTCTTTTAAATTTCATGAAAATACTGTATTAGTATTTAATTTTATACTTGGATAAATCTTAATAAGGCATGTTTTCAGACACCTGTTGACCTCAGAGAAATTGATGCTTAAATCTGTTTTGAATATGTAACTGCTAATACTGAAAACTGGTGCATGTAAAATGCTTAATTTGTTCACTGTATTAAGTGGTAGGAGATTTGTCACACACTGTATATGGAGCTTGACATTTTTTATGTATCGTTTTCAGTCTATTAGCTAGCTAGCTAACTGTCACCACATATTGTGAGGCTTGAAAGTCTGCTCTCGAAGCCTTTCATTTAAAAGTAAACCACAGCTTTAACCTTGACGTCTTTCTCTCCCCTTCACTTTTCCTTCGTTTTCCACAGAGAACTTGTTGCAAAACAGCGTGGATGACAGTTGGACAGACAGCAACCTGAACCGAGTGTCAGTCATTCAGTTCCAGGATGAGACCAAAGCTGAGGATGAGGATGACGAGGCTGCTGCAGAGCGCAGGGTGAGCAGTCATAGCAATGCAGCGTCGCTTTATGTCCTCATCTTGTCATTTTGCTCAGATAATTTTCACGTTTTGACCTCCAATTTCCCTGAGGGAGTCATTCCAAAGGGATCAATAAAGTGAAGTCTAAGTTCTAACTGTCAACATTGATATTCTACATCTCTGTTGTCATTTGTTTGAGCTAACTGAACTGTAACTGAAAGCAAAAGTCATTTTTAAATCTGCTTTTTTTTTTTGTTTCAGGGCCTGCAGCGCAGAGCCACACCCCACCCTAGTGAGTTAAAGGTGATGAAAAAGGTGATTGAGGAGAGGAGGAATGAAGCTTACACATCAAGACCCGATGGGGAAGAAGAGCCCCTTGATCCACAGGTATCCACGTCATCACAATGAGCAAAATATGGGGTTATCATTTAGACATTTGTTCTTGTTGTAGTACTCTATCTAGATAGTGTCATAAGAAGACAAAAAGCACTTTTAACCAGAAGATGTCACTCAAGTTTTGCGTCATTATTCACTGGTGCACTTTGCTTTGGGTTTTAGGAAAAGCGGCTGAGTGACCTGTCCAATCAGAGCCATGACTCCCAGGTGTCCAACAGCACGCTGTCGGCCACCTCCCATGAGGACAGACACAACGTGACGGCAGCCTCGCAGAGGGAGGGCCTTGTAGACGGCCACTCCCCTCAGGAGGAGGAGGAGCTTGATGAGATGGAGGTGGAGTACATTGAGGTGAATATTTTAAAACATCCTTAACATTGTGAGCATCTGTACATGGTGATTTGGCTACAGCAGAAGCACGTGAGTTAAATCTAAGCCCCTCTTTTCTGCAGCCCACTGTGCACTTTGCAGAGGAGCCCATCATCCGTGGTGGGGACGAGGATGACGAGGAGGACGGTGAAGACGGTGAGAGGAGTGACGAGGAAGACGAGAGGCCTGCCTTTCCTGTGGAGAAGCAGCGTCTGATAAGAAAGGACACTCCACACTACAAGAAGCACTTCAAGATCACCAAGCTGCCCAAACCCGAGGCTGTGGCTGCGCTGCTGCAGGGCTTCAGTCCCGATGGCCTCAACTCTGCAGCACAGGCCACAGAGGACGAGCAAGAAGAGGAGGAAGAGCAATGTCTGTGCACCCCTCAGCACCATCACAGAATGGATGAGCTCGTTGACAGCCGGCATCAGGTCAACTCTAGTCAAGTAAAGGTAAAGGAGAGATCCCAGTACAGTGCAGGATAGTTACTATAAGTACAAAAACATAATTTTCTTTACTTGCATTTTTAGAAATTTAATAAACTTACAAGAAATTGCTACAACAGGACATAAAATAACATCACGCATTAGATCAGTTTCATAGCTTATTTTATGCTTAAGTTTTTCTATTCATGTTGACAGAATATAGTCCAATCGAACATCAGTCTATTTTTTTGCTTACTCATTGCGTCTATACAGACACTTCATACTGTATGCATAGAGTGCTTTTAGTGCCTTGCAAGTTGCATTAAGTTTTGAGCACTCATTTAGGATGTGGCACTGCATGCAGGGTCATTGTGGAAATGAAGACGTCTGTCCTTGAGCTGTAAGTCGAGGGCAGCATCTTCCTCATTTTGTGGTTTGCAAACTTGTCAACAGTCTCTACTCAGAGCTTTGCTTTGTCTTGCTGTCTCAAAGACGAGATGTCCCTCACCACCTACAGACACTCGGATGTCTTTGCTGATAATACTCTCGATTATCTCACAGCATTTACATTTCTTTGACACATAAAAAAATGCATACACACTGACTGATTATAAACCTCATGAGATCATCTTGATTTTTGTTTATGCACAAATAAAACATCAGATATGAATTCTTTGTCAAAAGGAAAATGTCTCTTACACACAAGCAGCTGCAGGTCTTTCTTGCACAACACGGCGTGGTTCATTGCTTAACTTCTCGCTGTGTTTATCAACCATCTCCAAAATTAATTGGATGACTTTTTCACACTCTGATTTTGTAACATTGCGTGTGCGTGCAGAGAGTGAGTGAAGTCTGCTCTGGTGCGGCTCATGGAAAATGAACCTTAATAATGATCATTAGTATATAGTGAGACTTAATGAATTATTTTGATTTATCATCCTGATTTTAGCAATCCTTTGTAACACTGTGATCAAAAATCATTTCACCAAATCAGGTGTGTGCGTGTGTGTGTGTTTATGAATGTGGGTCTGTTTGTGTGGCTGATCTCAGACCAACCAGAACATATACTGGCAGAGCTGGAATGTGAGATCTAAGTAGTCTTGTTTGTGTCATATGATTATAATCTCTTATGGGATATTTAAATTATTCTACTGGTTACTTTATTGCTTTTGCAAATCAAACACACCGGGACAAAATTCTTTGATTTTAATAAGAACTTTTGTGTTGAACTTTCTGTAAATGACTTCTGGAAAGTCATCTTGTAGATGATCTTGGCTTTTTGTAGCCTGAAAGTGTACTATAATTTTGTACAGTATTTCTTTTTACAAAAGTAGCCTTGTTGACTAAACGACAGCTTGCTACTGGAGGAGTTTGCTTTCTGTGGTGTGGAGGCTGGGCTTATTCTGCTATGGGAGCTTTTGCCTTCTCTTGTCCGCTCTCTCGACAATGTGTGTTTTGCACTGTAGCTCAGCTCCTTGGTCTTGTCTTTCCGTCTCTGCCTATATTTGCTTCTGGTGGCTGGGGAGTGACTGTGGGATTGCTACTGCTTCAAGGTGGTCCATCCCAGTGGACTAGAAAGTCAACCTGCAAGCAGACAACTGAATGTTGGGTGTGTTTGGTGAAGTTTGTGGAAAGTGTGACAAAAGTTGTTTTTTTTCTTTAGTGTACGAATGAGCATATTTTTGGCCTGACTAATCCGCATGCCTCTCGCTGGTTCCTGTCCTAACAGGGGGTGTCATTTGATCAAGTCAATAATCTGCTGATTGAACCTGCTCGAATTGAGGAGGAAGAGGTCTGTACATACTCTTTCCTGTCCGGTCTGTCTCTCTTTGTCCCTCACTCACCCAACCATTCACCCATCTGTATTCAGAGGTAAAGAAGAGTATCCACAGAAAATCCACGGTTAACCCGAGCCAATCACAAGGGACCCTCTAACCACAAATCATTCATGAGATGGCCAGTGTGGCAGAACTGGATGCAGTAGCCATGTGCAGCTGTTTTTTCATTGGACAGCAGGATTTCAAACACTTACAGTGAGGCTTCACAGTTAGGCGCTTCACAGTTAACAGTACTAGTTGGCAAATTGTCAACAATATTTTTTTTCTCTCTCTGTGGCATTCATGTATTTAATCAGCTTCAGCTGGCAAAGTCAGCAGCCTTCTCTAAAAATTATCCATTTCAAAAGTGATGCTCCTTATTTCTTATCCACAAGATGTTACAGTGATCATATGACTTCACCCTTCAGTTTAATGTAACAGCTGGTGAGACCTGTTTGTCAGGAAGTGTAGCAGTGTCCTTTTATTTTTCTCCAGCAGCTTTGCACATGACGCACCTCTTTAAACAGTAAATAGTTTATTGGTGCCCAGCCAGATATTTTAAAATTTGTTTTGGGTGCTTTTTAGTGCTTTTATTTTATGGGACAGTTTGAAGAGTTGACTGGAAGTGGAGGAGGAAGAGAGAGGTCATGTACTTCGCTGCATTTGTTGGAAAGTCTGACCTTTCCAAGATATTATTACTACCCACAGCTGTATTGTCCTTGCCAAGTTCAACCTTATCTTTAATTTTTTTAAAATAAATTTTAGGAAGCATATTTGTCATCCTGCCATGTTTTTCTAAAATGTCACCAAATGACCAAACCTTTGACCACAGGCAAAGTGGTCTAAACCCCAGTCTTGCATCAGGTTCTGCCACACTACATCTCTGCTCCTGTACCTTCCCTCTGCTTCTGCTGCTTTGCTCCTTTTCATCCCCTGTCCACGCTGTGTTGCCCTGGGCTGGTTGCACTGTGACAAGGCAAGTCAGAAGTCTGCTCCGCCAACATCCTCCAAGTGTTTTTTTTTTTCTTTACTTTTTCATTGGGGGGGGGGGGTACATAGCAGGTAACTCGACTGCCAGCCAGAGGAGGAGCTCCAGTTTGATGAAGACAGATGACCTTTTCTTCTCAGTAGTCCAATTTCAGTGTTGTAAACCTGTATGGATTGCAGATGACTGTCATGGCTAAGTTTCTAAATTATAGGAAATGACATTTGATATTTTCATTGTCGTCATTGTTTTTGCAGTCTTCTGTTCATGGCGTTGTGTAAAGATATTCTCCTATGTTGTTTACTCTTGGTGAAGAACGTGCATACACACTTTAGTGTAACTGGCTGCCACCTGAACAACAAATGCTGAGTATCTCCACTACAACTCCAAAACCTTCTCCATGTCCAGGACGCAGCACACTCTTTTCCTTTGTTACTTTTGACGTTTTCATTTTTCCTTCCACTTGTCCTTCATTTGTCTCCTTTCCTATCCCTTTTTGCATGGCTTGCAAGTAAACCGAATACATACCTATTTTCAGTAAGGTTTGAGCCTCTGTGAGTCCAGTTAAATAGGGTTCAGACAGTTTTTGTTTGTTCACTTGTCTGAAGTCTACTGTCAGTTAAGTGGTTACTGCTAATGAAAAATTATTTGGCTACAGCTTTGGTTTTTTTACGTCACACTTAGAACCCTGATTCCAAAACAGCTGGGCGGCTGTGTTAAACATAAAACAGAATTTGAATGTTTTTTAATTCTTTTAGATGTACTCAATTGAAAACAATACAGAGACAACATATTTAATGTTTTACCCCAACAGCTTCATTGATCTTTCAAAGTATTTGGCTTGTTCTGAATTTGATCCCAGCAACATATTTCAAACAAGTTGGGACAATGCAAACAAGACTGGGAAGCAGGTTCATTGGTGACAGGTGGTAGTATCGTGGTGAAGATGATGAGTGTGAAAGGGGTCACCCTCGAAAGGCTCAGTCGTTCACAAGCAGGGATGGGGACGGCATTCACCCCTTTATGAAACATACTGCACTGTTTAATCAGGCTTGCAGAAAATGTCTTTAAAGAAAAATAATCCACTCAAGCTGACATTAGGCCTCAGACAGGTTACATTATCTCTCCGTCCATCTGTTGGCATGACAACGGGATGATGTTGTGATAAGAATGACACCACCCTCTGGCAGAAGGTGGGAGGTCAACCATAACTTATATCACACAGTTTAAGATGTGACAATAAAGGCAAATGCCTCCTGCTGAATCTGTCCTGAGCTAAGTGGTGTTTAGAGGGGTTCAACTAGTCATTTTGCTGACACACACCCCTCCTTAACTTGCAGCACACCCTGACCATTCAGAGACAAACAGGTGGCCTGGGTATCAGCATTGCTGGAGGGAAAGGATCTACGCCTTACAAAGGAGATGATGAGGTAAGATGTGTACCTAGAATCTGGAGAGTCTTCACATATCAGAAGTCATAGTTACACAAATTCACTTTTTTTGTTTGTGTTTTCAGGGAATCTTCATTTCCAGAGTATCTGAGGATGGTCCTGCAGCCAGAGCAGGGGTGAAAGTGGGAGACAAACTCCTAGAGGTAAAACATTTTCTATTTACTTTGTCTTTTTGTCTCAAGCAACTCTTTCCTCTGTTTTCTTTTAAGATGTTTAATCTAAGAGTGTGGCAAGTCAAGTCATTCTCTCCAACTGTTTGTGATTGACCAAGGTGAATGGTGTGGACCTCCACGAGGCAGAACACCACACTGCAGTTGAAGCTCTCCGTAGCTCCGGTGCTACAGTTTCCATGACAGTGCTGCGGGAGCGTATGGTGGAGCCAGAGAACGCCATCACCACCACACCCCTTAGACCAGAGGACGACTACTTCCCGCGGGAGAGACGGAGTAGCGGCCTCGCCTTCAACTTGGAGACCACTCCCACAGGGCCTCAGCAGCGGCTCTCCACCTGCCTGATCAGAAATGACAAGGGGCTGGGGTTCAGCATCGCTGGGGGCAAAGGATCCACGCCCTATCGCACCGGAGACACGGTGAGACATGCAGACGCTCACAACATCACTCTGATTATCGCAAAAAATAATCAAATCAGTTTTTAATGCAGTGAATTTTCTCAGTTTTTTAAACCTTCAGTAACTTTATTTGTTGGTGTATAGCTGGAGTATATCATTTCAGAAAAGATTTTTTAAAACAATAACAAAAGATGTATCATAACACAGGTTAGCTAAAAGAGAAAGATACGAGAGATGATCCATACCATCACTGCATACAGGTGTAGTCTTTGTGTTTGCAGTTTCAGTCAAAGGGATCTGTCTTTTACCAGTGTCTATTCTAGCCACAGCGTTTACAGTCGTCACCAGGGAGACGGAGATATGAATAGCCAGCCTTGACACCTGATAGGCCCGCTGTAATGTGGACGGGGTGAGGTGCATATTTGGGTCAGTGCAACACTGCATTGCAACTCACCCAACTTATGCAGCTCAGCGAGCCCACAAAGAGAGAAGGACCCACAAACTGTAGGATTTAGGCAGGTCTGACTGTAAGTCTTGCCTCTCTTTCAAAAGCCTTTTTTGAAATGGATGCACTGACTCGCCTTTTTGTCAGTTGATCTGAGGAAGAGGTGCTGTAGACTTTGCTCCAGCATGTGTTTACACTTTTTGTGCCTCGCTAGGAGTTTTATTGGGTTAAACAAATAGTGTCTGTCAACAAATTTGTCTGAGCAAAGGGACAGTATGTCTCAGGGGTCATGGTTTTTAATGAGCTGCTTATGCTGTAGAGTCCACGTGTCCTAATGATGAAGCGCTATGCTGTTTATCAGTTGTAATGTATGTGTGGGTTTTGCTCATGTGTACAGTTTTATTTTATATTTTTTTGTGACATAGTGCGCTGCTAATGTCACAGAACAACCTTTATAAATCATGGCAGAAGGTAATAAATAAAGAAATCTTATTTTTGGCTCAGAGCCACACTCTGGGATATCATGCCCCGACTGACTGACTGCCTTTCTAGACAGTTCACAGTTAGCACGCATTCATCACAGCATTGCAGCGTGTTGCACTAGTTGACACTCATCCTGTTTTAATTTGACGCACAGGCAGGGGAGGTCAGAAAAGATTTGTGGAATAATTTGCCTTTTAGATACAGTTTACTAGCATCATGTCTTCTTTTTTTATGTATTTCTTTCAAACGTACAGAAAAGTTTAAACATTTGACAAAATCTCTTGTCTGTTTAGGGAATCTACATCTCTCGCATTGCAGAAGGCGGAGCAGCACACAGAGACAGCACACTGCATGTAGGAGACAGGGTGATCTCCGTGAGTACTACACACCCTCTTCTACGTCTTCATCTGGCCGTCATAGTATTGAGTGTGATCCAAACAGGGTTTCCTTTATAATGTTTTTACAGATGTGAGAAAGGCAATAACTTAATTTTGATTCCTTTCCTCTTCCATGATTGTCTCCAGTAGGGATTTAAGAATGGCTCAAATTGAATGCAGGATATACTGATAAATGGAAAATAGTGTTATTGCACTTATAGTTTTAAACTTTTGGGGCGACTAAAAAACACAGCCTGATAATGAACTTGATATTAATGCAGATCTAGGGACTTTTGCACTTTTTTGCAGGGGGTGTCCCATAGTATGTATTATAAAGGAAACACTTCTTGTATGTCATCTTTGCTTTATGTTTTGATATTGTCATTGTAAATGTGAGACAGATCAA
This sequence comes from Scatophagus argus, assembly GCF_020382885.2. Classification (NCBI taxonomy): domain Eukaryota; kingdom Metazoa; phylum Chordata; class Actinopteri; family Scatophagidae; genus Scatophagus; species Scatophagus argus. The sequence continues at coordinate 9,615,765 of NC_058510.1, forward strand.
ACTAACCTGTGTTGGGTCCCATGCTGACCACATGCAGAAAATGAACTCATCAGACTTCACTCTCACACATTAGAACCATAAGTTAGCAACTGAGACATAATACTAACACAGTCCAGTCCTCATACTAACTCTAACCCTCAGACACAAACTGTGCAGCTGTTTGGTTAAATAGTGCAGGATTGAAGTTACATGTTTTGCCGCTAAGAGGTTCCTGCATGACCTCTCCACGTCCCTTTTGTCTGATCACACTAGATGCTTGGCTTTGCTCTTCTGTTTCTGTCACCATATTAGTAACTCTTGAGTTGCATGTTTTTATCCAGTGTGCACTCATGCACACTTTTTTTAATTGCACTGATGATGGTTGAGGTTCCTGGCAAATGTAAAACTGCTCCTACCCTTAACTGTTTCTTTAATACAAATAGTGCTCTGTGGGGATCACAGAAAAGTCTCCTGAATTAACCTCTTTGCTTTTTTTTTTTTTTTTGCATTTCCTCTTACCTTTGGTAGTTTTTCAGCTTTGGTCTAGTCGTGCCCTCTTTTTCTCACTTTCTCTCCATCTGCATGCTCACTAATGCATTAAGTGCATCTCTTTGCCTGCTTGATGTTGGGTATGGTGTTGGGGTGGAGTTGGCTGAGCCTGTCGCCCCTCTGACACGGTAGCCACATCTGTGTGTTACCATGGCAGCGGGCGTGACAGCATATCAGCTGACGGTAAGAGCTGGTACTGTCGGGTCAGTGCTGACCTCTGCTTGCCACTTCGGACCAGAGTAGAGTTTTTAAGACTGTGCATGCCTGAAAGATGCCCTCTTAGCTGATAACTCAAAGTTAGCAAAACTAATGATTATTCTTAAGGACAAAGTTGTCTGAGGATTTCCCTGCTTGCTTTTGTTGACTTAAGAGCAAACATTTTGGAGAAACTATACACACCCACTTGTATTTTAAGTGAACAAAGGCAAGAATGGGGGGAAGGTGTTGAGCTGATTACATTAAGAGACAGCAGCACGCGCAGTCATAGTCTAACTAAACATAAACTGACTTCTGGGAATTTCATGACTTTTGGGGGAAAAACAGTACTGCTTGCTCGTAGCCTTTCTCCCTCTGCCAGCTTATATTGCCTGCAGCAGCCTGCTGTTACCTCTTTTCTGCCTGTTCCTGCTGCTCTGTGTCGGTGTTGGGTTCTTCCTCTTTTGTGCACTCACAAACTCAGTGAATCAAATATCCAAATATTTCAGATTTTATATAAATATCAAGAATTTTTTTTTTAATGATGAGGTGTAGAAATAGACGAGAGAAGACTGATGGCAGTATGCCATTCTCAGCTTGTATTTCTTTTTAATGTTCATTTTACCAATGGCAAGTGTGGCCCGTTGTCACTGGGAGCGTCCTGGTAGGCTGACACCCTCCGTGGTTGGTTTTACTGTTGATCCAGATCAATGGTGTAGACATGACAGAAGCCAGACATGACCAGGCAGTAGCGCTCCTTACCGGCACCTCCCCCACCATCACCCTTCTGGTTGAGAGAGACCCGAATGCACCAGGGGGTCAAACCCGGGCACGAGCCCACTCCCCTCCACCCCCAGAACCCTCAGAATCACCAGACCAGGAAGAGGAAGGCCTTTCTCTCCATGGGAACCACCTGAGCCAAATGGCGGATGAGTATCCCATCGAGGTGAGACAACTCAGGAGTGATTTTTTTATTTCAGTATGTTAACTAGCTTATTGGTTTAATTAGACTGTTCTGTCAAAGTCTCATTAAGGGATTCAGCATTAATGTTTGTTCATTTGGCCCCTGCCTTATCTGTAACGCTCTCCAGTTCCAGAGAAGATGGTGCATGGTATGAACACTTGGTTTAATTTAAGTAATGGTGTTCTGTAGAGTGTAGCCTATAAATAAAGCAAATATATTGCTGCTTATTTAATAACTGCTTACGCCTGTAAAGAGATAGATGTGCGTGCAAGTAGGTTGGTTTGTATTTATTAGACAAATTATAGACATGACTCTAATTAGAACAATTGGATATGAAATATTTTCAACATCTCTCGTTACACTCATTTTCTAACTCTGATCCTAACAGGAAGTGACATTGGTGAAGTCAGGTGGTCCCCTAGGCCTGAGCATTGTGGGAGGCAGTGATCATGCCAGTCACCCATTTGGCATCAATGAACCTGGAGTGTTCATCTCAAAGGTAAAACTTTGTGAATTCCAGTTTTGTGATTTCGCATTTCCTAAAATGTGTCCTATCTCACACTTTCCACGGCCCATTTCATCGACAGGTGATTCCCCATGGCCTTGCATGTCAAAGTGGACTGCGCGTTGGGGACCGAATACTAGAAGTGAACTCCATCGACCTGCGTCACGCCACGCACCAGGAAGCAGTGCGAGCCCTGTTGGCTAACAAGCAGGAGATCCGCATGTTGGTACGGAGGGACCCTTCACCACCTGGGATGCAGGTGAGGCCGTCGACTCAAACAAACACACATATACTAATGTAGACAAGCACTCGCTTTACCACGCCTGACAAGCTGTGTATGTATCATTGTAGGAAATTGTGATCCAGAAGCAGCCTGGGGAGAAACTTGGCATCAGTATTCGCGGAGGGGCTAAGGGTCATGCAGGAAACCCCTTTGACCCTACAGATGAAGGCATCTTCATCTCAAAGGTTCTTACCAAAATTTTGTAACTCACTAATTTCTGAGTATGTAAGGACAAAGTTTCAAGAGTCATCAACTTACCTGTACTTTGGTTCGTATTCAATCAGGTGAGTTCGAGTGGTGCAGCAGCAAGAGATGGCCGGCTGCAGGTGGGCATGCGCATCCTGGAGGTGAACAACCACAGCCTGCTGGGGATGACACACACAGAGGCAGTGCGAGTGCTTCGTGCTGTGGGAGACTCCCTGAGCATGCTGGTGTGTGACGGCTTCGACCCCCGAAAGGTGGCTGCCGTGGAGGTAAGACACCATGAGCAGGTGGATTCGGACAAAACATGTTTTTCGCTTAGAGAGGCATTAAAAGGAAAGGATGTATACCATAAACTGTGGGCTGTTTATATAATGGATGTTAATGCTGTTGAATCAAATTAAGTGATCTTATAACACTGCGTCATGTAGAATGAGGTTTGGGTCATTTTGTCAAGTTTACATATCTGTTTTAATCGATTAAGGTCAAATTTTGAAGCAAAGTTCTGTTTTTGTTCCGTTTTCAGGCATCTCCTGGTGTCATTGCCAACCCATTTGCAACAGGCATTGTTCGCAAGAACAGTATGGAAAGTATCTCTTCTATAGACCGAGACCTGAGCCCAGAAGAGATGGACATCATGCAAAAGGTAAAGTATTGATATGTCTTCACTTTTGATGTTTTTTGGTTCAAGTCGACGTTATCTGTGCAGTTACAGTCAGGTTATTGTGCACACAGCAGTCATACTCTGTAGGCCAGGTAAAAACGATGAGGACAGAATAAGAGCAGCGATCAGTGTTGGACTGCGCACAAGGAAGCACAGTACAGCCCTCTCATCCACATCCCAGGAATCAGTCTGGAGAACTTGCTGTCAAGTCATCACGTGAATCAGATGTTTTGTTCAGCGATTCTGTCAGAGCAACACTCTGCTTCCACAGCACTTTGGTGTCAGCAGGTGGAGTTTCCAACCACACTGGAGTTTGACTCACTCCAACTATGCACACCACACATACCCATCTTTTCACTACAGCACCCAGAAAGCGCCAGCACAGTTGTTTATTTTGTCCAGATTAGCTTTTGGGGGACTGCCCGTTCTAAAGGAATGTAGGTACTTGTTGGTTTGTTGAAAGCTGTTTTCTGTTTTTCCTCTGCACGCTTTGATCTGTTTTTTTGTTGTATAACCTTTATCAGAGCACACATAAAATAATTCATAGTTTTTCTGCTAAGAATTAGGGGTTGATTAGCAGTTATTTATTGGGACTATAAGGATCTCAAATCTCTTCTCCAGGAGTCTGAGATGGTGAGAGAGACATCACAGTGGGAGCGTGAAGAGATGGAAAAAGTGGTGAGTGAAACTGAAATTCCATTATTGTTTTGGAAAAGCTAAAGATAAACTTGTATCGGTCAGAAAGGCAGATAGATGGCATTGCAACGAAAGAAGAGTAGTCAGCTTTTGCTTCATCGTAGCTCAGAAGTGCTAAACGTGAGTCAGGGTGGAGCTTCAGAGGCAAAATCTCAGGTTGGTTTGTTAGCGGATGAATGAAGCTTCTTCTCTGCACACTTTGTGGGTATTTTGTTTGACAGAGCTATTCCTGCAATGTCCCACCTTGCATGATTTTTTTTCTGCTCCCATAGCTAATGAATAGAGTACTTTTTAATGTGTGCGGATTCTATCCTTTCTTTCCCTTCTGTTTTCTTCTCATCTCTCCTTTAACTTTGGTGTGTTTGGTGTGATACAAAATCATCCAATCATCCCATCTCCATACCACTTCCCCACTGTTGTTTTTCTCCACTGCTCTTAACTTTTTACTTACTCCTGTTTACTTCTGTCCTCTGTTAATCCCCACTCTTCACTTCTCATCGCATTACTGTGTGGCTGTGTGTGTGGTTGGGTGTCTTCCCTCCTGTACTCTCTTCCTCCTCCTCGTCATCACTCCCCTCCCCCGTCCTTTCTTGGTGAAGGAGCGTATGCGCTTGGAGCGAGAGGAGGCAACTCGCCTGCTAGAAGAGGAGACTGAGGTGAGACACTCCTCATCGGCAGGTCCGCAGACAACCTCCTTCCTGTCTGTGCGGAAGGTTCACAAAAATATCACAGCAATACCTCCACGAGATTTTAGCATGTCGCTCATCATCGGCATTTCAGGGAAAATAGAATCTTTTTTTTCTTCTTAAATAAATCACCTTGTGCCACATTCATAGTGGCTTAGTTTTGTGGGGGAGTCATTTCCAGCTAGAGTACAGGTAAAAACATACTTAATGGTAGATGTTCCTGCACTTTGACTGAGTGCTTCCACACTGAGTGACAAACCAGTGTGGGATGGCACGTCCCTTCAGGTTATTCCAGGTAAAAGGTGGGTGAGAGGATCTGAGAAGTCTTATACTCTGTCACCCCACGCACACATCAGTTGGGAATTGGTGGAAACACAAAGGCTGCTGAAAGACTTGCACATACATGAGGTCCTGGGAACAATTAAATCAAAAAGAAGTATTGAAAAACAAATCGTCTGTGGATCTCTGAAACTTACTTTTACTAGACAGTGTAACTGTAATTAGTAGCAGAAAGTACAAGGGGAGTGAATGCGGAAAGCACCCAACAACTTCAGGCAGCCAGTCTGTTGCTGTCAGCTCCGAGCTTATTTGTTCCTACTGTTTTTATGCAACACGTGCGTAAATCTTTATAAACTTTGATTTCCGGCAGAATAACAGCAGTACACTTGTTCTTTTTCGCCTAAGCAAAAAGCAAATTGTGTATGTGTAAGGGACTGCATTCAGCTGTCTATTTACTATATTCATGAGTATTTACAGCAGCAGGATGTTGTCAAAATGAACTTCAGCTTTATGGTATGGAAAGATAAGGTACACTCGGGTTAGGCTATACAGCCCATACTTTTTTTCTCTTTTCATTGCATTTGTGGGCAGTGAAAAGGATGTGGAATATCACTAGGCTTGTCCTTAAATAGAACTACATATTACATGTTGGTTACATGGGTTACATTTCCAATAAAATGGTGGATCCTTTATAGCAATGGTTCTCTGCAATTTTATTCACAGTCTCCTACAGGAAAACTAATTCACTTTGAATAGATCCTTGCCCATTGTGTAACAAACCTCCATCTAGTTCCCTTCTCACCTCGGTGTCTGTTCTCTACAGAACATTGGCACTGGACCTCTAAAACTTGACTACAAAACCCTGGCGGCACTGCCCACCACCAGTCTGCAGAAAATCAACAGGGTAAGAGTCCTCTTTATGTTCTCGTCTCTTCAGGCCACAATAGAGAACTCACTAAATGTTCCGAATCCTTTTTAACATGCTTGAAAAAGAGTGCAATCCTCTTGAATTGTAAATTGCTTGTAGTTCTGTGCGGACTATGTTTGACATGGCCTTCATGGCTCAGAATAGACCTCCTCATGGAATCCCTTGTTTTTATATCCGGGGAAACTGAGTGACCCAGAGCCGAGCAGGAATGTTAACCTCCCTCCATGTGCATTACCCTCAAGGCAACATTCCAGATAGCGTCTCCAAGGCCTGATCCATACTATGCATCAGTGTGATGTAATTGTGTCCCATGTCAATTAATGAGCCATTGTGACCAGCGTGGATTGAAGATATAACATGAAGCGAAGGACTGATCAAGATGTCCGGAAAAAGACGAAGCTTATCCAGAGAGAAGCACAGAATCAAGACCATAAAAAAAGACTGAAAGAGTAAAGAAAGAAGGTGGAACTGAAAAGAAGCATGGAGGGATGGCACTTGTCATGGCGGATAAGAAAGTGTGAGCGTGTGAAAGAGGTGCCGAGATGGGGGAAGGGGACAGCTGCCCGCTATCAAACGGCCCATCCTCTGTGATATTTTAAACCTTCATCTAGCTTCGAATTGGATGGAGTCTCTTGGGTGGGTGGGGTGCCAGCAAGAGAGGGGGGGAGGTCGTCAAAGAGGAACAGACTGGTGTTTCACTTCCCAAAGTCCACGGAGGAGTAAGTTAGGACTCGCGGTGCTGTCTCGTTACCTTCTTACAGGTATTAGGTTTCTTACTTTTCTGTCTTGTGTTTGTCTTGCTTCATTCTCTCTCTCCACTGCATTATGAGATCCTATGATTCTGACTTGGTTTAAGATGCAACTTTAAGACCTTTAAGACCAATTGCTAATCTTTAGTGAACTGATACCGTGACTTTGTTTTAGTGACCTACTCGCCTGATTGTCCAGGAGAAGTTACATTTGATATGCAGCTGTTCTGTCCAGCGCACGTGTTCCTATTCAAACTGTGTCACAGTGACCCGTCATAACTGTCTGCCATTTGTTAGCAGATTAGTAGCTAAACACCAAAGATGGTACCTGTTGAAAACAGGGGTTTAGAAATGCTAATAAACCCAAATGGATTGTGTTTTCAGAGGTAAACAGACCTGGGTTTACTGTCATTTTATACAAAGTGACGTGTCGGGCATGATGTGCAGAAGAGTTACCTTTTAGCTTTTGTAATATCACTGGAAGCCGAGTTAGATTGTGGTTACTGGACCATTGTTTTGAAAGCAGCTTTTGGTTTATAGTATATTTATAAAAATAGAACATATCATTTGATAATCCTGGACTCACTATTGTCTCTGACCATTTATTGAGATGAATAATGCCTTCTGTTTCTGACATCAACCAACACAGTCAAATCAGGAACCTAAAATGCAAGAAAATTTAATCCTTAAAAAAAAAAGACATACACAAAGAGTTATTTTTTTTTCTTTTGGTCAGGGAGAAGATCACAGAAGTAGCCAAAATCTCTAATATTAAATCTTCAGCTGATTAAATGTCCATCTAAGAAGCAGTTAATGCAGTATTGTACAACAAAGGGAGTGAACATGATTCAGTCGTGGTTCTTAGACTTGCAGCTCTTCTCAGCATGGCCTGCTCAGTGTGTTGGCATGTTGACGAACCAGCAGCCTCACACCAAAAACCCCAGCTGTCCCTCACAGTCTGAGTCGGAGCCAAAAGGGCACTCGTTCACATTCCATCCCACTGACCCTCATCACACCACAGACTCTTATAGTCAGCATGTACAGGGCCACATTGCTGGCTCACAATGCTTGTTGTATTCTTAGTCCGGCTATTTTGAATATCAGGTCACGTCTAATAAAATCCCCACTTGGTTAGTATTAGGTTGATTTGAGGTGCTTCAGAAGATATTTTTCAGAGTTAGGGATGTGAAAACATGACTCCTCTGTGGTTGCACTTGAGAGTATCGGGTTTCTTTACATGGATCGGGTTAAACACAACATATTTCCTCTCCTCCTTCAGTGACATTAACTGAGTACAGTAGGAGTTGATGGCATTCTGGAGCCTGAATGTCTCACTGACTTGATAGTGTGGTTATTTAAGGCGGAGGTCAAGAGCCTGGAGTGCAGTAATGTGTCTAGTGGCAACAGTTAAGTCTTGAATGATGGACACCAAGAAACTTCAGGCTTCAGGAAAGATTTAGTGATGTGTAACTCTTTTTAGCAGTGAGAGTCTTGTGTGTCATGTGACTATTTACAGAAGCACATCTTAAGACGCAGGACTTTGGGGGTTTGTAATAGCTCACTTTTAGATTTTTTTTTTTTACCACAAGTGTGTTTTTGTTGTTGTTGTCTTTGTGGTCTTTGTTTCCAGTAGACTGACAATGTATGAGGAAAAACAAAAGATCTATTTTTATGTGTCGCTTCCTCATCATTTACAGCTGGTATTTAAAGGGCTATTGTGGTTTGGTTTCATTTTGGAAAAAAAAGTAGTAACGTTGTGGTCAGAGGATTTGATGGGTTTATCCCATATTGGTTTTTAAAACTTTCAATTTTTAAATTTTATTTGCGATCATTTTCTGTGAGTGGCTTCAGTTTTCCTGTCAGTTCTTATCATATCAGTTTACTGTATCTGTCCTCCCTCTTTACTCCTGTCCAGTTCTCTACTTCTGTAAATCTGGCTGCTACCATGGAGGCCCCCCTGCAGGCCCAATATGGACCCCCTTTAGAGTCTTTGGGCTTCGGCTTAGGGCACCCCTCAAAACCCCTCAGCCACATGGACCCTGAGTCCTGCCCCAGTCTGAAAGCAGAGCTTCTGCCGCAGACTGAACATGCTGATTATTTTCATGGATCTCAGTTCTCCCCTGATGGTACCTCCACCGCTGACAGCGCTGGTTCGTCAACAACCGTTAATTCATCTACATGTGTAGCGGAAGAAGAGGAATGCCTGGTGGACTCTCAGCCCATCTGCTTCAAAGAGAACCCTTTCTTGGTGGCCAATCGCAAAGGAAAGGGCCGTCCGCCCGGAGAGCAGATCCTGTCAGGACCTCCAGTGGGCTACGGGAGGCAAGGCCAACTGCAGCCCTGGTTATTCAGCAAGGCAAGCCCACCTGCCTGAGTGTGGTTTGGAGGCAGCATGGTGTGTTACTGCACACAGTTTGTTGTTTGGCTTACTTGTGTCACTTGAAATGGATCAGTCGTGTGCATCGAGGATTTGTGGAAATCTGGACTCACCTTTAATCTGATGAAGTCTTTTGCTTGAAACCCTTTTTTGGGGGAAGGGTTGGTGTGTATGTAGAGCCCCAGACAGAAACAAGTCTGCGTAAATGTCTTAAGGAGGGATGCAACGAGAGCAGAAAATCAGTCTGCATCAGGACAGATAATTGTTTGAGTTTGTTCTTAAAGAAAAAAATATCTGTCCTTCTCAGCTTCACAGAACTTTATAGCACATTACAGCTCAAAGTTAAGCTGTTCAGCTGTCATATAGTAATTTCTGGTTGCAGCTATTTTCAGTAAAAACACCCTGCTCGGCACCAAACAGCCAGTTAGAGGCTTGCTGGTGACAACAGTGGAGCATTTGGTCACTAAACACCCATACGTTTTCACTATTTTTGTCTTTCAGATCTTTATGTTATGTATTGTCTTAACTGTTTCTTTGCAGAGACGGACTAATGTGGTTAAAAAGCTTTCTGCCAGGAAGCGTGTTTTAATCTCAGTCTAACAGCCCGCTGCATGTTTTTGCTATGAGCACAGAGCTTGCGGCACATTTGGGCGCATAGTCAAGATCGACTGGAATGCCTGTCCCAGCAGCTGCAAGGGCGGTCATAAGTCATGAAGGAGCACCACCTGCAAGACGCACAGAAAAGTGCAGATTTGTTTGTTGAGTTTACTGGAAGCTGAATTCTCTACAGGACAAACTGGTGCATCTTGTTTTGGTATTTGTTTTGGCAGTTCTTCCCATGCATTGAGTAAATGTGTTGTTTTTTGTTTTTTTTGGTGTTTGATCTTTGTTTTTCCAGGCGCCTCCCTCTGATTTCAGCAGGACGGACAGCCCAATAAGAGAAGCACCTTACTCTCCCACAATCCAACCGGTGAGCAATTCTGACGTCCAGCATTCCTCCATCATTCATCATCTGCACTTCTGCCATCTTTGTACTTTATTTTTGCCTTTTCCATTAGTCATTTCTGCTGCTACATCAGAGGGTGTTTTACAGTTTGATCTTTTTGACCTTTCCTCCCACCCGTAGCCCAGCCACCACTCTTCCAACAGCTCCCTGTGTGCAGGCAGGGAGACCCGCTTCGTAAGTGGGTCTTGTGGCCCTGTGCTCTGGCCTGGATTTTTTTTTTAAAGCACATGCGTCAGCTGCTCTGAGCCCTTTATCTGTTAATAAAACATAACTAGTTCAGCTATGGAGTCTGCCACAGTCAACCGGTCTGCAAAGCATGCGACCGCTTCTCTATGGCCAGCTGGTTAATGATGCTTGCCCTACGCAGACTGGATGTGGAATCGTTGGACAAATAGATTTTTTGACTGATTGTCCTTTAATGTCTCTACTGACCCGTTGCGGCTTCTTATTCTCTCACAGGACAGTAACAATTTAAAATTTCAAGTTTATTAGAGGAATTGAGAGATCAGTTTGGCAGAATGTGACAAAGGATCTGCAATTAATGCTAAAATTGGCTCAAGCTCAACCCTGGTGGTGTTGCGTTGCTTGATAGTGTCATTTGGCCTGGCATCATCCTAAAGAAGCTTTAGTAGTTAAGATTTGTGGCTGTATGCACTGTTGGTTGAAACTTGGGTAAAGGTTGCGAATTCATGCATTTTATTTAATTTTCTTTGTTTTATTTGCTATTTTTTTTTTTTTTTTCTTTTTGCAGGCAAACATTCATTACACTTCTACTCCTACTGCCAAGGATGACACTTCATCATCAGTGAGTGTCTGTGGAGCTTGAAAACACAAAAAAAATCTTTCATAGTAGTTTGGAGATGATTTACAGGTCATCAGACTTGTGCCAAACTAATGGATGTCCTATTGATTTCTATTGATTGATGATTTATTCGTATGGATTTCAGTTTTAGTGTCTGATATTTCTTAAGATTTTCCATCTGGAATAGCCTTCTGGAGGATACATTTGATGCTTGTAATCACTGGGCCTAGCAATGAAGATAGGTTTAAGATATAAGGTATTGTTTGGGTACACAATAGACAAATAATCTGAATGATCATTTATACTGTGATTCACATCCACCATTAGCCTCCATTCATTTTGAGTTGTCATTTATCCTAAAGCTTTCAGGGAGTTTGAGTTTATAAAAACAAAACTGACTTGACTGATCTGTTTGTTCTGTATTTGTTTTCTCACCAGACGCGACCTGGTGCCATCCAGCCAGTCGGGCGCGTGCGGCAGAGTTCCTCCCCCGCCACCCCGGACGGCCACAGTCCCAACCCCTTCCAGCATGGCCCTTCCCCCTTCAACTCCCAGACCTCTGTAAGACCCCTCACCACCACATAGTGCTGTTTTATATCCGCTTTCAGCTCTGTGCCGCCTGCTCTGATTGCAGAGCCCTGAACCACCCAAGTGGTCGCCTCACAACAGTGCAGCAGGAATGCAGATAATTACGGCACAAGATTGAGTTTTGTACCTAAAGAGGCTAGAACCAAAGACTGGAAGACTTGAAGGCACAGGGGAGTTGAGTCTGTTCTGGCGCTGCTGTCTGTGACCCCCAGGCACACCTGGAGGTTAACTGTGTTTGAACTACACCTGCAAAGATGGAGCATGCAGCCAGACTCTGAGCTCCTGAATCAGATGTAATTTCTCATAATTGCAGCTTTCTGAAATGTCCTACTTATTTCTTCCTTTGGCAAGCAGCATAGCTGGATTGGTAAATAACAAAGAAGCTATGATTTCATCTCACGTCCTCCTGACTGTTTCTCATACAGGAGCTCATACAGAAAAGTCTGTCATGACTTTCCAGGCCCTACTGTCTGTCTTTCTCTGGCATACTCCCCTCTTCTCTCACATGAAACCAGCCACCATGCTGTTCACCTGTTCTCTTCAACAGTCTTCTTCAACTTAGCTGTTTTTTTTTTTTTCATAGTTTACCCTCTCCTCCATCTGTGTCTGTCTGTCCTTCCCACCTCCTCTATTGCTCCTTGGCTCCTTTTACCATATGAACCTTCCCTGCTCTCCATACCCACACCTCCCTCCCTGCAGCCTCGCGCCCCCTCCCCCACCTCGCCCGATGAGTTCCTCATGAATGTCAAGCAGGCATACAAGGCGTTTGCCGCTGTGCCTCGCTCACTGGCAGTGCTGGAGCCGCCGCAGGTAGGCCTTGCTGACTGAGCTCCTGCGGGTCACAACAACAAAAAGCATGCTGTGCTGATTGGTTGGTCTCCTCCCACCCTGCCTTCTTCTGACTGGAACAGGCTGTCCTATCAGGAGCCTGCGCCGTGTCGGGGGGGGCCTGTGACGTGCTGTGACGTGTGGAATGCATTCATCATTGATTTGTGTACTTCAGTGCCATCATCTGTCAACACTGGTGTTGAGTCTCCATTCATGTGTGGCTCGTGTACTAATATTCAATCCCCCTGTTTTTACGTATTGTATCCCAGCTGCTAATCCGTCTGCCCGCTCTGTTTCTCTGTCTGTCCTCAGAGTTTATTGAATTTTGCTAACACTCTGCTGTGCTCAACAGGACCTGTATGATGTAAGGAACAATTTCCACCTAAAGCAGCCATCTCCAGAGGTGAGTGAACATATCTTATCGACCAAGAAGTGTTGAAAGCACAGCTATCTGATGTTCAGTATTGAAGCTGATCTAAGACATGTGCTTACCGACGTTACAGTACATTTTCAAGTGCCGGTTGTATTATGTTCAAGGAATAGTGTGTAGTTCAAAGTGTTCAAAACATAAGATATTTTCTGATTGAAAGACCGTACCAGTGTTGCATTACGCCTCATTCAGTCTCACCCAAGAGGGTGTGGATATGCTCTAAGCTTACTGTAGCTTACTGTAGACAGTGTAGTGACAAACCATGTGGCCTTTTCAGCCTCAGTTGAACAACGAGGTGTTTGATGATGACATAGATGTTCAGGAGAGAACTGGTAAGGATCTGACCAGCAATGTCTCTCCCCGTCGGGAGTATATGAGCCTGGCAGCAGTGCCTCGACTCTCCAGGCCTTCTGTGGAGCTACAGGTACCTACTGCCTCCGCCACATCTGAAGCAGCCCTTTTCTTTGCCTGGGCTATGGTGTGCTTGGCTTGACGGGTGGCGGTGTTTGTACTCCCAAAGACTGGGAGACAGCCATGTTACTTCTGCCAGTATTTGAACTATCAGTTAATTTACCTTGAATCAGCTAAATGGTGCTGGGTTGTTTTTAATTGGCTCATTTTTTTCTTTCTCCTGGTTCTGTCATACATTTCTCTTCTACCATCTTGTGATATCCTCTGCTATTTTGGCAAGTGACTCTGCAACAATGCAACTAGCAATAAAAACCATCTTTTAGCAGCAAACATTGGCGTTTATTTAACTTAGTTTTGTCATTTGTAAAGACAAAATTTCATTAATTTCTCTTGTAACCCTACAGAGTCCTTCTCCTGGTGGTAAGGACAGCCCAGAGCAGCGCTCTTTCAGGGACCGACAGAAGTATTTTGAGATTGACGTGAAGCAGCAAACGCCAGACAAACCCAAGCCTCGAGTCTCTCTTGTTGGAGAAGATGACCTAAAGAAAATGAGAGAGGAAGAAGGTTTGCATCTGCTTGAGCAGCTTTTGTCTCTATATTCTAAAAACATCTGACTCAGCTAACCTGCCCTAACTTTACAAACCTGTGTCTGTTGATCTCACCCTAGAGAGGAAGTTTGAGCAGCGGGCGCGGGAGTACCTGCTGGATGAAGATGATGAGGATGATGATGAGGAGGAGGACCTTGCTAAGCAGGTGGCACAGATGAAGGCCACTGGCAAAGTGTTGCTGGATGGAGTGGAGTACAAGGTAGAGCCAGTATCCACCCCATCTCAGCACTGCTCCACACCGCCATGCTATAACGTCACACCACCCAGCTACTGTGGCAGCTCAGGGTAGGAAATCCTATATTACTATGGCTTTAAACTTTTTTTTTTTTTTTTTTTCTTCAGCTAATTTGTGTGTATGTGTGTGCAGGCCTTCCTCTGTTGATGGTAGAGGAGACTCACAGAGGAATTCACTGGAAGACAGCTTCAGGATGGAGCAGAGGCCCAATTCCATGACTGGGTGATTACATTATACGCATCATATCTTTCAGTGTCTCTTTGCTGTTGTTTCGTCACTGTAGTCATCACTGCTACTTGCGTGTCTCATTAGCCTGATCCCAATGTACCCCGGGGATTCGGCGGCTCCCATCCGCACAGCCAAAGCCGAACGCAGGCATCAAGAGAGACTTCGCATGCAGAGCCCTGAGCTGGCTGTGGCCCCCGACAAGGAACTGTCCCCTGCTGAGAAACGAGCTCTGGAGGCTGAGAAGAGAGCCATGTGGAGGGCAGCACGGTAAATATAACACACAGCACATTCTGACTAGGAAGATAAAAATGGTTAATGGGGTTTTTGTGTATTTTTCTTTTTTTAAATTTTCACTTTACATTTGTGTTTGTATTTCTTCTACTTTGACATGAACAGGAATGTGTTATGTAATCAGTTACTAATTTTCTACCAATTTTAAATGTATATTTCAATGATAGTAGTTAAACAATCTATACAATTAATAACAATTTTAACACAATAAAGCGAGTATGTAACAAAGTGGTCTCCCTCAACTTTATGACAACAATGATGACACATCAAAACTCACTTACTGATTTTAAAAAAAAAATGAGAACATGCAAACTAGTGCTATAATACCTGATTGTTTTCATTCTTGATTGATTTGTAAATCATTTGATTAATCAACTATTTTTCTCAAATGTTATAAACGTAACAGGTTACCTGAACCCCAACTAATTTTGATGATGATGTGCTGGTAGAAACAAAGCAAAGCAAAGCAAACATCTTTGCCAGGCATATCCAGCAAGTCTTTAATATTTTGGACGTCTTCTCTAACAAAGTGCACTTGGTTACTAATAGTTCATTTTAACACTTCTGTCAGAAAGAATTCATGATAACCATCATATCACAAAATCTACAGAGATTCATCTTTAACTTGGGCAAGTGAATTACACGCAATATAAGTGTAGAGAGACTAACTGTACAAAAAGAATTACTCTATATGAATAGCGAAAAGGCAACAAAATGAACTGAAAAACAAAAGTATGGCCGAACATGCTGAATTATTTATACAGTGTATATCATGTATGATAAACACAATGTCAGTATTTCATATCATGTCATGGTTATTGTCAGTACCTGGATATTGCGACATTCCTGTGTGGTTAGTCTGCCTCCTCTTGTACTATTTTTCTGTCTAAGAATGAGATCTTTATTATTCCTGGCTCTCCTAAATGTGTCTTTGTTTTACCTTCCATTCTTTGGTTTTCTTCTCTTTTTCTTTCTATATACTTCCTCTCCTCATATTACTGGTGTACCTGTCATCTTATTCCCTCCTCCTCTCTTTCACCCTCTCCCTGGCCTTGTGGGGCCCAGGCCCTATGGTCTAGAGGAGGATGTTAGGCAGTATGAGCAGGACCTGGCTAAGAGGCTCTACCAGGCCCGAGTGAGGGCATCTCAGGGCACGCCCGAGGCCCCCCATCCCCCCACATCCTCTACCTCCTCCTCTGCTGCCTCCCAGCTCAGGTCTGCTCCTCGGCCCCAGCCAAGAGGGCCAGACGCACGGCATCGTGGGGGTGTGCCGGGGTGCTTTGGCATTTGGGGTATTTTGCTAGAGGCTGAGTTTAGAAAGGTCCAAGCAAGCACTCGCAGCAACAATGTGACAGTGCTTCCACCACCTTTCTAGTGCTGTCTGCTTCTGCACGTCTTTGCTGTTTATAGCTTTCTCTCCTTCCCTCTCTATTCTGTTTTGTCTCCCCTGTCGTTGCAGCACTCTTTTTCATTTGCGCCTTGCTGTTCTTTTCATACTATTATTTCTACTAACACACAGTTTGCAAGCTATTTGTGAGTTGGGGGTAAGCCTACTAGCAGTAGGTAGTCCTTTTCCTGGAATGCCCCTTTAATGCGCAGTGAAATTAAACTGGAGGTTTGTCCCCGCAAACCAGGACAAGGAGCACCCAAAGTTAGTAGAGATGGGTACCACCCACCTGTAGTGGTGTGTGTGTCTGTCAGTCTTTGTCTCTGTATTTATGCAAGTTTCTCCTTATTTTAAACTATTCTTTATCTGATGGTGGTTGTGCCTCTTGTAGAATGAAGTCTCTGGAGCAGGATGCACTGAAAGCTCAGATGGTCATCGCCAAGTCTCGGGATGGGAAGAAACGCGGCACACTCGACCAGCTGACGGAGTCCCCCTCGCCTGTCCCTACACCCTCACCAACACCCGTGGAAGGTAGGAAGCTGCTGTGGCTTGTTTACATGACAAACATCTTCTGTCACTTATGGATCACATTACACTTGTGGAATAATTTGGCAAGCTAGCCAACTAACATCTGCACTTGTAGTATTTTGCTAGTAATAACATTGGCAAGCAAGCAAGCTAAGATTAGCTGGCTAGCTGTAACTTAATCATGCTGCAAGTTTAATTTTGATGTATTTTTCTTATCCCTCCTTGCCTTTCTAACATGCTTTGTTTTCCTCTGACAGAGCTCAGTCCTCGAGGACTAACCTCTCCAGGCAGGCTGGTAAGCACTAAACTGTTTTCCTTTGTCTTAACTACCATCCTGACTGATTTTTCCTCCCCCCCCCCACTGGTTTTTCAGTCAGTGTGAACGGTTTATTATATCCTTCATGTGGACTTTGACAGTTGCAATCATCAAATATTTGATATATTTTTGCGGTAACCTTGGCTTTGCAGCTTTAATTTATTTATTTGGGAAAGACAACAAATAAGACTGTTGGTTTACAGGCTGGAAATGGGGGGACAAAGTAGATTAGCAGGAGCTTTGGGAAAAGCAACAAAAGGATTTTTTTGGTTTACAAGCTGGAAAAGGGAAAAAGAAGGAAATTGCTTCAAAATACAGCAGCATTAATCCATTATCTTGCTCACTTTCACTAGCAGATCAGCCACAGCTGGCTGTTGAAATCACCCATTAGCCTCTCTGCATTCCTCCTCTCCTTTTTTAATTCCCTCATTCCTTTCTTATTCCTTTCCCTCCTCTCCTTTGCCTTCTGCATTCTTTTCTCCTCCTTTCCATACTTTGTCACACCTCCTCCTTTTCTGTCCTTGTTTTCCCTCTTTTCCCACCCCCTTGACCTCTGCTCATTCCTGTTTGCTATCCTTCTAGTCCCTGTCGTCAAAGAAGTTTGACTACCGACAGTTTGCTGCCATTCCTTCTTCCAAACCCGTGTACGACATCCAGGTACTGGCTGCATGCTGAGCTCTCGGGGCCCAGGCCTCCTCCCTTCCCCCTGGCTTTCCCTGCTGCCTCTCCCCTCCAGTTTGTTTTAATCAAGAGGCATCAGTTTGATTGAAGTTTGGGTTTTGGCTCAGTAATTGATCAGCACCTCCTGTTCTGCACTCTAGTAGTGTGACTCACTAACTCTCACTTGCACAGTGAAGATAGGCTTACTATATATAAATGACACCCAATCAGCCCTAGAATCTTCCACATGTTCTACCTTCAGTTTCCTGGTCTCCCACTTACCACTCAAAATTGTAAGAGCATCTATTTCAATAATCTTTCACGCCCATTGATCTCTCAGCTAACTAATCATCAGTCATAGAAATTAACAATCAAACAGGCAGGTTTTATTCCCACTAACCAGAATTGGTTCCGGGGAGAAATGGCCACAAACTCTGCATCTCATCCACTCTCACATTCACTTCCATCAGCTGTTTTGTTCCACGCATGGATCGCACGTCAGGCAGAAGAATAACCTGTCCTCTATTAGATTTCCTCTCATGCTCTGGCTTGTGAAACACTGACCTGCTGAAGGGGGTTTCTCCTGTGCTGTCATTAGGGTAGAAACTTTGTGGAGGCTTGTGTCAAAATAGTTCATCTCTTCTTCTGTGTGGAGAGATGGGAGGGGAAGCAGGGGAAACATGGAGTGGTGCTGGAGTGAGCAGAGCTTGTCTAGGAGTGGTCTTTTGTTTTTTTTGTTTTTTGGGGTGGAGTATCTGTGGTCGTCTGTGTTACTGTCAGTCTGCGTCCCTCTGAGTGTGGGATCTTGTGTGGTCTGGTTGTATTCTCTCTTTGGTGGACAAAACTAAATTGACATCACTGTAAGTGTCGGACTCAAACTACAAAAGCAGTGTTTTAAGGCTGTGTGTCAATGTCAGACAGATGATGACAACTTACCAGTTTGGGTGGAATTCATCGCTGTAATCTGAATGTAATCACTGTAACATTTATGATATTTATTTTGCATCACAGAATTTCCCTCAAATTCTTGCCCACTAAAGCTTTCATCAGTATTGTTGAAAATATCTTACAGGAGAAATACCAGATAATATAGAGGATGTGATTCGATGACATTATTAGAAAAAGAAATGCATAAGACTTTTTGTGACTCATAATCATGTAACTCATAAAACACTGTCGAACCCCAGCCAGTGTGTCCAGTAACTGAAATACAATCCCAATTTTTAAAAAAAAAAAAAAGTTTGGAAGTTAAAACATAAACACAACAGAATGTGATAATTTGCTCCTTTTTTGCCAGTTATTTTAAAGAAAACAGTACAAAGACAATCTATAAGTTCATGCTGGCAACATATTTCAAACAAGTTGGCACAAAAGCAGAAAAGACTGTTAAAGTTGTGGAATGACCTAATCACCTGTTTAGAACATTGACAGGTAAAAAGATTCACTGGAAGATGGTTATAGTATGATTAGATATGAAAGGGGCATCCTTACATTGTGACAAAACATAATTGTATAAAGGATTTAAACACAAGGGATTGGAACACTTCATAAAACTGTTGTCAGTAAACACAATTCATTTACAAATGTTTACATTGTTCTAATGTCGTGTTTTTCAGTGTTTTGGAATCTGGCTTGTATCTTGCAGTCAGTATTTAACATGCGAGCAGATTAGTTTGAGACAAAGAGAAAAATCAGCTTCTCAGCGCCGATAAGTCTAACAAAGGGAAAAATACTGTTGGTATATAACGACATCAGCACAGAGAACAACTTTCCATGCTGCTCGGTTTCCTGTTTGCATTGGTAAATCTTGTTGGTGTTCTACTGTTGCCCGGGTTGACCTCTTTCCATGTATATGCCTACACTACACGCCAAACCCCGGAACTGATGACCTAACTTAACCTCCCTTTCCTTTAACATGCCGGTCTCTCCTGGGGGGGCTAGTCGAGTAGTTGTACTCTGGCTTTAGTGGCTCTGACAGATGGGGCATTTCAGTGCTGTCCGCTAAACCGACAGTGAGCAGCTGGCACGTCTTCTCACAGTCTTGCTGCCAGCTTCCCTGCTCACATGGTGAAGGCTTTCGCTGGGGTACAGGTTACTGAAACATCCCTGCCGCTCAGCTGTTTACTGTCTCTTCTTGTCTTACAGTCTCCTGACACAGTCGATGACATGCAGTTCATCGACGACGGCTCCAGCAAACCAGGTGAGTACCGGAGCTATACGGTGGTTTAAATTGCTTTAGAACAGGCTTTGTGAAAGGGATAAGTGAGAAAATTACCCCAGTTTCTTCTTTCCCCTTTGATTCAGGTGACTACCTGGGATAAGCAGCTCACATTGGTAGG
The DNA here is from genome assembly GCF_020382885.2 of Scatophagus argus. Taxonomy (NCBI): domain Eukaryota; kingdom Metazoa; phylum Chordata; class Actinopteri; family Scatophagidae; genus Scatophagus; species Scatophagus argus. The sequence goes on from NC_058510.1 coordinate 9,635,477, forward strand.
ATCCTGTGTGCACGTGTTTTGTGGGTGTGATTGTACGCCTGAGTATTTATGAAATATGGGAGAAGAGTGTGTGTTGGTTTGTGCATTTATAGTCTAACCTAAAAGTGGCACACTTTTACTTAACTGTGGGTTCAGGTATTAAGATTTGTGTGTCTAGCTGGGTGTGCTTCGCCTGCAGCAGCAACCAATGCTGGGGTCAAAGTGGAAGATAAATTTGCTGTGTCTAAACCAGGGGTGCCCAAAAGCAAGCAACTATTGAATTGTGTTTTGTACTTAAAATGGTACCATAAACCCAAGTTTCCTTAACGGACTTACTTCTTTCGCAAGGAGTTTAAAGTGCATTTTACCTCACAAAAAATAGAACAGCATAATCATTATTAGAATGTTGAATATTTAACATTTCTTTCACGAGAAAACGTGCGGGCTAATCTGAACCTCACAGGCTCCATTTTGGGCAGCCCTGGTCTAAACTAATAATCTTGCATTAACTGTGATCCAGACTGCGCATGAATGACTTTAAAGTGTTGAAATTAGCATATACAGGGAGATCTAAGTGATTCCTTTATCATGTCGGTGTCAGTAGCTTACATGCACACAAGAAGACAGGTTACACAGGTCCTGGGATATTAATGCACATGTAGCGTAGTAACTTTGTTACTGTAAATCCATGAATACCTGTAGCGCAAATGTGTCTGAATTTGAAGGTCAATTTGATGATTCAGTAGTGAAACACTTTGATAGACTGAGTGAAAAAAGATTTCCAACAAATGGATTGCAAATTGGCACTTGATGTAACTTATCTGGCATCAGGCTTGCTGTGAATGTAAACAATGACTCTGCTCAGGTGGCTGGTTTAAGTTGCTGTACTTTTGTTTTCCGCTCAAACCTTTTTGTTCTTGCTTCTTTTTTCAGCTGCTGATTTGAATGTAGGGCTTCTGTCACAGGTTTAAGGGATTCATCCACTTTCTCACCAGCTGCCCAGTGTCAAGTAGAAGCAAGTTAAACTGCGGCAGCTTGACAGATTTCTGACTGAAGTTGTTCTGTGTGTCTTTCTGTTGTATAGGACACGCTGTGAGCCCCGAGGCCGAGGTTCCCACCTCACTGCCCGCCACCTCAGCCCTGGAGGAGATGGCTCTGTACAGCAACAAGCGCAAACTGAGGCAGGGCCGCCGCAGCCTGGAAACCGCTGTGCCCACATAACACCTCACGCGGAGAGAAGAAATCCGAAGGCCAAATGCAAACACACATTTAAATTCACTGTGGAACACTGGTAACACGTGGGTGCATCCACAGGAGGTGCACACTCACCAAACACTACACAGCATCAGTAGAGCGAGATTTACTCTCCTATATAACCACTGCAGAGACTACGAGTCACCACACATACACACTCACTTATATCCTGCGTGCCAGTCTTGACTGTACAGTGTGTGGATGAGTTGGCAAGTTGTTCAACAGTCCCTCAAGGGCAAGAAAGATCTAGTGTGGTCAGCTAGGACTTGCTACTCACAGACCATTCTTTTTTGTTCTTTTTTGTTCTACATTCGGTTTACCCAGTAGAAACTGTTTGGTTTTTTTTTAAGGTGACCTTTGTTTTTTCTTTTTTCTTTATGCCTCCAATAATTTTGCTGTTTAAAAAAAAAAGACATACTGGAAAAGAAAAGAAATGGGTCATAGCTATACTAAAGATTTTAGGTTTTCAGTGAATAGATTGTAAAATGTCAGGGGTTTCTTGAGGCTTTGGCAGACAGGAGTGTACATATTAATTGAGGACGAAACATCCTGCTACCTTCGCAGTCACAAATTGTGGAGTTTTTTTTAAAAAAAAACAACATTTTTTTGCACTGCCACTGATCAGCTTTTTAAAAACTTATATCTTAAGTAATTTATTGTTTTTAATTCATTTTACTTAAATTGAAGGCCTTCTATTTTATACTGTTTTAACCCATCCAGTTCTATTGGACATAAAACACGAGTGATGTTTATCATGATGCATCATTAAATAAAGTTCAATGATAGTTATGGCTCAATACGTCAAAGCTTCTAAGTCATGAAATGCATATCACTTTATATCACTGAATCTACTCTATATACCCAATAGAAAATATAAACCTATAGAGTGTAGCGATTGCATATCATTGTCACATTACGGTAATGAGTAATTCCACACTGTTGGTGGCTCCAAATAAGCATCTATCCAGATTTACCGACTATGTTACATTCCCTTGTAGATAATGACTACACTGGAGGCAGCAGCATTAAACTGGCAGTTTTACGGATGAACAGTTCAGAATATACATAAGTTTGATAACGTGCATTTTTATCATCATCTACTAATTAAAGGTACTTACATTACCCTGTTAAGGGTATTTGCTCTCTTTTTTTTTTTTTTTTTAAATCAATGTGAATCATTCATTTCTATCCTTGAAATACCTGGAGGTGTTCCAGAGTGACGTGAAGGTAGCGGATGTTTTATTTTTCTGTCTATGGTTAATTTAAATCTGATGCCACTGAAAAATCATTTATTATTGTGTGAATAATGTACAAATAGTGAAAGGAAAGCAGACTTTGGGTTTGAAACTGAGCCAGTCTTGACCCAGACCAAGTCAGTGTCTGGACTGCTAATGCATCTGGGTTTGGACAGGCTTGGCATCGGGATGCTCTCTGCATGTATATTGGTTTGTTAATGGGAGAGCGGAGAGAGGCGGAACGGATTAGAAATCCCTCTCAAGACATTGATCCTGTCTCAAGACATTCAGTTCACTGCTTGACATACTGTCAGTTTATGTATCTGATGGATATTTTTGCAGAATCACAGCATAGTAGCATTTGTGTTAATTTAATGTAGGGTCTTCTAATAATAGCTTTCCATGTTGCTCTCATTGACTGAAATTCAGTTTGTTTGATAACACTTGCAATGGCTGATATCTCCTTTTTTTAACTTACGATAGGTAAATCTTTTTGCAGATGGGTTTCACTACATTATTAATGCAGTGTTTCAAGTTTTTGTGTTTATTCTTTTGTCTTGAGTTCTCTTTGGGGGCTTTTACTTGCAAATAGGTCAGAGGGAAAGGGTCAGAAGTCCTAGGGTCAAGGGTTAGAGCTCATACAAGACTGTAACTAGTGAATTTGTACAACCAAAGAAGTCTATTTTGTGGTTCAGGAATAATAAATTTTACTTTTCATTTAAGAAGCTGATTTTTTTGTCTCGTGTCTTTTGTGTTTTATCTACAAATTATATGTGGAAGTAAGGAAATTATTACATCCCATTTAGCACACACGTAGCTCACAAACTTCAGTTTTTATATAAAACTCACTTAGGTGACAGGTAGAATTGAAGGAGGTCGTCTGTGTTGGGATGAGTTCCTTTGCACTGGATTAAAGACCGGCCCCCTGCTAGTCCTCTGTAGAGCCAAAAACAAAAATCAAGTTTATTGGTTGACAGTGTGTTGAAATGAATGAAAATAAACAGTTGAATATACATAATATAAGCACTGAATATAAAACAGGAAGGGACACCCACCCTTTTCAGGTTTCTGTGGCGAGCATTGTAGAAGGACCCAGAGCTGGGGCTGTTCGGGTTGTCAGGAAGACGCTGCTCCTCTGCATTCTCCTCCTGACATCAGCAGGTAACCACAATTTAGTAACGGCTCTCCCAACAATGTCGAACAATGATTAAGCATTGCTTGAATGGAATGAAGTTATGGAAAACTATACACAGTCATTATTTAGCGTCTATATGAGCCCATGCACTGTTGTAAATATGAGGCAGACTCACTTCTCTGAGGGTCTCGTCTGTAGTTAAATCCAGCTCCTCCTCAGGTGCCAGGAAAGACTTCTTGTACCAGTCCTCAAATTCTGGAACGCACGTGAACAATAGCTTATTGCTTTGAACTTTCTAAGGTACCAATTGTTTCAGCTACGAGAGCTCTAAGCTGCGTCAGGGATACCAGATATGTGGAGAACTGACCAGAGAGCAGGCGCACCCGGCACTGATCCACAAGGTGCTGACAGTAGTTGACCTCAGCGTTGATGTCGCCGCGCGCCTTGTATCTCTGCCGGTACACGGCCTTCAGCTCTCTGAGCTGCATCAACAAGGAGGCAGCTGGTTCCTGCTGCAGCGCCTCTTCCTCCAAATCTTCATCATCATACAAAAATGCATATTGAGACTGGGGAACATATATTAACCATCAAATAGTTGCTTGTTAGCATGCGTACTAGTAGCTCTTTATTTTGATTATAAAGCACTTTTCAATGCCGTATTCTCCAGGACCATTTCTACATCTAATAAGACATTAAATTCCTTCAGTAACCTGATTATTGCATATTGATAATAAGGAAGTTTTTGTACATAATAACACTCCATGATATGTTCTAACTCAAAATATGTTCCTCCTTTAAAGTGAGGGCTTGCAAATTATTAATTCACTAGTAGTTTGAGTTAGGTTAGTAAGTGACAAATAATTCTTAAGTATATTCTTGATGATAAAAAAAATTAGAATTACTTTGGCCTCCTCGCAGTTCCTTGTGCTGCTGTATCGTGGCTGTGGTAGCGTCGATCTCTCTCTTGACTGCGTTGAGTTCCTCGGTGAGCTGTCGAAGAAGACTGTGACGTTCCAGCAGCACGGCCTTGTTCTCTTTAAAGATGCAGTTGATCGTACTGCCTCGTCCCACCTTAAAATCCTCAAAGGCCTCTTCTTTCGTTGGTGGAGAACTGAGCAGGCATAAACAGACAAAAGTATGAAGCAACACTGTGCATAGTACATTTATAAGACTACCAAACGTGTGATCCGAGATTTTATTAATGTCATTATCATACTCGGGGCTTAAGGGTTCATTGTCAGGTGGCTGTGATTCCTGTGTGTCCTGGCTCTCGAGGTCCGGTTCTTGTGACTCTTGCTCCCTCTCGGGCGTTTGGGCAGAATACAGCTTTGATTTGGAGGCGCTCTCCAAACGCTTCGTCGAAACTGGACTCCCCTTTCCCTGCCTCTTATTTTGGCTGAATAATCACATTAAGAGTGCCATTAGATAAACCAACCAGTGCGTTTAACTTAGTCCAGTCTTCAATCAGGCACATGTAGGGCTACATAATAATAATAATTATTATTATTCCTATTACTACTTCTTCTACTACTGGTCTGTTGTGCTCAGAGTGGTCTCAAACAGGGGTTTTCAAAATCTGAAGTCTGTGGAACACTCATCCACGCTGAGGATCATTACTGTCCAAAAAATATTTATACTGCAACATTAAAGACTATTATTTTTATTAGTCTTACTTCTTTTTGGAAAATAGGCCACACATAACGTCTTTGAGGGACATGAGACAGGAAGTAGTCATGGACTCCATGAGTTGTGGGCTACAACTTGTAGGTAATAAGCTTGTCTGTTTGTTTACATTTATGCAAACTGGCACCATTACAAAGTACGCTGTTGCTATTAGCAGTTCCTGTTTGCAGTGTACCCATGGCTACACTGACAACTACTACGGGAATACTTTGATACTGAAGAAAATTCTTTTTTCTCTCTAATGTTACCTAAGCAGCGGTAATTTTCCAAACCTGGGATAATGATTCCAGTCACTTTAAATCTAAAATATGTGTTGATATAAATCGTGTCTGTGTGTTCAGATTTGTTATGACTGCGAGAGTGTGATATTTGGTGCTAATTGCTGGAATCGGGCGTTACAGCCTCTGCTGCTGCTCCAAATGTTGACCACACTGATGTGCAGGACAGGCTGGACAACTAACTAACTTAATGCTCTTTTAAAAACACCAGCTTGGACCTGTCAACTGTCTGTGCTTCATGTCTCTTCCTCAGTGTCCTGCAAGAGACACAGAGACACGTGCCTCACAGTTTGAAAACCCCTGTCAAGAATAACTGAAATGAAGAGTTTTCATTTACAAAGACGTATGTTTCTGTCAAAATTTAGACTTAAACTAAAACTGTATGCATTGTTCTAACAACTGTCACAGTTAAAGATTTTAAACATAGCACAATGGACTCGGTAAATAATGTTCACTCACCTCTGTTTTTCCCTTGACCTCTTGACTCTGGCCCCGGTCGAACCTGGACGAAGGGCCTTTTTCAGTGACCGAGTAGGCACCGGAAAGCTACCAGTCTCCATTTCATCAGAGTTGTTCCTGGTATCCCACTCCTGGGGAGTTTACAGAGTAACATCTAATTAAAGCTCAGTCACAATGAATTCTTCACTAAACAAACAGTTCCCATGAAGTGCCCCCAACCAGAATCCAGATGTTGACTGACCTTGGTGTTAGCACTTTGGCCTTTGTCCACTGAGCTGCAGGTCTGGCATAGCTGAGCCTTCGCCTTCTGCTCCCGTTCCCTCCTCCCACACATAAATAAACATTCTGAATCACTCACCATTAAATAATAAAGCCTTGTTCCAAATTTACCCTAAATCAACACTACATTTTGAAGTTGCAGATTTCAAAAGTTAGGTAATACTTACTGCACGGCAAGCTTGAACTGGGTGAACACCGCTCGGACCTGCCTGATGCTTACAATCTGTATTTAAATGCGACGCAGAGTGACATGTTAAGTCTTTAAAAGAAAACTCCTAAACGCTAAATGTTTGGTATAGCAGTGGAAATGTTATGTTCTGACTTTGATTTCCTCCAGACTTCCCTCCAGGTACCCCTGCACCTGGCTGTGGATCTCAGCCAGCTCCGCCTCAGACAATGGCCCATATGTGATGCCTGTCCGGTTCACCTGGTGAAAGGTGTACGACAGGCATTTATATTCTGCTATAAACCAGCTGAAATACGTTACAGCACCGTCTGGTACTGAAAGTCTGCATATTTTAATAAAGGTACAATTATTGCATTTTCTTTTTTGTTAGAAAAATGGAAAGTTTGGAATTTGCACACATTTACTCCCGAACAATGCAAAATTACCTACACAAGTTTTAACAGTAAACCTAAAACTAATGAAATATGTGCTGTCTCACAAGTTTCCACAAGCTCTACTCACCAATGTATTGCAGATGTCCAGCTCCTCTCTCAGCATCTGTACATCCTTCTCAAGTTTTTTGATCTGAGCCTAATCACAACATTGCATGTCATGAGATCACTCTGTTGTCTGATGACTGACAGAGCTGCGCTTTCTGTCACAATGCAGACGGTGTAAACAAAACAGGGCAGTACTGAGTAGTTTAAAGGTCCTTTCATAACAGTGATGTTGAACTCTAAATCAGTTTTTGAATGGTGCAATTGTAACTGTAACCTGCTCTGTACATTTACAGCTAAATTGACAACTTGCTCCTTACTCTTTTCCTGCTGCTCTGTTGGGTTTTATTTTTTATTATTATAATTCTTTTTGAGGGTGATGACATCTTAAAATGACATTCAAAGATTCATCCGAAAACTTAGATAGAATCTTCAATTATACAAACAGAAAAAAAAGACACTCAATACAGCCCTAAAATAAAATGAATACATATTTTTGACTTTTGGGTCATATTAAGCAGTGTGTGTGTGTGTGTAATATCATATGAACTCACAGCTGGATCCATGTGTTCATTAATAGCAGGGTCAATTTGGACACATTTCATTCTGCCAGCAAAACGCAAAGTAGAGAGCTGAAAAGAATATGAATTATCAGCCAAAGATGAAATGACGCCATACACAGCAAGAAAGAGAATGATTTCTGTGTTACATATTCCACTACTTACGGTTTCTTCGATTTGTGCAGCATCACCATAAATGTTGGCCACAAGCACAGTGTTGCAGTTCCCCCCTGCAGACATGGACAAATGCAATATGTATTACAAATCTAACAATACAGCTAGACTTGGCTGGCAGCATTTTTAAAAACCAAAGGCAGTCTCACCCAGGGAATCTTTGAGGACATGAGTGAGTTTACTCTGTCTGAAGGGAACGTGGCCTCTGTGACGATCTGTCAGGGCCAGGATAGCCTGCTCCAGGAATGACAAGGACCTGTTGATGTAGCTGACCTCCTTTAACATTTGACCCTCTGACTGGAAGAAGAAGGAAACATGAAGTGACATGAAGAAGTTGACTTTTTTTTTACCAGACCTTTGAGTGAAGGGTCAAAAAACATTCCTGCTGAACTTGTCATATTCAGCAATCACACATCTATAGTGTAGGGTGCCAACATCCCATTTGGACTTTACCATGTTTTCTAAGTAGTGAAGTGAGTCAGACATTCTCAAACTCACCCCAGTCTTTCCCAGCCTCTCTGATCCAGCCAAATCCACCAGATTCAGCTTAGAGGTGATATACTTGGCATCAGATGATGTCCGTGAGCGAGACTAGGAGTGAGAAAGACATTCTGTCCTAATTTAAGTCACACATAGAAAGAGTAATTTTTGATCACCAAGACCACAGAGGGTTGGACTCAAACCTCTAGCTGCACAGTGAAGATACAGTGAGACCTGGAGGACTTCCTGTTCAAGGCATGAGCTCCAATAAAACGATTCATCTCACCCTGAATAAAGAAAGAACAGCTTTATCAAGTTTCAACTCTTGATTTATTTATCCGCAAAATTGTGGACATTACACTGCTGGTTAACCAATGTTGATTACACAGCATAAGAATTATGAAGGCACAAAATAGATAAAAGCCATAGATAAAAACATATATTTCCCAATTTTAAAAAACAGGAGGGAAAAACTGTCAAACAAACAAAAAAAAAATTAATTACATTAAAAAAATATTTAGACTAAAATTGCAGTTAACAAAATTGTTTTATTTTCATATCTCCTGGGGGATAAGAAGAGGTGGAGTCTGCCACATGAGAAGGTGGAACTCAAACAGAGCGATATAGAGAACACTTGCTGGTCATATAAACTTAATAATGAGTTAAGTTTTCAATTTCATTATTTAACTATCCCTATAAGTCTGACAGGTTTTCACAGCCGTAAGCCTCAGGCCACACACACCTCAAACAGCAGGCTGAGGGCCTCCTCCTCACTGTGGACAAGGTGAAGAGAGAGGCCTCTGATAAACACCCCTCTGCCTGGCTCCTCCATCACCACCATACTGTAAGGAGATGGGTGTGATGAGCCTTGCAGAGATGACAGCAGGTCCACCAGGGTCTCATTGTAGATCTCCAAGTAGGACAGGTGCACAGTGAAGGCATAATCGGTCCTTTTCTTGATCTCCTGAAACACCTGAATACCGTGTGGGGAAAAAAAATGTATTTGCTAAAGTGAGGCACTCTGGGTGTTCCAGATGTAAAAAGATTTCACATGGAGCCAGTTACCTCTTGAAGGGCCCGAGGAATGATGCCTCTCTGTCTGTATGATTTTGTGGATCCTGTCATGGTGTAGGTCTTTCCTGCACCTGTCTGCCCAAAACACATCACAGTACCTGAAAAGCACAAAAGACTAAAAACATTATAGATAATACACCAATTTATTTGGAAGATAAATCATCACAATCTCCAAAAGTGGACACTTATATCAATATAATCAAGGCAGTTAGGACCCATTTACAGACTGTGGCAGTCACAACACAACAGAAACAACAACAAACCTTGAGTGTATTGACTTTAAGTTGGCTACTGACACTTGACTGCACGCTGTTAGTTCTATGTAAATAAACAGATGTACCATTATAGCCATCCAGTGCTCCCAGTACCACAGGTTGGCCCACGCGGGTGTAAAGCTCCTCCTGGGATACATCCTGCAGGACGCCTTCCAGACGGACTGACCAGGGGACCGGCTGACTTTTCCGAAAGTCATGGGGCTTCCTAGAGTTTTTCCTGTGATAGATGTTCACTGTCTGAAGGACAAGACATAAAAAGTTTTGAGCACTCACTATAAGACGCTTGAATCATTTTCAAGCACATAAACTAATGCATTAATTGAAACTATGCAACAAAGTGTCTGCTGCTGTAATAAGTTAGGTTCCGAGATATTTCATCTATGTTTGAAATGTTTGTGATACACTCCATCCAGCTTCATTTATGACCATATGCTCAATTATATATATTATATATATATTATCTGGCTAAATGGAATGCATCCATCATTAATGTAATTAATTTCACCTGTCGTTTTCCTGTTATGTCAAAATGTCGGACATGAAAACAATCTATGGGCAAAGATTAAAATTGATGTGTGCAACTTCCACATAGACTCACCAAATAAACATGAATTCAAGGCTTTGCAGATCAAAAAAAGTCCAGGTAGACAAAGTTGGCGGATGTAAACTATTAGACCTATTCTAATTATAGCTTTTCATTTAAGTTGGTAACATGGAAGGGTGCTGGGCCTACGTAAAACCTACCTGTAGTTTGCAATCTGAAAATCACAAGTTTTCAAATCAGGGTTTAAACAGTTTTCGCCGGTTAACAAGTTTTAAACTATCGATACCTGAAATGTTTTGACTTGGAATCTACCAAACTCAATTCTGCTCGCTGGGGGACGACGGGTAGTTTAACGGTCAAATTTGAACTCAAAACAAAACGAAACAAAAATTCAACGTTAAAATCACATAAAAGTTACCCAGATCTTTTATTTCCAGTTATCTTACAAAGAAAGTTATTAAAACGAAGAAACAGTCTACCTGTCCGTCTGGAAGACATTCAATAAGGTCTTGGGCGAAGTTTGGCGTTGGTCTGATCCGGACAAACACTTGGACCTCACTGCTGTGAGCCTTCATACCACCTCTGTCATTAACACGACGACAACTGAATAAAACTTATGTCACATTGTACAAATACACGAACTAAATCCACCTCACGTACTCGAACGTGAGGTTTTCGGACAAAAATGGGTCATTTTTCGGCTCACTTTGATCAGTTTCCGTCCATTTCGTTTGTTCACCTGACGCGGTTTCCATTTAGCGTCATGGCAACCACCGCGACCGCGCGCGCACAGTGTGGCGAAGTAGCGAAGCGCGCGCCCACTAACTAGCGTGCCACCTCACTAACTTCTTCAAAAGATGAATGAATCGCATTATAAAGTCATTCATTTCTATCAGAGAATAATATTCAATTAACAGTTTAAAAAAAGATCTTAATGGGGGGAGGTCGTGAATCAGATAGGTCAGATGTAGTGACGCCATAGGTCAGATGACGTCACATTTATTAGAGTTAGTTACTCAACAATCTCCACTCCATTGACAAGGACACTCTAAAGCAACTGCAACTGTATGTGCGGATAAGAGGCTAATCTGTGTTCAAAATGAAGATGCTCATACTGCTCGGTTTGATGGGATTAATTCTTGCAGCATCAACTTCTGCACTGGTAAGAGTGGTGGTTTTCCCCAGATACAATACTGAAATTATACTGAAATTATAGTTCTGAAATTTGTTGAATTTCCTGAATGTGATTTTCAAGCCATGGCCTCTCTGGAATCCAAGCTGCTCAAACTGGATCTGTGACAATCAGACAGACAAATTCAAGATCAAAATCTCAAATTGTCGTTGATCAGTGCCATCAATAAATCAGTCATATGATCTAACAACCTTTGATGAGTAACTGGAAACCGCAGATCCTTTAATTTTCTGTCGGATAATGAAATAAATTTGAATCACCACTGTACGTAACATTTCAGTGTTACAATTAGGTCAAATTATGACTTTTCTTTGCTTACATTTCTTCTTTCATTCTGATACCACTCTGACATGAAATATAATTTGTTTGTCATTAAGAACAAAACTAATCTGTAGAGTTTTATAGCACGCACCATACTTTTTGTCTGAAAACTTGTAACTCCTGTTATTTTATTATTTAGCAGCCCTATTTGAAATCAAATGTCAATGTCCTTGCTGCTGAATTTGACAAACAAATGCAAGTCAAGTTAACATTAAGTAAACACTATTATGTGTTTGGACTAAAGGTAAATCATTTCAATTTTCAGTGGGAACATGGGAGCAGGAGACCACTGGAAAATGAACATGGGTTTAACTCATCGACCAACTCAACAACAAACTCAACAACAAGCCCAACAACAAACCCAAAACTGGTAGGTAGAGTTTGTGGAAGAAAGCGATTTTACTTTCCTCAAAGAGGTTTTGGGAAGTTTATGTATAGATAGTGTGAGATGTTTTTGTTAATGATGTCACCTGCCTCAGACAGTTTGACATGTTTGGCATGGATGAAATTTTGAATGAAAATTGTTTAGGGAAATAACAGAAACATAAAACATAAATTCAGTTCCTTGCCGTTTTAAACAGGCTTATATGAAATTCTATGCTTACTTGAGAGGAATGTAAGTCTTAATAAAAAAAATCTGGGGTTAAAATGTTCATTAGAAGTAATGAACTTGGATATGGATTGGGGTTAAATACTTTTTGATTTAGGCATAATTAACTTCCAGTGGCCTAATATGAGCACAAAACCACTTTCAAATGGGAAGCGATAAACATCCAGCAGCAGGTAGACTTTGTCTGAGTAAACTATTTCATGTTTGTCAACAAATATACAGAGCTGGACTTTGACATTAGACTTGAAATAAAGTACAAAATGTTTTTGCGGCAGTGTAACAGAATCAGGTGAAAGCAGGTGTGTGAGAACAGAGGCTAATTCATGCTCAAGATGAGAGGTATCGCAGTACTTTGCTTGGTGGGATTCATTCTCGCAGCTTCGGTAAGACAGTGTGGGAAGAGCAGTGGATTCTCCCAGATTTCCTGAAAAGGGAACAACTTTAATTTTAATTTAAAATGATTAATGCTGCTATAGCTCTATGCATTTTGTCTTATTCTCTAATTTGCTAAATAAAATACAACAGTTTACTACTACTTGCACTGTACTCTACTACTGTGCAATGCTTTGAATTTCTGCAGCTTGATTTTTGATACCCAAGGCTCACAAGGAGTCTACATAAATCATTCAGTTGATATTTAATATGCTATTTATATATAAAATTATAGGACTATCGTTTAACTAACAAGTAAGCGCCAAACACAGATTGTAGGATCAGCCTTCAGATTTAAACGTATTAACTAAGAACTCTGATGGATGGCCATTTTTTTGATTTGTTTAATAAGCAGGAGCATTTATCATGCTGCTGCTTCCTCTGTGGAACTTGTTTACCGACTGATTACATGCTGCTTTGTTTGTAATCTTATGTCAATGACCTTGTGGAAAGTAAACAAACAAAAAAGCAAAAGGATATCATGCAAACACCTAATTGTGTCTTTAGTTTAGAATTGTGTTTTGTTTTTTAATTCAAGTGTTATATATTTCAATTTCAGGTGTCCAAGGGAGCCACGGGGCCAACTCAAAAGAACCCTGACAAAACAACAACAAAGCCAAAGGTTGGTATATAAAAAAAAAAATGACAGCAGAAGAAAGTGATTTTTTTAAATTCATGTTCAAGCTTGGTCCGAGATATTACTGAGGGCACTTCTGTAAGTGGAGACTGACTATTACTTACAAGCTTCACTTACACCAAATGAAGCATAAAGAGTTTCAGGTGCTGTTCTTCACCTGAAAGCTGTTGTCTTGTTTGATCCATATTCAATGATAAATAGAAAACACTCCATTATAACCTAATACAATTGAACAGCCCCAAACTAAAGCGTTCGTAACAACCATGAAGGTGAATAAACACCTCGAAAATTAAACTCAGTATTATATAACTTATCAAGGTGGGGTCTACTTAAAGCCTGTTGTATCTAAAATTTTAGTTGTATGGTAGCTTGTTGGACGTAATAAACTCACAACTGTGTGTAAATAAGAAGACTCTTAAAATTGTTATGTAATGAGTTGTGTAATCCATCACACGTTTGCATTATATTTTACTGCTAAGAATTAAAATGAGTGTAAACATAAAAAAAAAAAATCATTAAACAAATTAATTTTGTTGCAAACTTATACGAAATAAGTTTCTGAAATACGCATTTCAGGATCTCTTTTATTCCCCTTTGTTTCGTGTTTAACATTTGGTAAATTTTTTGGGGGAAATGCTAGTCACATAATTAAAGTTTATTAGCTTCAATTTTGACAATATTTAATGTAGACTTAGATGTTTGCTGTAAAGGATACCAACATAAATTAGTCTTAAGTGGCCCCTAATTCATTTTTATGCAATATATAAATGAATAGCTTCTTGGAATTTGGGGAAAATCACAGAAATATGGTAGCGTAGCTAACAGTTTAGCTTGAATTTGAGATCATGTGATTTGGTCACATGGCATTCCAGAAGCAAATCTGGCCACAATGGTTATTTACAGCTACATTTCCCAAAACGCCAGGCAAGCGCCCACAAGGTTGCACCAGCAAAAAACTGCAGTGACTTTCAGGTTGTCGTATGCAGTGCTAGCTAGTGTCGTTATCGGCTCCAGAATCAACCGCAGTGAAACTTATTTCCACCACATCCACCTGTTCTCAAAATCTGTGCTTTTACCATCTTCCTCAGGATTGCTGTGGTTGTCTATGTCTTCACGTTTTCTCTTTTACCCACAAATAACCAATTCTTCTTGTTTTACGGAGGTTGGCATCTATCTTATTGGAGCATTACCGCCATTTTCAGTTTGAATAGCCTGCCACTTTTAAATTTATACTATTAGGCTCCATGCAGCCACCTTGTGGCCGCTGACAGCGGGAGGGTGATGGACTAAATGAAATAGTACGTTTTACTGATGAACTGAGACAACATACAGAGGGTGTGGAGTGTGCATCATTGCATGTATATAAAATATACTCAAAGCACCATCTATTTTTTTTCCATTACCATAACTCAAAATCTTTTAGCATTCACCTCTGGGTATCACATTCATTAGGACAGATTAAATTGGATGAAAGGGGGCTTGAGAAGCAGCACATACCCAACACTGATTATACAGCTTAAAGTATCTGGTAGGCAAACCTAAAGACAAGTTGTCTTCATATGGAATGATCATACACTTTGAAAGAATTCATCACAGATGCATCAACATGATTACATTGTAGTATTACTTTAAATTCCTCAATTTTCTTTTCCTTTAGCTCATAGGTGTGTACAGTTTTCTTGAGAGTGCCCATGGTTTTCCACCGAAACCAACAGAAGAAAATGTGATCCAGGTAAAAAAGAAAAAAGAAAAGAAAAATGTGTAATCACCACTCATTACATTATGAGTAAAAATTAACTGTTGGTCATCCTGTCTTTTCAGGACAGCCAAAAGTGAAAGAAGACAGAAAGCAAAGAGCATGGACAAATGGCTACATGTAACATCCAGAGACATCAGAGACATGAGAGACAATGACCATTTGATATTATCTCCTGCAAATAAACTTCAAACTCTCCTACTGTGAGAGACAAGTTTGTTCTCTTTTTTTATTAATATGCTCTGTCAAATGAAAAGTCAAATCAAAGTCCAGGAACTTTTAATAATTTATCCTTAAGATGTCAAAATCAACACCTTATCTAACAAAATGAGACCATAAGAATTGAGTAAATGAATATGGGATGAACAGCTTGATAACAGAAGTCTGAAGTTTACATATAGACAGTACCCTTTCTGGAAAAAAGACACAGTAGAAATCTACATTTTCACCGATTAAAGATTCAGACAAGACTTCATTCACAAGGATCACTTTATTTTTTGTGTTAGGCTCTTCTCTTTTTGTCACAAATATTATCTACGTCCACCCACAGTGTCCCAGCAGGGATAAACGCTCCTCAACATCTTGTCTTACGGAAAAGACAAAAACATAGAACATAAATCCAGTTCTTCTTCACTTTTCTTAATATAACTATGCTTGTAGCAAAAACCCATTTGATTTAAATTGGGCGAACCACTGGGTGTGGTGAGTTTGTTTTTACAGATCGTTTTCCTGTTATGTCAAAATGTCGGACATGAAAACAATCTATAGGCAAAGATTAAAATTGATGTGTGCAACTTCCACATAGACTCACCAAATAAACATGAATTCAAGGCTTTGCAGATCAAAAAAAGTCCAGGTAGACAAAGTTGGCGGATGTAAACTATTAGACCTATTCTAATTATAGCTTTTCATTTAAGTTGGTAATATGGAAGGGTGCTGGGCCTACGTAAAACCTACCTGTAGTTTGCAATCTGAAAATCACAAGTTTTCAAATCAGGGTTTAAACAGTTTTCGCCGGTTAACAAGTTTTAAACTATCGACACCTGAAATGTTTTGACTTGGAATCTACCAAACTCAATTCTGCTCGCTGGGGGACGACGGGTAGTTTAACGGTCAAATTTGAACTCAAAACGAAACAACACTTCAACGTTAAAATCACATAAAAGTTACCCAGATCTTTTATTTCCAGTTATCTTACAAAGAAAGTTATTAAAACGAAGAAACAGTCTACCTGTCCGTCTGGAAGACATTCAATAAGGTCTTGGGCGAAGTTTGGCGTTGGTCTGATCCGGACAAACACTTGGACCTCACTGCTGTGAGCCTTCATACCACCTCTGTCATTAACACGACGACAACTGAATAAAACTTATGTCACATTGTACAAATATACGAACTAAATCCACCTCACGTACTCGAACGTGAGGTTTTCGGACAAAAATGGGTCATTTTCCGGCTCACTTTGATCAGTTTCCGTCCATTTCGTTTGTTCACCTGACGCGGTTTCCATTTAGCGTCATGGCAACCACCGCGACCGCGCGCGCACAGTGTGGCGAAGTAGCGAAGCGCGCGCCCACTAACTAGCGTGCCACCTCACTAACTTCTTCAAAAGATGAATGAATCGCATTATAAAGTCATTCATTTCGATCAGAGAATAATATTCAATTAACAGTTTAAAAAAAGATCTTAATGGGGGGAGGGGGTGAATCAGATAGGTCAGATGTAGTGACGCCATAGGTCAGATGGCGTCACATTTATTAGAGTTAGTTACTCAACAATCTCCACTCCATTGACAAGGACACTAAAGCAACTGCAACTGTATGTGCGGATAAGAGGCTAATCTGTGTTCAAAATGAAGATGCTCATTCTGCTCGGTTTAATGGGATTAATTCTTGCAGCATCAACTTCTGCACTGGTAAGAGTGGTGGTTTTCCCCAGATACAATACTGAAATTATACTGAAATTATAGTTCTGAAATTTGTTGAATTTCCTGAATGTGATTTTCAAGCCATGGCCTCTCTGGAATCCAAGCTGCTCAAACTGGATCTGTGACAATCAGACAGACAAATTCAAGATCAAAATCTCAAATTGTCGTTGATCAGTGCCATCAATAAATCAGTCATATGATCTAACAACCTTTGATGAGTAACTGAAAACCGCAGATCCTTTAATTTTCTGTCGGATAATGAAATAAATTTGAATCACCACTGTACGTAACATTTCAGTGTTCCAATTAGGTGTTCGGATATGTATCTAAAATTCAAATTATGACTTTTCTTTGCTTACATTTCTTCTTTCATTCTGATACCACTCTGACATGAAATACAATTTGTTTGTCATTAAGAACAAAACTAATCTGTACAGTTTTATAGCACGCACCATACTTTTTGTCTGAAAACTTGTAACTCCTGTTATTTTATTATTTAGCAGTCCTATTTGAAATCAAATGTCAATGTCCTTGCTGCTGAATTTGACAAACAAATGCAAGTCAAATTAACATTAAGTAAACACTATTATGTGTTTGGACTAAAGGTAAATCATTTCAATTTTCAGTGGGAACATGGGAGCAGGAGACCACTGGAAAATGAACATGGGTTTAACTCATCGACCAACTCAACAACAAACTCAACAACGAGCCCAACAACAAACCCAAAACTGGTAGGTAGAGTTTGTGGAAGAAAGCGATTTTACTTTCCTCAAAGAGGTTTTGGGAAGTTTATGTATAGATAGTGTGAGATGTTTTTGTTAATGATGTCACCTGCCTCAGACAGTTTGACTTGTTTGGCATGGATGAAATTTTGAATGAAAATTGTTTAGGGAAAGAACAGAAACATAAAACATAAATTCAGTTCCTTGCCATTTTAAACAGGCTTATATGAAATTCTATGCTTACTTGAGAGGAATGTAAGTCTTAATAAAAAAATCTGGGGTTAAAATGTTCATTAGAAGTAATGAACTTGGATATGTATTGGGGTTAAATACTTTTTGATTTAGGCATAATTAACTTCCAGTGGCCTAATATGAGCACAAAAAAACTTTCAAATGGGAAGCGATAAACATCCAGCAGTAGGTAGACTTTGTCTGAGTAAACTATTTCATGTTTGTCAACAAATATACAGAGATGGACTTTGACATTAAACTTGAAATAAAGTACAACATGTTTTTGCGGCAGTGTAACAGAATCAGGTGAAAGCAGGTGTGTGAGAACAGAGGCTAATTCATGCTCAAGATGAGAGGTATCGCAGTACTTTGCTTGGTGGGATTCATTCTCGCAGCTTCGGTAAGACAGTGTGGGAAGAGCAGTGGATTCTCCCAGATTTCCTGAAAAGGGAACAACTTTAATTTTAATTTAAAATGATTAATGCTGCTATAGCTCTATGCATTTTGTGTTATTCTCTAATTTGCTAAATAAAATACAACAGTTTACTACTACTTGCACTGTACTCTACTACTGTGCAAGTAGTAGTAAACTTGAATAAACTTTTTTTTTTGATACCCAAGGCTCACAAGGAGTCTACATAAATCATTCAGTTGATATTTAATATACTATTTATATATAAAATTATAGGACTATCGTTTAACTAACAAGTAAGCGCCAAACACAGATTGTAGGATCAGCCTTCAGATTTAAACGTATCAACTAAGAACTCTGATGGATGGCCATTTTTTGATTTGTTTAATAAGCAGGAGCATTTATCATGCTGCTGCTTCCTCTGTGGAACTTGTTTACCGACTGATTACATGCTGCTTTGTTTGTAATCTTATGTCAATGACCTTGTGGAAAGTAAACAAGCAAAAAAGCAAAAAGGATATCATGCAAACACCTAATTGTGTCTTTAGTTTAGAATTGTATTTTGTTTTTTAATTCAAGTGTTATATATTTCAATTTCAGGTGTCCACGGTGTCATCTCAAAAGAACCGTGACAAAACAACAAAAAAGCCGGTTGGTATAAAAAAAAATTACAGCAGAAGAAAGTGATTTTTTTAAATTCATTTTCAAGCTTGGTCCGAGATAGGGCACTTCTGTAAGTGGAGACTGACTATTACTTACAAGCTTCACTTACAGTTACTTTTCACCAAATGAAGCATAAAGAGTTTCAGACGCTGTACTTCATCTGAAAGCTGTTGTCTTGTTTGATCCATATTCAATGATAAATAGAAAACACTCCATTATAACCTAATACAATTGAACAGCCCCAAACGAAAGCGTTCGTAACAACCATGAAGTTGAATAAACATCTCGAAAATTAAACTCAGTATTATATAACTTATCAAGGTGGGGTCTACTTAAAGCCTGTTGTATCTAAAATTTTAGTTGTATGGTAGCTTGTTGGACGTAATAAACTCACAACTGTGTGTAAATAAGAAGACTCTTAAAATTGTTATGTAATGAGTTGTGTAATCCATCACACGTTTGCATTATATTTTACTGCTAAGAATTAAAATGAGTGTAAACATAAAAAAAAAAAATAAAAAAAAAAATCATAAAACAAATTAATTTTGTTGCAAACTTATACGAAATAAGTTTCTGAAATACGCATTTCAGGATCTCTTTTATTCCCCTTTGTTTCGTGTTTAACATTTGGTAAATTTTTTGGGGGAAATGCTAGTCACATAATTAAAGTTTATTAGATTCAATGTTGACAATATTTAATGTAAACTTAGATGTTTGCTGTAAAGGATACCAACATAAATTAGTCTTAAGTGGCCCCTAATTCATTTTTATGCAATATATAAATGAATAGCTTCTTGGAATTTGGGGAAAATCACAGAAATATGGTAGCGTAGCTAACAGTTTAGCTTGAATTTGAGATCATGTGATTTGGTCGCATGGCATTCCAGAAACAAATCTGGCCACAATGGTTATTTACAGCTACATTTCCCAAAACACCAGGCAAGTGCCCACAAGGTTGCACCAGTAAAAAACTGCAGTGACTTTCAGGTTGTCGTGTGCAGTGCTAGCTAGTGTCGTTATCGGCTCCAGAATCAACCGCAGTGAAACTTATTTCCACCACCTCCACCTGTTCTCCAAATCTGTGCTTTTACCATCTTCCTCAGGATTGCTGTGGTTGTCTATGTCTTCACGTTTTCCCTTTTACCCACAAATAACCAATTCTTCTTGTTTTACGGTGGTTGGCATCTATCTTATTGGAGCATTACCGCCATTTTCAGTTTGAATAGCCTGCCACTTTTAAATTTATACTATTAGGCTCCATGCAGCCACCTTGTGGCCGCTGACAGCGGGAGGGTGATGGACTAAATGAAATAGTACGTTTTACTGATGAACTGAGACAACATACAGAGGGTGTGGAGTGTGCATCATTGCAAAAATCTTTTTTGAGGGTGATTTTATTTTAATGTGATTTATCTAGTTAAAGTCATGAAAAGTACATTTTAAAATGGGTCCTGATTTGAAAAAATATATCTATATATCTATATATATATATATAGATATATAGATATATATATAGATATGTATATAAAATATACTCAAAGCACCATCTATTTTTTTTCCATTACCATAACTCAAAATCTTTTAGCATTCACCTCTGGGTATCACAATCATTAGGACAGATTAAATTGGATGAAAGGGGGCTTGAGAAGCAGCACATACCCAACACTGATTATACAGCTTAAAGTATCTGGTAGGCAAACCTAAAGACAAGTTGTCTTCATATGGAATGATCATACACTTTGAAAGAATTCATCACAGATGCATCAACATGATTACATTGTAGTATTACTTTAAATTCCTCAATTTTCTTTTCCTTTAGTTCATAGGTATGTTCAGTTTTCTTGAGAGTGCCCATGGTTTTCCACCGAAACCAACAGAAGAAAATGTGATCCAGGTAAAAAAGAAAAAAGTGTAATCACCACTCATTACATTATGAGTAAAAATTAACTGTTGGTCATCCTGTCTTTTCAGGACAGCCAAAAGTGAAAGAAGACAGAAAGCAAAGAGCATGGACAAATGGCTACATGTAACATCCAGAGACATCAGAGACATGAGAGACAATGACCATTTGATATTATCTCCTGCAAATAAACTTCAAACTCTCCTACTGTGAGAGACAAGTTTGTTCTCTTTTTTTATTAATATGCTCTGTCAAATGAAAAGTCAAATCAAAGTCCAGGAACTTTTAATAATTTATCCTTAAGATGTCAAAATCAACACCTTATCTGACAAAATGAGACCATAAGAATTGAGTAAATGAATATGGGATGGACAGCTTGATAACAGAAGTCTGAAGTTTACATATAGACAGTACCATTTCTGGAAAAAAGACACAGTAGAAATCTACATTTTCACCGATTAAAGATTCAGACAAGACTTCATTCACAAGGATCACTTTATTTTTTGTGTTAGGCTCTTCTCTTTTTGTCACAAATATTATCTACGTCCACCCACAGTGTCCCAGCAGGGATAAACGCTCCTCAACATCTTGTCTTACGGAAAAGACAAAAACATAGAACATAAATCCAGTTCTTCTTCACTTTTCTTAATATAACTATGCTTGTAGCAAAAACCCATTTGATTTAAATTGGGCGAACCACTGGGTGTGGTGAGTTTGTTTTTACAGATAAGTAGTTGCTGTAACTCTCTGGAAATTGAATGTTGAAAATCTTGAAATGAAAACCAATACAAGTGACCCGTTCTACACAGCCCCAGTGAGGGCTGACACAAGTTTACTTATGAAGAAAAGGCCTTGATTAAAAAGAAAAAAAAAAAAAAAGTCTTAAAACTGGGGTTTTTCCTGATATTGTAACATCTGTGATCATCTGGTATCAAACCACAGTAAACTAGTTGTTAACAAAAGAATGGTTTCAGATTAGAAACAAGCTTTCATTTTATCTTTTGCAGAGAGTAAACTAAAGCAAGGGCAGCAAAATCAAACAGTGGATATGAAAGACGGTTAGTAGTTGTAATCATCAGGCAAACTACATCAGCACTACATTCTTTGAAAAAAAAACAAAACAAAAAAAAACAACAACTTTTGTTTGTATACTTTTTTTTTCATCAGAGTGGTGAGATCCAGAGGCAGGCAGCAGCCTGTGAAACAACAAGCAAAGTTCCCTTCAGATGACAGCAGTTCTATCAGTAAGGCCACTTTATTTAGAAATTCTAAAGGAGGATCACAACCTATTGCTTCTTGTCCATAGATCTTTGCAGAGAGTCATCAACATGAAAGGAAAACAAAACAAAGCTTCAAGTTTCTAAATTAAAGAGGAGAGCCTGATGGCCAGCCCGTACGTGGGGACTGTTGGTGTTTGCCTTGTTCACCACCACAGCGGAGAAAAGAAAAATAAAAGCTCAGTCCACATCTTCACCACCAGCTATACCGCTGAGGTAGTAACCCCACTCCTGAAACCCCAACCGCAAATCCAAAAAAAAAAAAAAAAAAACCACCCCGAAATACCATGAGCGATTGGGTTATATCGATCTTGCAAAAAATAGATATTTTCACAGAAGTTTGTAAAATCATCTTGCCTAAAGTTATCTTCGTTCCTCTGTGGCTTTATCGAAGCAAAGTTGAAGTCCAGAGAAAAGTTGCGTCACACAACTGCTGCTCCGAGTACAATCCACAAGGGACAACTACGTCGTCTTTCGTTGCTGCTGCAGTGTTGTATGTTTGAGTGTATTTTTCTGATTCCTTTTCAATTATCCCCTCTTTTCAACAGCCCCTTCAGATGCAGTCCTTCAGTTTTGCCAACCAAATGTTATGTAAAGTGTGTTACTGATTTTATTCAAAAAGGAGCGTCACTGTATGTGCTGCAGTGGTGTTACTGTGTGTGAGTGCGTACGTGTATGAGGCCGTGTGTATGTGTAGGCAAGTAACCAGTGTGTGGTGGCAGCATGAGCTCTGTCAGGCCTGCAATCAACACAGCTGGAGTTCAGCTTCCTTCGAGGGGCTGGTCTGGGCCGGACCGTGCTGAAGGGGCCAGAGGACGGAGGGCAGTGGCTCTACTTATCCCCCAGGATGGCATACTGGTTGTCAAGCTGCAACTGCTGCATAGAAGCACCACTATTCTCCTCTCTACCACGGTTTCTGTGTTTCACAACCTCAAAGGTCTTCTCCATTTCTCTATCCCTGAAACACAGACATCCATTGCTTCAGTCAACCTCCCAGTCAAAGCGTGTTAAACTATTGTCATTCTTGCTCTACTTACTTGCGTGTCTCCACGTGCTTGGCGGTGGCCAGCAGAGAGGGGAACTGTGCGTCACTGAAAATTTCAGGAGGCCCCTGGCTGGGCCCTCGTTTGCTTGTGGTCAGCCGAGCCCCTGGAGGGCGATATACTCCAGCAGGCTTCGACTCAGGCACCTCTGCTTCCTCTGCGGTTAAAGAAATAACACCAGTTAGAGGAAAAAGTGCATAGTCATTTATTTTATCAAAACATATTATATATATCACAATAACTGGAGGTTTACAACTGCTCCAGGCTGTGTTCTCAGTTGTCTTCTGATAAAGCAAAGGTATTATTTTTTTATTTCCTAGCAAAACGGAAGTTATCACTAAACTGACAAAGATTACTCCAGCGACTAATTTCCAGTGAAAAACATGATGTCTTCATTCAGACACCATTTTTACAGAGGACTGAAAGAGCTCCATCTCAGGGTACAACAACAATCACCTGAAGCTCAATACCAAAACCAATGAGCTTGTGGTGGACTAAAATGCTTCAAATATGGATGTTGCTGCGAAGAAGCTACAACTTTTAAAAAGTGGATGGTTCAAACACATCTTCAAGCCGACAGCACAGAAGATGGACAACACAAAAACATAATGCATTTACTGACCCACAGGTGCAGCAGCAGGAGCTGGAGGAGCACCAGACTTGTTCCAGGGACCAGACACTTTGTCTCCGCTGACCGGAATGATCTCGCCATCCTCACCAACCTCCTCTTTCTCGTACTCCTCCTCCTCTTTCTCGTCACTGCAAACAGCCAGAAGAACGTTGAGCAAAAGTGAACCAAAAAACTATTGAGGACATTTTTTCTTTGTAAAATTAGTTGATTTATTCAGTCATTATAAAAGGGGGAAATATTATATGTACTTTTTAGCAAAATCTACAATAGAAACCTTTATATAGAGAATGGTGAAAAAAAAAAAAGTTTGATTTAAACTGTTTTTTTTTTTTTTTGTAAATGCTGAAAAATAAAAGTATGATCTGTAGTCAGATTAGCTGTATCATTATGACGAGAATTCACCAAACATCCAATGCATGGCAGCTACACAAAGACAATATGTTTGAGTCCAAGAGTGCTTTAAACTCTTGCAAATACTAGCATTAGTATAGTTAGAAGGTGGATAGAAGAGGATTTATCAAGTGTTGGAAGATGGTGAACCAGTCACAGGGGCCATGGTCCTTACTGGCCCCCATTTGATGACATCAAGCTCCTGACAGCTCCTGATGTCCCACTAGAGTCATGACAACCATTTTACTCTCACCTTATCTGCAAAGCTTGGAGCCGAAGCCCGCTGTAGTCCACTTCTTTCTGCTCAAACTCTTTCCATTCCTCATCCTCCTTGGTAGAAAGAAATATTAATTCAAAACACATTACAGTACAGTTACATTCATTATTCCCTTCAAAAGCTTAAAAGTAGTATTTTTTTATTTTTTATTTTTTTTAAGAAAAGACCATCACGGTCTGTTTAGAAAAAAACATATGCACTCTGATAAGATTTCCCCATGAAATGGATATACAGGCCAGAAAAGTTTGGGTCACCCACCCACCAGTGTGACAAACTACTTAAACCTTCTACTAGAAAATGTATCTTTGTCACGCAATGATACCATCGTGTCATTTGAAGCTAAAAGGCAGCCAACCCCTTATAAACTAGTGACAAATGGCGGCTCGGCCTAGTTGGACGACCACGATTCAAAGAGGGGGAATGACAGCTTCCCATGCGAACACAAGGCCACTGTCTGTAGGTTACCTAATGAGTGAGCCTCAAATGTTTAAATCAAAGTAGTACTATGATTTAAACACGGGTAGTCATAAAACGCGTGCCGTGCTAAGTTCTGTATCCCGTCAAAATGTGTCCCAGGGGAAACCATATGTTATACGTTGGCTAGTAACCGGCGTTTCCTCCCGTCATGTCAAACTACAGTTAGCTTACATGCATGGGTTTGCCTCATTAATTGGAGAAACGTTAAATGGCTGTCAGAAAATTGGGGCCAACTACAAGGAGGAAACGGATTGTGTAGGGGGATGCGCATTTTCATACGACACCGGCAACTGTTAAAGACGCTGATGCAAAAAGTTAACAGAGAGCAGGATCAGTTACCTTTTCGATCTGTGCGTCGGGATTCTCGTTTTTCGCAGATTTTTCTTTCTCTCTCTTGGTCTTTTTCATCACAGCTGCCGTGGGCCCGGCAGCAGACTCTTTGCCCTTTCCTTTCTCCTTCTTCTTCTTTTTATCCCGCTTGGCAAAGAAATCGTCCAGACTCTTCTCTGTTGATACATCCGCCATTTTCGATGAGCAACGTTAACTAGTTTAGCTAGCTTAACCGAGCAATGACAAGTGTGAAAATCTGCCGCCAGGGAACCACAACAGCTGTTCAAGCGATCAGAAAAGACAGAGGTGCTCCTCAACTTAACGAATTATCTTCTGCTACACGCTGATAAAAATGTCCACCCTAGAGCCCTGGCTGAATCGTTAGCAACCCTGTCAACCATGCCATGCACGGACTATTTGACAAATCAGTACACTAACCCGGAAACCCTTCTCTCAACCGGAAGTAGTATGAACTTTACGTCAGTTCAGTCTGATATCTTTTTCTAGCCAAATTTAGATAAGAAAAATATGTTTCATTATTTTTTTCATCACACGTAGTATAATTCTTTTTTCTTTTTTTTTTTTACTGCTAACAGCTAGTTATAATATACCAGAATTTAGAAATTATAAAAAATAAGAGTAATGATTGAAAATAACACTCAAAATTATAAGATAATGACTAAAAATATTGACTAAACGGCTAAATCAGTCATATATTCATTTTTTTCAATTCCATTTATTTATATAGCACCAATTCAACAACAAAAGTTATCTCATGACACTTTCCATTTAGAGCAGGTCTACACCAAACTCTTTAATTACATTTTTATACAGAGCCATATCAGCCATGTTGCACCACTAATCCCATAACTCTAAAACATCCTCTTACAAATAATAAATGTTATCTATTAAAATCAAATTAAAGAGTTTGGTTTAGACCTGCTATAATAGGACAGTGTCATAAGACAACTGTTGTTGTGTTTTGGCGCTATATGAATAAATTGAACTGAACTGAACTGAAATGAATTACCCATTGAATCTCATCTGTCCACTGCTGGCTTCTCGTCATGTTGCTGGGAAGGCCGGGTGGGGTTGGGGGGGGGCTGTTTTTATATTATGCTATGTTGTATATAATAATTAGTTTTGTTATGATTACTGTATCTGTCTATTTACCTGTGTACACAGGTATACAGACAGACAGCAGATGTAGCAGAAGCTACATCACTAAATTGTGATAGTTTTCGTAAAGTTGTAGGAAAGCAGTAACTTCATGAATGATTAGAAGATCAAAACAGAGGAAGAGGGGACAAAAAGAAATGAATGGAGAGGAGAACATAAGAAAAGGAAGAAACTTTGAACTCCTGCAACACAGCATGTTAGCATCAATGTAGATATAATTTAAAATATGGGTAAAAAAAAAGACAATGTGATGTTTTTTTTTCCAGCTTTGAACAGGCCTACAGATCTGTTATTAACACTCATACCAAACAAAAGCTTGTAAACACATTACTGAACTGATGTCATATTCCCAGACCTGCAGGTCACTTGACCAAATGCGGCACTGGTGCACAAAGAGAAAATTCTAGCACACTGCATCAATGGATGTGCTGTGGTTGGCGAGATTGTTTACACCGCTTTGTTAAATAGTAAGCCTGAATAGCAACATGTGTAAATGTCCACTGATCAAATTTTGATTTAAAGAGGACAAATGAGACATGTGTTTCAGTGTTTTTTCTTTGTTTTATTGCTCAGCAGTAAAAAGTACAGTGTATACTACAGTACAAAAAATACATAATGTTGAACACTGCTCCACCGTGCCACTGAACATTTTGTAAAATATCCACTTTTGAGCGTGCAAAACGAGAAGCCCAGCTGTGAGCATCCAATGCATGAAATATCAATATGTTTATCCGTGTTATTCAACATCATCACCATTTGAATCTGGTGATTACAGAACAACATCTCACAATGCAGTAAATCTTTAGCTATGACAGAGGCAGGCAGCATTGATTATTGGAGAAAACTGCAGCAATGCAAAGTGAAACGGGTGATAGAAGGACCACAGAATCAATAATTAAACATAATATTCACACACACTTTTTAATTAAATTGCCTCTGTATGTGCTCACAGTAAATATTCAGCATACATTATTTATCTCAGTATTTTTACTGGTCAGCACTTTTGACAGTCTCTAACATATATTATGGGGTTCAGCAACTAATTCACAATCATTCAACAAATTTCAGCAAAACACTTTGCATTGATGGACAAACACAGCATTTGTGGAGGGAGACATTTACAGTAACAAAGCTGGTCTAACTGTTTCCTATGGCATTAAGAATTTTTCTCAAACTGGAATACAACCAGTAGCCACTCCACAATATAGACAAGAGACAGACAGACAGACAGACAGACACATACAGAGGCACAAACAGACACAGACAGAAAAACAGATAAAACAGAGCTGAGAGTGATACAAAGTCTTGTTTGACTTAAAGTAACAGTGATATTTGGTTAAGGAGGGGCAACACATTTGAACTCATCCATCCACATTTGACTGCACACTCCCAGTGTGCTTACATGGACAAACAGGGCATTAACACATGAGCATACTCATATATAAAGGGCCAACATAAGGAATTAAGACATCTATGTGGTCCCTCTTCAGAGAAGCTGGTGACACATGAGGGGGAAAGCCATTTCAAGTCAAAACTGCAGGATATAGAATCAAAATCACTCAAATATTCTGCTCAACACAACCTTTAAAATCTTGGCCCGTATGTATCAAACTGCTAAGTCAGATGTTTTAATCAAGAAGAAGAAAAAAATCCTTCTAATTCTCACATTTCTTAACAATGCCCTTAACTTTATGAGCACTCCAGAGGCATCGGCGGATTTCTGATTTCCTATTATCCAGTCTATATCTGACAAAGGTTTCTCACCATTTTAAAACTGCTACAAACCCACAATAGGCCTAAATGATTTCTTGACAACTCGAGCAGAAACAAGTTGTGAACAAACACTGACATCTTAAGCTTTTAAGCAGCTGATTTACCCATCTAGCTGATATAAAGCAACAGTGTCACTCATTTGGAGTCCTGTTCCTGGTCGCCTGATGCGAATGCAAGTCCAATATTCACTCTCTTTTAGCTCCACTTTTGGTCTCTACCACTTAAACTTTAACTTTTAAAGGACATCTGGTTCTTTAGCCGCGAAATGTCCCACCATTCTCACCAGCTAATCTCTCTAGTGTCTCCCTACCGTTTGGTGCTGAGCAGCTAGTGTACAGTGGATTTTTAGAGCTTTTTCACTAGACATGAGTCTGGACATGCTGTGAGCTGGCTGTCCTAACAACTTTTTAACTCCTAAGTTTGCTCAGTTGATAAATACGGACCCTGATCTCACAAGCAGTAAATCTCTGCCCTCCCGCCCCCATGCCCCAAGATTGTAGGTGCTATATTCAAGTTCAACAGGCTATAAGTATTTTGGGATTGATTTTAAAGGTAAAATAAAATTACAGCTTTAATGTTTTCATAGCACATTTCTCTCTCTAAAGCGGATTCCATGTGGCAGCATCCATCCACAAGCTACTGTAGTGAAACAAAACCACATATATTCTGTATTTTATAAAGACAATAAAAACCCTTTATCACAATTAAGCCTTTTGTAGAAAATGTACATCAGAAAAATATGCAGGTGCATTCTCATAGTAAATAGTGTCTGTTTACATCACTTCTCTCTGGTTGCTCTTTGTGTTGATCATATACAGTATAAAGTCAAAGTCTCTGAATATTTAAGACATATATAAAATAGACAACAACAGCAGGGGGAGTAGAAGAGGACGATCCAACTGTGTCTCTTTTTCTGTCTCTAGATGGCAGAAGCTTTGTCTCTGTTGATGAAGAGGGTCTCCTGGCAGAAAGGGTTAACCAGGACCACGCTGCTGCCGCTGTAGTCTCCATTAGGGGGTAGACAGGTGTCATGCTCCTGCAAATGCGCACACACACAAATTTAGTGCATGGGACTTAAGCATTACACAATAGCTGTGGTTCATGATTCATGCTTTAGGGCTAGCCATTAAGGCACACGCTGCGGTCTACTCTATCTATGTTACTCTACAGGCAATGAGCTGACAGTCTCGTGTGGAAGTGAACAGAATAAAATATGGGTTTGGTGCACCCCAGGGCTTTTAAGGAGATGGTGAACAAAGATATCTGACGAAGCTAAATGAGCAGAGGGAAGATGGGAAGGGAACATGTAAAAGCTTCACGAATGGAGAGACAAAAGGGAGGGATGAGTCAGAAAATACAAGCCAATGGGGGTTGGGGGGGACTTAATGTAGGGTGGTGGTGATGTAGAAATGGCTGTTGATGGTGAGTCAGCAGTAATAAGGCAGTGCTGGAGGGGGGAGGTGTGAAAACAAAATGATTTGTTTTGCAGCAGGAACCAGAGCATTTTAGCAGCACGATCCGATCAAATCAAACTAAACCTTTCATTTGATGGGATAATGATCACGTCTCCCAGAGCACTGTCATTTGCCTAAAGCACCAGGGAAGCTATGAGGCTGCTGCTCTAGAGAGACAGGTAAATCAGGGGAAAACAACACCTGGGTGTCACCAGGGGCATCCCACACATGATCCAACCTCAGCTTCCCTCTCCCGACGCTGCCCCCACAGGTGGAAAATGAATGCAAATTGAGCAGTGGAAGAAGAGTAAAATAAAGAAGACACACAGCGAAATGGTCACTGGGAAGAAAGTGACAAAAACATGCAAACAGAACAAAAAAATCTAAATGATATTTGAAAGAAGAGGAGATATAGAGCAGATTTAATACTAACTTGGACTATTTGACATAGATTATCATTTCCACCAGATGGCGCTGTAATGCACTACAAAAACTCAAAATCAGATTTTTTTGTCACCATATAAGAGACTAAAAATAGTCTGAATAGTGGCAGCATATTCCAGACAATCTCTCTAATAATCTTTTATTCCAGTCTGTTATATATTGGAAATATGTCATCTTCACCTTGGCTGCAGACAGGATTTTAAAAATACTGATGAGTACAAATTTGTAACAGTTATAACTTCTGTAACGACATTATCTGGAATGTAATTTGGGTGGGAAATAGACTGAATCTCTTTAGTGTATTTCTCAGTGGGTTTTTTCCCCCACAAACAGTCAAATATTTAAAATACGTAGCCCAAAAACTGTGTATTATGTGCGTAATCTTGTAAATGTGAATACCTCCTCATGTCACGAAATGCCTCAAATTCCCAGAAATATTACAAAGGACAAAATCTCAGAGTCATAAATGCTTAAGCATACAAAGCTCTTTTATCAGCATCTCATAAGATGTTCAGTTGGTATAAGGTTTGGAAACTTAACGTAAATTAAACCGAATCATCTCCCGACGAAGATTTTAAAAGCAGAAAGCATGAGTTCAACATACCGATAGGATAATACGTCCAGTTACCAGATGTAACAAAAAACACTCCCTACTAACAAGTAGACTTAATAGATGCCCTGCAGGGATATCTTGTTTTGCTTGTTCCCAATAACACCACTGTAAATCGTAGTAATAGAGTGTCATGCTCAAGTGCACTTCAGCAGGCCCTGAGGCTTGCTGACAGGAGAGATTGCGCACAGATCCTCTTGTTGTTCCTGTCCTCATTATGAACATTCTGCTGACTGATAGTGAAACATCAAGCAAATGTCCATCCACTTCTATGTGCAGTGCTGTGCATTAATAGAGTCAGTGTGCCTGTAGTTTGTACCTCACTCTCCAGGGAGTGTATCTCTCTGGGAAGCTCCACAGCGTGCCTGCTGAAGTAGTCCATGGTGATGGCGTTGTTCCAGTAGCTGAGGTTGTTCTCCTGACTTGCCGCCTTCTTCTTTCTCCTCATACAGCACACCGTCAAAAGCACAGCTAGGGCAGGCAGGGACAGGGAAAGGAAAATGAGTGTTATTGCATAGAAAGGAAGAGCTGCTGCCGCTTCAAATGGCCTCAGAAAACACCCACGCTAGCTGCTCACGTGGATACTGTCGTGTTCCACAACAACATGCCACTGATAGAGGAAACTGTGGATGAAATAAAGAAAATACCTCCTCAAAATACTGTTAGAAATGGCTACTGCTGCTGTTACTTGGACTAACTTTGAATTATCGAAAACAACAAAGCTGTCTCTCAGTTGGACATTCTTGGGAATCATGCAAGAGAATTATTTATTATCAAAGTGGAAGAAATTCTTATTTCCCCAACAGAACAAAACTGTAGCAGTACATGATATGAATTTATTTAAGCTGAGCGAATATGATATGATGATTACTTGCCTCACATTGCTGATACCAATGAGATAACGGATTTCACATTTTATATTTTAAAAAGAAGTTCATAACCTGTCATTTATTCACACCTGAGGATAAAAAAGCTAAGATGCAGTAAGCAAAGGTGGATGTTTTAATATTCCATAGCTCTGATGAGACTTATTGTGATAAACTTTTTCTGTCTACTTTGAACCATTGTGATAGCAATCGTGTGTTCTCCCTCTGCCACTGTAAAAAATATCCACACCAGTGACGACATGCTTGGCTGTCTAGTCTACACTCTGTGGCTTTACTCAGGCGTAGCAGTTTGATGCTATGAGCATGGCAACAAAAAAACACCACACTTCATCATCTCCTCCTCCTCTTGGTTCGTTTTCTCTGTGTTTAACCATCTTTAAAAGCTGCATTACCCTGTATGGGAGCGTGTAGATGCTGCACTTATTAAGTCAATGAAAGCAATTTGGCTATGTATAATCAGTTCTATTCATTGGCTATAATTTAATTATTGCCCGAAAGCTAATAATGTAACTTTCCCGTCACCAGGTCAATCATTTATCAGTCGGATATATCTGGGGCATCTCTAAAAATTGTTTTGCCTGAGGTGCAGTTCTTCTGCTCGATTTTGTGATTGCACTCTCTCCAGTTTAATACAGCCATATCAAGCCCTGAAGGATGTCTGCAGGCTATCAAAAGGCCTTCAAAACATAAGTGAGATGGCATAACGCTGAAAGTGTAAACTAGGGAAGTGAGAAAAAAAGCCAATGTATGAAATGAGTAAATTACATAATTCATTACAAAATAACTGCTGTAACCCAGAGTGAAATCTTTTTCTCTCATCCAACTCTCTGCAATAAAGCAAAGAAGCCGATTTCTTAAAGGACAGAACTATCGTTTTAAATAGAAACATGACTTATAACTTAATATTCATAGCATTTGTGGATTTTACAAGGACGTTAGCCAAACTAACACTTAAGTTCATTACATTTACATCCATTAATTGCACCCTTTTCAAGCAGCTCTAACACTACTTACAACATGAGGACACAGGCACGCTGATGGCCAGCACGATCCAGACAATGTCCATCCTGCTCAAGCAGATGGTCATGCGTGATGGTGGGGAGTCCACAGTGGGGCCCGAGCTGTTGCCAGGCGTCCAGGGGTCCTGGGTAGTGGCAGGCACCTGCCTGTTCAGGAAGTTACTGCTGGCTGTGGAAAGGGGCTCAGAGTTGTTGCCCTGGACAGGCGACTCTTTGACTGAGCTGCTGTCAGAGAGCAGCCCTCCATATGCAGTTACATTCCCCAACCAGTGTCCCAGAGGGGCATCGTCTGTGCTGTTATCTTGGACAACCTGACCATGGCCCTCCTCAGCGGTGGTCTCGCTGGGTGCAGTGTAATTGTCGGGGACGATTGTTGTATTCTGTGTCTTGAGGCTGAACTCAGGGGGCACAACTGAAGGGGACGTGATGGAAGTTAGATTCTCTTGTGGGTGTTCGACTGGAGGTACAGACCCGACCTTCGGTTCTACCATCGCTTTAGCTGTGGGAGACTCATTCACTGCATGCACCTCCCTCAGGGTGATGGCATGGCGTGCAGCACCCCGAGCATGCTCCCTGAGTTTCAGGCCTGCAGGGTCAGCCCCCCTTGATGAAGAGGAATGGTCGATCAGGGAGGAGCGCTCAAGATCTGGAACATACTGCCAGCTGGGTTCGGTGGGTTCCTCCACACTCAACTTCTGAGGCTCTATGTGGTGTACAGCGAGTGCATCTACTCTGTCTGTTCCAGAGCTGGACATAAGAGCCAGGGGGTTTGGAGCACCCCTGGCAGTAGGTTGCACATCTATATTTGGGAACACTGTGCTGGGAGAGTTAGAGCTGCTGCTGGCCTGGTTAGTGCTGGCAGTAACTGGGTTATGGTCTTGAGGTACCCTGACCAATTTGTGCATGTGGCCTTGGTTTACAATATCAGAGCTCGACTCTGGGGGCTGATTCACATGACTGTCAGTACTCACAGTGTTTGGGGTGACAGCATTTGTGTCATGGAGAGGAGGGTTGTCATGAGCCAGGCTTAAAGTTTCGGCTGTGTGATGCAAGGCCAAAGGGTGGAGGACGACACTAGGGAGGATGATTTTTGTGGGTTGAGTGCCTCCTTTGGATGACCACTCCCCGCTACTTGAGCCTTCCTGATGCCAGACCAGGGTGGGAGGTTTGGGGGCGTACAGGGGACTGCTGTGGACGACTGCCATGGAGACAGGATCCTGGGATGTCTGGCTGAGGTGCAGCTCCTGTGCTGATGACACCAGTCCGACTGACAGTGCTAGGAACGCTAGAACACCTGCAAAAAGACAGAGAAAGCAGATGATTAGCAGATGATGACACACAATATCCTTTTAGCTTCATGAATTACTGGATTTCATTGCACGTTTGTGTTTTCAACATGTCTGGCTGCTTAAATTTTATTTCTCTCAAGGATTTCGCCTGTGCAAAGCTAAATGAGAGTGCAGCTGAAATTGAGTGCTCAGGTGTTCAGAAAA
This sequence comes from Scatophagus argus, assembly GCF_020382885.2. Classification (NCBI taxonomy): domain Eukaryota; kingdom Metazoa; phylum Chordata; class Actinopteri; family Scatophagidae; genus Scatophagus; species Scatophagus argus. Next base: position 9,669,633 of record NC_058510.1, read on the forward strand.
GACACAAAACCTTGTCTTGCATCCATTACGCTCCTCAGCCTTTAATCTAGTGAACTGCTGTGTTTGTCACTTACGTATATAGATTAACTTGGTGAGCACTTTATTAACTGCATTTATCACTAGACCAATACCACTATGCAACTAGGACTGGGAGGATGTCTCTGTCTTTAGATGCAGTGTTTGTTTTGTTGCAGAAAAGCCCAGTCCTCACTGACATAATCAAATAAGCAATTATCTGATTATAATCTCCAGACAACCTGAACTTTTTGTTTTCTTTTCCTAAATTAGAACAGCGTTAGATACAGTCACATATTTTCAATGGAGCTTGGATAATTTTCAGAACTGTGAAATAAGGTGTGTTCGTTTGGCAATAGCATGACTGAATAAATAATTTTTTGAAATCATGCATTTGCAATGCTACACAAAATGCCCTGTAAAGATATTTTCACAGTGACATTCGTAGCGTCAAAATAGCCCACTTAACATGTCAAAACCATCTCAGAGAGCCTGACAGACTCTTGAGCTCAGTCCCATAGGGAGGCTGAGCAGTGAGAAGTCATTAGCAGGTGCCTGTGGGGAATATTGGTCCTATTATGTTATCCAGAAAGCAAGAAAGTCATAGAGGGCGGAATGTGCAAAGGCCTATTAATTTCCCCATTCCTCCTCCCCTCCATTCTTTATTGACACTGTTAAACACAGTTAATGTGACATATTAGAGGAGTTCCCACCAGACGGCTTCTGTGTGCTCAGCTGAGAACAGAACACGCATTAACACAAAACTAACATAACTGAAATTCTTGCTGGAACAAGGTCTTGTAGCATGTTTTTGCCCACGACAATGAGCTGAAAATGGTGTTTTTATTTTGCTTTAGCCATTATTGCTTTAGTGGCTAAAGGACAGGTTGACAATATGCCACATTTTTCTGATTTTCAATCAATTTCATGAAAAGACCAAACCCAACAAACCATTGTAGCTAAACGCTTTCACTTGAGCTTTTAGCAAAACTTTTTTTTTAAACCGAAGAAACTGTGTATTAACTCAGTTCATTCAGGACAGCATGGGCAGAAGTGACTAAAAAAAGTGCAATGTGTGATCACGGCGCTGAAGGAAGATGTCACCTGGAGCAACAGTGTGGCACACTTAAGTGCATTTAATATATTTAGTCAACAATGCAGGTGTATGGCACAGAGTTATAAGCTCAGGCACTGGATACACAGACCTTTCAGTCAGTTCATTGTTGTTTTGTTGACAGTGAGAAAATGTAGAACATTACCACACTAATCCTTTAATCAGACAGACAAATCAAAAATATTCTAAAGACTCAGAATAGGCCAATTAACAGAATCCATAAATGCACCAACAAAATTTTGTAATACTGATGCTGATAAGTCACAGTCTTACAGACTGTGGACCTGGATGGGTATCTGGCACTGACACCTTTAAATATGTGGATGTGCAGAGGTGGGTATTCATGAGGTCTCTGCATCAGAGAGCTTTGGAGGGAGAGGATTAGGGATTTGATTAAGACCTCATTGTTTTGGCATTAATAAAACCTAACATGAAGGCGTAGAGTCATAGAAAACACACAGAATCTAAAGCCGTCAACATGACTGAGATGTTGAAGCCATCATTTAACTATGGTGCTCCCTCAGTAACTATGGAAACCTAGTTTCCATGTTCAAGAAGGGCAAAGGAGATGGGAGAAGAGTTGATAAAAGAAAGCTGTTGAACAAAATAAATAATAAAAAAAAAATCAGCCCAGGCAACAGTCAATATCAATGATTTCAAATTTCTTCGCCATAAAAAAAGCTTTTCCATCCTCTTTCATCTTGGTTCACTGAGGGTTTTAAAATAAACCACAGTACAACTCCAAAGCAGTGATTATTTAAACTCAGCCTCTGAATCATTAATCATATTCCTCCGTACTCAATCACACAGACTACCAGGAGAGAGGGTCCGGGCTCTGTCTTCCATTAACCAAGACTGTCACGTCTCTAATCCATGGAGCCCATTCCAGACCCATATTTGAGGAGATAACACACATGGCCATCCTTGATTTATGACTTGTCGTCTTTCCTAAGATGATCCTTTAGGCAGGAAAATAGAAGACGGACAAACCCAGCCTAACAAAGCTAAAATATAACATGGCTATTGTTGATCATCGGTAATGTGAATAGTGGTTACATGATGACATGTTTAGAGGAAAAGGTGTTTTGAAATGCTCAAAATACATTAAATTTCACAAGTTATTCTATACTGAACAAAAACACAAGCAGAGAGACTGAATCATAATATCAGAATAATAAATAAAAGCTTTACTGTGACAAAAATCATTGGGTATAATATATCAGGTATTATATAATATATCACTTATATATAATATAAACCACCCATCCATTTTCTATACCGCTTATCCGTCAGGGTCGCGGGGGAGCTGGAGCCTATCCCAGCTGACTACGGGCGAGAGGCGGGGTTCACCCTGAACTGGTCGCCAGTCAATCGCAGGGCCAACACACAAAGACAAACAAATAATATAAACCAGTAAAGATAAAATGGGTTCAGAAAAAGCAGAGAGATAATAGAGGCTGATTAAGAGTATGGATGTTAACAATGCTGTGGTGTGGCTTGAGTCTTGCCTTCAATCAGTACCTGAACCTGGCTGTCACAACCTGGCCACCCGACACTGCTTCTACTGAATAAAACATAGCACCCGGACTCCCTTTATAGACCAATTTAAATCGGAAATGAGCAAACTAAATGCTCTGACACACGCATAAACAGGAATACATTCTTCTGATTTGTCCGGGTTATCGAACATACGCCTCGCCCTGATCTGTAACCAGCATGGAGGTTAATATTCATTTGGGACTTTGCAGTTTAGTCAAACCATATTTTATTAAAGATCACATCTAAAATGTTAAAGGGGGAGAATCTGCTTTTCAAGTAAGTTTGCAGTCAGAAGTCTGCCTGCCTGGATATTTCCTCAAAAAGCGTACCTCAGCTGCAGAGGGTTACAGGCCATTATATGAAGCCGACTTGTTAAAGACAGACTTTATTTCCTCATTTCACCTGCATCTGTATCTGTACTGGGGCTGTCATGTCAAATTTTCACTTCACAATTACTATGGCCAAAAGAATTAATGATACCTCAATCTCTGAAATTCACCTTTGACTTTGGCTTGGAAAAATATTCTCAAGAAAGAAACTTGTAGGCTCAGAGCGCATTTAGCATTTGGACAAAATCTGTTAGGAAGAAATCAACAGCTCCAATTAATTCTGTTTAACTGCTCTATTGAGACTCTGTGATCAATGATTTGCTAATCAGTTTGATCTGTTTTGAGTTGAGTTTCAGCGCATGATTTGGTGACAGTTGATAAAGATGGCAGACAGATGACACACATCACATCATTTTTCAGAAAAAAAACAAGTGACAAACTGTCAAATTGTTTTTGAAGATACTGAGGGGCAGCAGGCACACAGCATACATTAAACATTACTTTTAAAAAAAAAAAGCCTTTATTTGTGTGGAGGGATCTTATGACATTTTAGCATATGCTGCACGTTGATGATTAGTTACACATTTCATTTTTCAGGACACAGAGATAACGACACACAAATACACTTCGAGCAAGTTTTCATATTTGTGCAGCAGACCTTACCTCAGACACGTATGGCTAGCAGCTTGTCTACTAGCAACAATTATTTTTTTCCCAAACAACATGAAGAAGAAATCTGCCTCTTTTCATCTGTGCACAACGCAGTTTCTGTTATACATCTGAATTTCTGTGTGTGTGCAGGGATCACGTGTATGCTTTGTGTGTACTTTACACATGCGCTTCCTCGCACGCTGAGGCAAATGGGTGTAATTCGTCACAATGGTTGGCCGTCTGGCTGATTGAGTGCGAGAGTAAGCAGAGTGAACGCAGACAGAGAGCCCCGCCACGTCTCCATAAAGACATGCGGTGGAGAAGCACGCTCAGCAAGCGAATTAACCAGATGTGGTGAAAATGATTGAAAATGATGATTGAAAAGGCTCTGCAAGTGAGGTGAACTTTATGAACATCCATTATTGAGTACTGAGGAGAACATAAGAAAAATGCATTGAAAAATGGAAGAAAAGCAAGACTGGACAGGTGGAGGGGGGGGGGTGTGCTAAGAAGAGGCCAAAGGTGTATGGGAGTAGAAGAGGGAGAGGTGTGGGTGTTTCATTAGTGATAAGATAACTGCAAAAGCAAAAACCTAGGATTAGACACATTAGACCAAGGACCAGAAAGGATATTCAGTGGAAAAAAAGGTGTGAGGGATTGGAGGATACAGGAGGCAGGTTTTAAAACAACATTTGTCATGCTCAGCAACATTTGTCTACTCAGCATGATTTTTTTTTTTCACCATTGTGTACCTGTTGGCTGTTTTTGCCCTGACATGATATTTTCTCACAAGCACAAAAAAAGAGCCTGTCTATTTTCAGTTGTAATGATGCAAAAGAGAAGGGAGAAGGAAAAAACAAGAATACTCACAAGAAGAAGAAGACAAAAAAAACCCAAAACTGGTATGTTAAGTTTCACTGAATTCACAAGCCTCACACCATTTTGTTACCCTCACTATCTATATCAGCCAGCTTATCATCTGAGAGTAGCACATGCTAATATCATGCAGACAAACAATGCCCTCGTAAAGTTATTGTGAGATTGTGCTCCCATTTATTTGACTAATGGTGTCAACCAGTTTTCCATAAATTAAGCTCAGGATACATGAAGGGTGGGGCAATTTATGCAGAAAACCTGCTGAATTGGGGCTCTTTTGAATGCACAGGAAGGCAGTGACATTCATTGAAGTCCTCCATTGATGCCATCAGGGACATCAATAAATCATGTTGCAAAGCAGGATCCTGTGCACTGATCCAGTGCAGGCTTTGTCCCACCAATCATTCATTATCAGACTCAATGTCAGGGGACAAGGGCCAGAGCAGCTGCTACTGGTTCTAAAGTTACACTGCTGAAATAAAAAACATCAAAACATTTACTGCTGCTGATGAAATTCTGCATTACTTTTTTTTGTCATGATCCCCTCATAAGCTAAGACTCATTCCCAGAAGAACAATATAATCCAGGCACAGGTATCAAGCGTCTTTCAGGCTGATCAATCATACCGGAACACTTAATGTACAGTATGCAGGCTATCAGTGTGTATGCAGTCTGGCTGCATGAGCAATCCTGAGGGGAGGCTACTTGCCGTAGGAGATATTTATCTTTGTTTTTTCCAGGGGTCACCTCACTCTGTGTGCAATGGAGAACGACGTGGCTCGAACAATCTGCCTATGAAACAAGCGTTGAAGCCAGGCTGGTTGTGTCGCATCATCAGTGGACAGCTGGCAGTGGCACTTTTCAAATTGGAGGCTGTACAGAAGGCCAAAAATAGAAGCTGCAAAATCATCCATCAATAAGGTTCCTGATGGTTACTCAGGCTGTACTTCTGAACCGTTACACTTCTTTCTTTATTTGCCATCATGCAGTCTGAGCACAGAGCATTAAGTATTGACCACATGATGAAGATTAAATACTTTGACAACATGTGATGTCCTGTATGATATCTTTGTGTTCCCTTTATACTATTGCTCTGCATGCTCATAAAATATTTATAATATTTACATAGATAAAAAGCCTTTTAGCTAGTTCTGATACATGTACAGTTAAGGTGGTAGTCATATACACTGTCGCTGTTAAGCAAACTAAGCAGTAAAGAAATTAATAATATTTAACACTTGTTTGTGGGTGTTTTAGGAGGAAATGCCCATGGTCAAACCGTGTGATAAAAAAAACCAAAAAAACAACAGTACATTAAACCAGAGTCACAAAGTCAGAGTGAATTAGAATTATTATTATTTACAATTCAGTTTCTGCCCCCCCAAGATAACAAAAATCTTATATAAACATGTTTTTTTGAATTGTATAAGTTACATACTATTATGAAAGTCTAAAGATTTGAACGAATTCTTCCCACAAACAGAAAGAAAATTCTGGAAGAAAAACAATGAATCACTTGAATTTTATTTTTCGCTGTGCAAAAGTAGCAATTCAATTATTAAATGTCACTCCCGATGTGACCTCAATCTCCTTTTTACCTTCAGTTTGATTCATAAAATCATAAGGTCTTAATGCCTGAGATGTTAATGTGCAAGAATGAAAGGAAACTACTGCATGTCCACCTCATTATCTAATGGGATAAACATGCCTAACCGCTAGTTTGGAAGCCCCGGGGCATTGAACCATAACCACTAATTAAGGATGTCCTCCTCACCAACCAGCCAGGCTTCCACTGGTCACATTTAGCCTCTTTTATGTTAATCATAACCACTCACACTCACAGTAGTGGACAAACCTCCATGGGATTCCCCCAAATCCCCTGGGGCAAATGGAGAAGGCTTTATCTACATTGCTCAACAGAATACCAATGAGCCTTTCCCACATCGCACCAGCACACACACACACACACCGCGGCTCTGCTATCTAATACAAAATAAATTCACATCTCACTTTTGAGGATAAAAGCTATGAGACCCAAATCAAAGCAATCATAAGCCTTAAATGGAGAGTTTTTGTCGAAGGTAGTCCGACCCTTTAATTTTAAGCTTTGACGTGCCGTCAAGGCGATACACAGAAACTGATCAGATCCATCAGCTTCAGACAGACAGACAAAACCCTTTATCAGCAGTACCGAAGAGCCGTCTGTCTAACTGCTGGTAAGACTGGATTATCACGCCTGAACAGAGCTCCATCAGCCCTGACTTACTTCAATACACCCACTGCACTTCTAGAGCTCTTACCACCACAACCATACTGCTACAGTACTGTTAGCATCCCTATTATATTATCACTACTGCAGTTAATAACAATACAATTAATAACTAATAATACTACTACAGTACTGACTTTCAGTGCCTATATCATTATTACCAGTGACACATCTAATACCTGAAACTACTGCAACCACTACTAGTCCAACTGCTAGCACTACTCTTACCACTACAACTACTAGTACTAGTACATGTATGATTATGTCCAGCTACTAACGCTACTTCTATGACTACCTCTGCTACTCTATTTGTAGAAAATATCACTACTACTAATAGTACTAGCACTACTATTACTACAGCCACTGCTGCCAGTGAAATTAATTCCATTTCTACTTCTCACTTCACAACTACTAGTTATACTGCTGCAATGATCATTAGCACTACCGATGTTATCACTGCTGGTGCTGATGCCATTAGTGCTATCGTTGCCAATAATACTGTGCTGCATACACTTATGTCTGTTGCTATTATATCTACCTGCACCACTTTTGGTACTATTATAATTATTAATCCATCTATTAATGTTAGCCTGCTGTTGCTGATGCACAGTAGGCTATCCCTACTCAAAGGTGCTTTTGGACTGCTATATGTGCTTGAGCACAAACCAAGTAATTGTGAATGTTAAAATACTTTTATTATGCGAACCACTGCTGTATCTGTAAGACGTGTTCTTTTTTCCATACAGACATAAACAAACTATATTTGGCCGGAGATGGCCTTTCTTTTCTGTGACGTTGTTGAGGTCGCCCTTCTCAATTAAGAATACCAAATTTCTTCCTTTAACAGTGCTTTTGCAAAGACATATCTCTGGAAATCATCCTCGTGTAGAGACGTATGCTCCTCCTGGTCATATAAATAGTGTCATCTTTACAGTAGCACAAACAGACGAATTCTTTTGGTTTGCTCCTGGGTGTGTTTGTCTGCCTTTCTGTGGAGAGCGTCTGTCCCTTGGGAGGAAACAGACAGATAGGGCACGTCCTGTGGATTGCTGGAACCATCCTGGTGGAGGAGGACTCCTGCATGGGCGGAGTGGTGGAGAGGCGGAGCAGGGAGGGCACTACAGATGTGAGCCCTGAGATAAGAGGGAAAGCTTTCATAACAGGATAATGGCTTCCTGTTTGAATGCTCTACAAATTGTTTGTCAAGTTACAGAAGCTTTGAGCAGAGACATGTTTATCTGAGAATCAGGCAGAGGGAGAACAACAAAGAGTCCTTACTCGGGTAATGATTTAGCTACAGCCACTGACAGCAGCAAAGGATCTTACAGGAAGAAGAAATGCTAAACAGGAAGTTGTCTGGAATCTGGGGAGCACATTGAATTACAGGGCTGCAGTTACACAACTCCATTTAACCCTAGAACACTAACGTTAAAATTAGTAACACCATCACTAACGTTGGGTATATTTTACCCGATATAATATCTCGGATAAAATACAGTTTATCACACCAGCGTTCATCATGCCATATAGGACACACAGTGGCCACCTCTTGGTTTTTCTTTCACAGCTGTACTGAACATTTGGTCGAAAGTATCAACACATCCCTTCATTTGGTTGTAAAATTCGATCACTTCAAAATTGTGTGGGTGAAAATCACCCGACGTTAGTGTTCTAGGGTTAAGTAACAGACGCTGACAATGTTTTCCACTTAAGAGAGAATTTCAAAATTTTTACTGTTGTTGGCAGCTTTAAAAAGACCACAGACTGTTTCAACAACACACTTAAATCCCACAAGTCAAGACAAAGTCAGCTTTGGAAGATAAACCTTGCGTAATCACTTATAATTCACATCAACTGGTCTTCAAGGTTATCATTTATTTTGTTCAAAACAATTTATAAGCAATTGTCATACTTGTCAGGCTTTGCTTTGAGGACTGAGCTGCCAGACGAAATCCTTTTAGGTAGACACAAGTATATTCTTGTCATTATTTTGGGTGTGTTACGTCATCAAAACATGTTTGCAAAAGTATATTGGAAGCACAGACAGAAAAGGAAGAAGAAAAAAGCATAAAAGGTGACCAGAGGAAAACAGAGAAACTCTTAGTGCCCTGATCTGTCATGTCATCTTCTCTTCTGTCTGCAGCATCTCTTCTCTTGCCCGCACCTCATCTGTCAGCTGGTTCAGAGACAGATGAGGGACGGCTCTGTAGTCTACAGACACAGAGATTTCAGTTAGACCTTTCAGCTTTACACTTTTGATCGAAGCGTAATGTGCCCGAGGTAACTCGAGGCCCCAGCTGGATCATCCGAACATGCCAAGCAAAACCTAGCCCTTGATTTTCAAAGACTGAATCTATTCAAACAAAACCAAGAAGAGGCTCTGAAACATAGTCTTGCTATAAACTCTATACAAAGCTAGTTCACAGCTTCGAGCCAGACTCACTCTCTTCAGATTAAACCGCTGCAATGTGACCTCGGTCCACCTCGGCTGCAGCTTAAAGCACTTCACTCACAGCAGTCCAGTCCGACTTTTTCACTACTGAGGGATTGAGACAGATTTGTCTGCAGACAGCCTTTGGCTCCGCTGCCCTAAGGTGGACGCTTGGGGGTGCATACCAGATATCATCAGGCTATTTAGTTAACCGTCCAGGAGCCTGGTGGGTGTCAGTCTGACCCCATGTTCCATATTCATGTGACATTCTGTGCTGGTAGACCGTCAGACCTTTGAACATACCCTCCCAGAGCCTTGATCCTGTTCTCTGAATTTAAAGTAGCACAGATTCCAACTATAACAAGAACTAAGGGGATACAGCACTGTATGTACAGGATCTGATGTCTGCAAATCGAGGTTCCCCATCAGAGTCTCCAGCACTAAAATAATATTCTTTTATTCAGGAATGACGGGCCACCAGGAGAACAAAGTGAGACTTGTGGTTAGAAAAGTATTATTAATTGATCAGTTAGATCTTTTGAGAAAGAATTTGTGTTGTTGCTGGGAGTGAGATAAGAAGATGGATAAAACTCTCATGTCTGTTCATAGGTGTAAAGCAATAGTCAGTAGACTGTCAGCTCAGCCTTGCGCAGAGGTGGGCAACATTTTTTCAGAGTTATACTATCTTAGATAAAGTATGTGAAGGACCACAAATTGGGATGTTTTCAATTCCACCGTTGTTTCCTGTGAACATGCTAGTCGCCTCTGATAGATAGATAGATGGTTGGTCCATGAGAAGGTTTTGTGTGTCAGTGAGGCTATATTTTTCCCAAGTGTGGCTTAATGTAAAGACAGCAAATGGGGGGGAATCAGCTACCTGGGTGTGTCATGTGTAAAAACTTGCCTTAGAGCACGTAATAACAGAGGTTTTGGGCAGGGTTTTTTTAGCTGGTTAACTTTACCCTTCTTTCAGTCCCTATGCTAACCTACCGGCATGCTAGCTATGTACTGGCTGATATGAGGGTGATAGGTTTCTTTCCAAAAGCCATCACCATCCTGAATGCATAAATGCACCAGACCCCTAGCATGCAAAATCTCATGTGCAATAAATCCTGTGGTGCAATAATCTTACCTCGACAACAACTTCCTGTGCAATATACTAACCTGTGAATTATGTGCAATAACTGCGTGTGCAATAATGAGCAATAATCTTGTCAGGCTACATCCTGCTCTTACCATTTGCTATGCAAATACAAGTAAGATGCAGCACTCTTCTTCTTCTTAGTATTTGTACCACTTCTTCTTAGTAGTTGTGCCAACACATGTCTGTTGTTGTACAATGACAATAAAAAGCTTTCTATTTCTATTTCTATATTGATCTTCTCACACAACACCCTGAAAAAAGCAAACAAAGCTTTTTGCTAAAATGTCAAACTATCCCAGGAAATTGATATTTCTGAAAACTCCACTATATCTGACTTGGCATTCAATGATACAGAAATGCCCGGAAAACAAACAAAATGGGTGGCCAACCAAAACCAAAGCTCAAAGTGACTGAATCCAAATATAATCAATACAGTTTTATATTGTCAATGCTTGGTATTTTTGACCCTCATACAAACAGCTCTGATACACTATGATAGAATCAACGTCAGTTGTCTGAAAATGTAAATACTTGCAAGTCACAATGAAAGCCATCCATCCCTAATGTAGTGGGGGAACATCTAAGATAGGCCTTTATTAGTCCCGCAGTGGGGAAATGCTGTCTATCCCCCTGCTTCGTACTGGCTATCATTATATTCAACCAAAACAAAACGTTCTCATAAATAAATAAAAGCAAACCAACTATGGTTCTCATTTCTCACGGCACACCCGAGACACCCTGTTGATGCCCTTGTCCACGTTGGGTCTACTCACTCAGCAGTGGGCAGCGCAGGACCTGCAGGCTTGTCTTCATGGTATCATGTGATCCGGGTCCTCCTCCACAGTGCTCATGGTTCTCTAGCAAGGGGACAGAGGGAGAGCAGAGAGGTAAGATGAAACTCAATGCTAAGGTATCAAAATCACATTCAGGTCATGGTCAAGTATCTGTGTTCTATATTGTGATTATGACTGGGCAGGATTAAGTAGAGCAGACATGGAAAAGGAAGAAGGGATTGTAGACGGTGTTGTGTTGTGTTGGATTTTGTAATGAAATCAGTTATACCTCTCACAGTGGATAATATGACTTACACCTAACAATTCACAATAAAAGACCAGGAGGTAGGACTGCAGTGGTGTTCGACCTCAGCTGCCAGGTTTCAAATCAACTCTGTCATCTTGCAGGCTGTGATGGTCACTAAAGCCCATTATAGAGCATTAAACATTGACCAGTAAGCCTTGTCCTGAGACAGCCGCTGCATGTGTATCAGTGAGACAAGTGCCCAAGGGTGCGCTTTAGGAGAATGACTCACTGATGGCCTTCTGTTAAATGAAAGAGCACGCACACACACACACACACACACACACCTCCTTTCACCCCCAGAGAGGTGTGTGTGTGCATGTTTATCTCCCTTTGTGAAAATGTCCTTGGGCAACACATGCTCACACCGCTTCTAAAGAAGTGTATTCAAACATATATACACACCTAAGCCCCCTTCACTCCACCTGCATGAATAATCTGTTGTGAGTGTGACTTGTGAAATTGGATTTACGCCCCCCCAGGACGAGGGGTCTGGTTGCAGCCAACCTGTATTTCTGTGGGAGACGTGTGCATGCTAAGAGGGACAGACAACAAAAGCACAGGGCAGTAGAGCACTGATCTTTTCACAAGGCTTTATTTCTCATAAACGCAGCCTGGCTCTGGAGACTGAGAAGAGGCAACACATTACATCTGAGTCATCCCGTTTATGCTGCTGTTATTGTGACAACCTTTAAATGATTGTAAACTCTATCTGAATCTAATCTGAACTATGCAAACCCAGGGTATTTGGAGATTTTTAAAAACTTTGTTGGGTTCATCTGTGTATCTATTCATCCATCTATGTAGAAATTTGAATGAAATTGTCTGGTGTGTTCCCTCTGAACAGTGGAAAATCAAAAGCATGAAATAATACTGCATCAAATGACAAATTAGAAAACCTTGTTTATCCTCCAGGCTTGCTCCTCCTATTACAACAGAGAAATAAACACTAAAATTAATGAAAACAATCATGTAAAATAAGCAACTGAATTAGCTATCAAGGCGCACTTTAGATGACAAATGCGCACAATTTTATTCTTGTTTCAAGTGTTTAGAAAATGAAAACAGAGATGCTCACCGCTGTGCTGCTCTTAACTCACATCTTTGACTGTAATGGCATGGCCTCAGTCGTAATATAGTGCAAGTAATTGCAAAAGAGATGAGGCTGCAAGAATAGTACCAGCAGAAAATTAGTTTTTCTCAGCTTCACATCTGAAGAAATGACACTAGCCTCAACTGTCCCGAACTGCTCCCTGCATCCACTCATAGCAACACTATGATGCTGCAGTGATAGCAACTTTGTTCAACTGCAGCTTCACTGCTATGCTTCTTTATTTTTTTGCGTCATATTGCTGGCCTAATAAGCTCAATGGCAGGGTGCGAAGAGTGCAGCTGAGCCTCTCCACGGTGATTACACCTCATCAGCGCTGCCGGGCTAACGCAGGCTCATAGACACGCTCTTTAATTTGCAGGGCACATGGCGTGAGGCTCGGGGAAGGTGGATGGGGGAGAGCAGAAAGACAGTCGCAGGGACTGTTTCATTTCTACTTATCTCAGAGAAGGAAGGACAGGCTGCATGGACAGATGACAAGCTGTTCAGGCCTCCCGCTGGGAAGCTGAATCATAGTTCAGCTCTGTGTACACATGCAGGTAAAAGATAATAGAGCATGACAGTCAGGGTCATGGCATTACCACAAGCAAAGATGGGATGAGTGGTTAACCAGCAGCTTCTGACAGGTGTGCTGCTGCAATGCTTAACACACATCCAACAAAACAGACGCATGGAGCTAATTCCAGTACTTGTTTGTCTTTGGAAATCTGGTGAGCGATCATTTCATTGTTGCTGCATAAGGGATTCCTACTGTGTGGAAGGTGGTCCTTCATGTTTCACAAAAACAAAAACAAAGAATTAAGCATGACTCAACTTTTGCTGTAAACATATGTGATATAATCCCAAAAAGCTCTTTCTGACTGGTCAAATTCATGCAAGAGCTCTTTCTTTAAAGACAGCAACCAAGTTGTATTCAGCACCTCTGGAAACACTTTGGCTGTCGTTTTCTGGATTTGGTTGTGCTGCGTGTATTTGTATTTGTGTATTTGCATCTTGTTTGCTAAAGCTCACATGAGCTGCCATCTCATGTGCAGTCAAATTGAACAATGTTTTCTTAATTTGTTTGTCTATTTGTAAGTTTCAGTGTGTTGAGCTCTCACAGCCTCTCCTCTCAATGGATAGCTTTCCATGGTTTAAAAATCTTTCCTCAGACTTTATCAACTTATCAGCAATGTGTCGTATTTGCTCAAAACAAGCTTTCTGGAACATATGTGTTCACGCAGTTATGAAGTTTCTTGCTCAAACGTGGAACAAAGGCAAATTTACATGTATCCAAAAGGGCAGATGGTTGTCTGGACCTTCTCCAAGCCAACAGCAGTAATGAGGACTGCAGGGCATAAGGAATTCTGCATTCCAAACTGGGGAGAAAATAGGGAAAAATTAAAAATCCACACCACCACTCCCCAAAAGTAAAAAAAAAAAATAAAAATAAAAAACATTAAAAATGATGAAAGATTAGAACTCCCAAATGAAATGGTGTCTAATACTGCATAAAACATACACCACACATCAACACCGGATTCAACGATAATAAAAGGATGCACAAATGTGAAAATGCATCATAATTTCCTTCGGCTTTACAGCATCACTTTAGCACTTTGCACATAGCAGCTAGCTTCTTCCTACTGGAGAGGGGAAAAAATTGCATGGCAACTGACATGCACACAGACAGCAGCCATCACCATGGCAACACTAATAGTACATTAAAATCAAATTCATTCACAAGGACATTTCGGGGCTCAAACAAAATTGGGATAATAGAAAAAAAAAAGAAGATTTGGAATCACAGAAAGCATGGACAGTGTGAGAAATGTTGTAACAATCTGTTTCTGGGACCTTGCATTTGTGGTCCAGCTGACAGGCCCTGGTCTTTGTAGGTCTCAGACTGCAGCTCTGAATTGTTTGTCTGGAGGGGGTGTAGATTAGAGACCAAAGCCAAGGTCACCTGAGACGTCACAATAAAATAAGGCTGTCACTCCACCTCTCTGTGGTCACAAGCCGCGGGGATAACAATGCTTTTAATTTTGGACTTCCCTCCATTCTGCGGTTATGTATAGGAGCAGCAGGCTGGCTGCTTGCCCACGACGGCTGCAGCCTGAGAGCTTTTCCATAACGAGAGCAGAGGGGGAGGAGGAGGAGGAGGAGGAGGGAGAGTAAGTGTGGGATTCGACAACGATGTCGTGAACTACAGCGCTGGGTTCTCACAGTCAACTGATAACCGGACCTGCAATCACAACCGTTCCAACTGATGCTGTTTTTCTGATGCGTGCTCTCACGCTTTGGTTTATCTTTTTGCTTTTGCTTTTTCCAGCTTCTGCGTGTGGAAGGAGGTACAGAATAAAGAGAAGTGAAGTGTGAAGGCTGCCTACTTTAGACTTCAGAGTATTTAATGTGTACATGCTGCTGCATGTATACAGTGACGTATAATGACCAAGAAAATTGGCAACCCGAAGCAACAATATCCGCCATACCGAGATCCTAGTATTTTATAGTAGGTTCTTAAACATTTTCATCTTTTGGCATTTACAGCACACTTACAGTAGACAATGTAATGGACATAAAAGACAATATAAAAATGTGGCTACATCAGTGGCTGTTCATTACATCAAAGCTAAGGCTTGGCATGATCTCAGAGTGTTTGGCCAGCATTTCAAGTTGTGTGAAACGAACTTCCCTCAGCCCTGCCCTTCCACAGTGACCCAGGGGGACAAGCCCACACTGAGGGCGTCCATTATTCCTCTGATGTTGTTCTACCCTTTGATGGAAATCAGTCGCTGATAGTGCTGTGGTTGCAGTTCTACTTCGTCCAGTGTGTTTCTTGTGTTCATGTTGATGAAGTCCAAATCTGGTGAACATTGTAGCTGTAACTCAGGAGTGAAGATTTACCCTTGAGGGTGTTGACACCATCTTGGTGACCTTGCAAAACTAGTTGGCACCAATCACATAAGACCATGACTTATTGTGCAACAGGGACGCTGATTACTGATTACAGCTTGGAACAATTCTCTTATGAAACTATTTTTTCCGTCAGTGGGAGGGTTAAATACCAGTGCCAGTGAGTCAAGCACAAGAGAGACTCTGGGGCTTTGATAACTTAATTGTCCAACCAGGATACACACACCAACTGAATGACTACAAGTATTGATTCGATGCAACAACAGACTTAAATTAAATGCAAGCAGCAAGACTACAAAGCAGAAACAGGTTTCCAGGGAGCTTTCAAATCTTTCCATCCCTGAAGGCAGCCATATTGCTGAGTCACTGTGGTGAGCCGTATGTGAGAGCACTGCCGGTTGTTGCCCTGAATGGTAAAGCTGGCAGGATGAGTTGCTGCGTCATGAAGGCTGGCAGCGAAGGCAGAGGATGTGCAGGTTATCAATCAGCACCACCATACTCCTCTGGTACAGCAACACACCAGCCATTAAAAGAACATTAGACACCAAGCAGCATTGGAAGCTCAGTGCCATATGTAACTTGGTTTCATAAGGGAACATGAAAATCACTGTTGCACTGTGCATGTTGGATGAATGAACCTGGGAACGTCAATGTGATATAAAATATTCAAATTCAAAGTAATGTTTCTTTAAAAAAAAAAAGAAATACAAAGAAACAGATGTTTAGTGCCATATTTCTGCAAAAAAGATGACTATTTGGTTCAGATTGAGCATACAGTTTGACTGCATAGAAGCAGATTTTGCTGCAGTATTGGTTTCAGAAGCATCTAGTGACAATGTTATTTTCTTTTTAAATATGGGTCACTGACTCTTAAATCAATAAATGTTCAACAGTGAACTGCTTCTGTGGCTGGAATTATTTTTGGCAATATAGGTGCTTCACTTGACTGGTTACATCAAAATAGCAAGCTCCTCCTGACAGAAGACGTGAACATGATGCAGGAGTACACATTGAAGTGAAGCGACAGCTCAGTCTGTTAATTAAGTGAGGTCTAAAAATCAATATGGGCCTAGATTTTAGCAAAACTGGAATCCAGATAACCAGAACTTGAGTAAAACTCGGCTAAATGCACATAAAGCATAATCTATGCATGAAACAACAGGAAAAGGGCCTCCAGGTTTATGTTCGAATGTCTCCGTTGGCAGCATCATGTACATACAGATTTAACGTGCTGTCAAAAGAGCAGAAACATACTTTCGTGAGTATGTCTTACTCGCTATGCCTCCTCATTGTGATGCCAAAACACAGAATCTCAGCCTCACTCTCACATCACATCAACAACAAAGAAACCACACTGTAGCGCTCACAGGATGAATGAATCTCTAACTTGTTCGCTGGAGAACTCCCACTCAGGAAAAGCTGTGCTCTGGGGCAACTGAGGAGGAGTTGAACAGCATCACCGGCCTCTTCATTACTCATCACACTCACCCACAGCCAGGACCAGTGACTAAAACAATTCATCAGAAGAGACACGACCAAAGCCCTATCTGTAGGTGTGTGAACGTTTGTGAGACACAGACAGAGAGATAAACTGCAGCCAATGAGAATTCCTGCTTATTTGCATAGCAGGGTCCCTTTACCAAGATGAGGAGTTTTACCGAATGAGCTTCCTGTGTATTTCAGCTGTTTGTCATCTCAAGTCGCAAGTCCTTTCGGGCCAGTCAAAGTCAAATCATTCACAAACTGCAAGACCTTATCAAGTCAGTAACTGAGGTGTCAAGTCCTTAGGCGGTTAAGACTCAAATAAGACATGTCTCACAACAGTAAAGTCTAAGTTTAAATCTAAGGTTTCATTTTTGTGACTCTCAAGTCAAGTCTTGAGTAGAATAATTTTTGTGATTTAAGTACAACCTTATTCAAAATCTCAAGTTTTGACTATCATCTCTCTCAGTCTCAAATCCCTTTTATTCACTTGGGTCCTACCTATGTCCAAGTCTAAAGTCAAGTCTTGCTTCAAACCTTCAGGTGGTCAAGTCTCAAAGCAGTCAAGTACAAGGCAAGTCTGAAGTCCTCCTTTTGTGAACCCACCCAAGTCTCGAGACTGATGTGAAGCCTTTATCGAATCAAGTCTCAGAAAAGTCAAACATCACAGCAGTCAAGTCCAAGCCACGACTCAAGAATTAATTTTGTTTATTTACAGCCAAAGCAAGTCTTTATTGAGTCAAGTCTCGAGTCATTCAAGCTGCACAGCAGAGAAGCACAAGTCCTCAACTTTATGACAGAAATCAGACCTGACACAAAGTTCCAAATCTCAAGTCAAGTTGAGCAGGCAACAACTTGTACTTTCTATGCCCTTTAAAACTGTGAAATAAGGTGTCAGGACCAGGCAGCTCCACTGTATCACACTGGACAGCCATTATAACCAAGGTAAGGCCAGACTGTCTGACAGGGGACTGAGTCAGTGGAACAGAAAGTAAAACAGGTAACAGAGCTCCAGGGAAGATCCTGTGATAGACTTGTTATTACTGGAAAAAAGGACACTGTAGTCAGTAGATGCATTTGATCAGTGCTGTGTAACAGTACACAGAAAAAACTCTCGGTAATGTGGCCTGTGTTTTTTTGTTGCTAGAATCAAAAACTAAGTGCTCATTATTTGGAAACAAAGCTCAACATTCACCCATGGAGAAAACTATTATAGAAGATGCAAATTTGACAACAGGATCATTTGACACATTTTAAGAATTCAACTAAAACAAACAAACAAAAAAGAAAAAACAGTTAAAGAGAAAGTGAGCACGGCATCCATCCATCCATTTTCTATACCGCTTATCCATCAGGGTCGCGGGGGAGCTGGAGCCTATCCCAGCCGACTACGTGCAAGAGGTGGGGTTCACCCTGAACTGGTCGCCAGTCAATTGCAGGGCCAACACACAAAGACAAACAACCACACACTCTCACACTCACACCTAGGGGCAATGTAGAGTAGCCAATTAACCTAATGTGCATGTTTTTGGTATTGTGGGAGGAAGCCGGAGTACCCGGAGAAAACCCACGCAGGCTATGAGGCGACAGTGCTAACCACTGCACCACCGAGTGAGCACGGCAAAAGATATTAAATTCCAGTGCTTAATCACAAAGCACCTCAACGTAAAAGTTGTTTGATGATGTACAACACTGAATCCAATTTGATAGATTTCTTTTACAAGACCTCCAGCGTTGGTGATATTTGACTTTTACTATATTGCACAGACACTTAAACACCTGGAGACTTTGAGACGTGTATTACATGCAATTGCTCTGCACAAGCTTCTTGGTTCTCTGCTGCGAGAGTTCTTCAGCCGGGCAGTAAAGCAGCAGACATTGGGATGCAGCTCACCCTCACCCTGTCTGAGTCATAAATATCCTCCCCTCTTTCTCTGTCTCCCTCTTTCTTCTTTCTGTCCTCATGTGACCCCTGACTGAGAGAGTGACTGCTGCTGCGAGCAGCTCGCTGGTGATAAAGAGTAACGTGAAACTATAGCATGCCACGTCCTGCCACGCTTGTCACAACGGGTATGACAGTCAAAGAATAACATTACCACAAAAAAAAGGTGAAAGAGGCTCAGGATGACACTTAAATTTACCGCAATGACTCAAAACATAATGGCACTTGCCAGAGTCATTCAGTTTTTGGTGCACTGGGCTGAACGCAACCCAGACACTCATGAAAATGCTTTTTTTTTTTTTTTTAAATTGTGTCTGAAAATGTCAGAACAAATCTACAGCAATTCCCTATTACTAATAATAATAAGACAGAGTTTTCAGTCCGAACACATGTTGCAGAAGAGACTGATCAAGCTGACATGATATACAAAATGATATGAAAAAGGACCTACATCAATGGTATTGCTTTCTAGCAGCATTTGGTCCCCTTGTTTCAGACTGTACTGTCCACAGAGGACAACCTCTCTTGTTTGTGATTCTGCACTAATGAAATGAAACAAAGTTCACTTCACCAAAAGAGAACAGGTTCTCAGCTGCCTTAAAAATAAGTGAATAATTATGCAGTTAAGCTAAGGTAAATGAAATGTTTGCTGTAATGAAAGCGCAATCCCTTTTTTTTGCCTCTTTGTCTTTCAGATCTAAAACATCGGTGAAAAAACATTCGCTCAAAGCGCCCATCTTTGGCTTCTGTCTCACAGCCGGATCTGCAGACCATTACATCTCACGGTGCTGCTGTAAGCTGTCAGGCCGACAGACAGATTGGTATGTAAGTCTGCCTCTCTAGCTTGGCCACATTGATTATTGGACCAGTGCCGCTCGATGTGGCCACAGTAACAGATAACAAGCATATAATCCCCCATGTAATAGCTGTCAAAGATCTAAATTTACAGGAAAATAAGCTTGAAAACCTTTGATAAATAATTTGACCATCAATCTAAGATTTTATCACTGCTGGACAGATACTGGTCTGTATAAACTCTCCTTTCTAGCTAACTCCTAAAGCATTTTTTTTCCGTTTCAGAAATACTTTTCACAATTGATTTAAAGTCAACTACAGCTATTCACTTCCTAGAGCCTGACATAACCGGCTTGTTGAGTGCCTGTTCGGTGATAACTTCCAAGCAGAGATCCTTGGCAGACTGAAGATGATAGAGTAACTTCGCATAACTGCATGGCTGTCTAACTCCCTGAAGCTGGGAGACGGCTGTTAGAGCTCAGTAAAGTGATCTCCAACAGCGGTTCTAACACACGGCTTGATGTTGTAGAAAAGCTCTGTGCTGCAGGGCCTTTCTTCTCCTTCATCTCTCATCTCTCTTTGCAACCCGCTTCTTTAATGTCATGTCATGCTTTCATCCGAATAAGTATTTTCCTCGTCCCGCTTCTCTCATCTCTACTTCAGGCTTGGTCTTCATGCTCCCAGTCCCTTGAACCAAAGGGTATGTGTAAAACCAAGGGGTTGGACATTTTGCTGTGGAATGGGAAACTTTTGAAAAATAAACATAAGAAGAATAATTTGAACACTTCCAACCAGCACGTAACTTTTATTACAGCTAGGCGTATCTCTGTGCACATTTTAAGTGTGCACAGACCGACACTTATGAGATGCTGATTCTACTATGGTTCACAAAAATTCAGTACAGAAGGATGTAGCTGTGACTTCTGATCATCAATTTCAAATTTGTAAATTTTCAAATAGTAGTATAAATATATATATATATATCAGTTTTTTATCACCTGAACTGTTTGGCAGTACTGCCTAAATTTTTTCATTTGTGCTTCCATTTCCATTACATCTTACACTGAAGGCATCAATTCCAAATAAAAAACATATAATTATAAATTATATAGTAGTATATTATAGCATAGTATATTATAGTATAGATAGTTGTTAATAGCTAAAAGGTTCACCAGAACAATATTATAAGATGATAACGTGTCTGAGTTACATGTTCTGCATCCAACTGGCTAAAAACAACAACCAGACAAACAAAAAGCAAAAACGGCAACTTTAAACGTACACTCTCATTTTCCATTTACATTAAGAATACTCTTAATACACATTGAGAATTAGAATATAGTGTGCAAATTTCATTGACAAAATGTACTGTCGTCACGTAAATGTCAGCTCACAAAAGAAAAGGTCAAGCAATTATCATGGCTGAGGAGAGACATTTTTTTTTAATGGAGGAATTGTCAAAACGTATTTAACTTATACTTGCGCACCGGAAAGAATTCTGACTAACAGAACTTAGCAGAACTACAGAGGAGTGACAACACAGTCAGAAGAAAAGTCAGGGTCACCTGCCTGCATTACACTGACAGCACAGTAGAGAAAGAGAGTCAATGTAAGGAAGCACTCGCTTCTCCCTGTGCACTCCTGCTGACCCCTGCAAAGCTCTGGTAAGTCACTCAGGCATCAAATGGATGAAAATCTTATCTGAGGACACACCTGTCCTGCTCCGCCTGTCCACTCCATTCTGTCCAGAGAGCACGCTTCTTACCATTTTCAACCATTATTATGAGATTTTTGATGTGTAGGTTTAGCTTAAACACACAATGCCCCAAAACTTTTGATTGGTATATGTATGTATGTGTTAGTGTGCACAGAAGCTGAGGAGGCTGGCACTACATTAGATTTCCTGTAAAGCCAGTGACGTGGATGTCCTCCATCTGACAGCCTGTCTGCAGCAAGTCGAACATCTGTCACACCTCACTTTTTGCAAATGAAAGTGATGACTGACCTGCTGGAGGCCAAGCTGCCCTTCCGATGTGGTTTGAGAGTAACTACAGCCAGAAACTGAATGGCGCAGCTGGAGAAGTGGAGCTTTTCAAAATCCTCACCATGACTGAAGATGCATTTATGACTTGTATAACATCTGAGTGGGGCACTGATATGATTGAACTCAAACTGCACAAGGGGAAATTTGTGACTAGAGTCCCAGTTTTAAAATCACATTATTTTGTCTTCTGCAATAACTTCAGCACAGAATGAAACAGGATGGAGGATTTTCTGCATCTGTCCATCTCCACCAGTGACAAAGAGGGAGGAATATGCAGCTCGAATGAAGAATTCATCAAAGTGTGATTTGCCTGGTGCAATCTGAAATTCTGATTCTGGTTGGTGAATAAGTTTTGTTTTCCCTTTAGATGACTCTTTTCTTTTTTGTCGAGGTTTGAAGAAAGGGTTATCAAACTCCAAGGGACATTCAATCCAATCACATCTCACTGTTCAATCTGTGCTCTGCTCTTACTTGTGAGGCAGAAGGTATTTTTAGCACCAATAAAAGCAAACACTTCTCCAGACATTTTAAATTGAGACAAACAGACAAGCACACACTACAGCAAAATAGCATGACACAGCAGTAGTTCTACAAAGCCAAGGGTGCTGTCAGCCACCATCTATCCTCCAGCCTCCCAGCAGGCATCACAGTGAGTTAACACAAGGCCTTTAGGAACGCACCTTAAGTTCTTATACCGACCAGGTAAAGAGTGTCACAGATACATAATCGCAGAGAACTGAACACAAACAAAGACTTTGATACACAGAGTCAAACTTTGAGCCCAGTCACAGCAGAAGCACTATGAGTGCACTGCAGCACAACTGCTGCAACATTAAACTGAGACGGACCATTTGTCAAAGCGCTTCCCACTATGGGTCCCTTATGTGAAGCTGTTTCACATAGAGGACGCTTGGTGTTCTTAAGACTCGTCCAGTGGCCTCAGAAGAAGTGGTGAGTCATGCATCGATAAAGGTTAACCGTGCCGCCTTCGATGCTTCGATGAAAAGATGGATATTCACATCTGAAAAAAGGACGCGGTCTTCCACTGAGCCGCATGTCTAAATGATTCATGTCACCTAACAAAGTATCATGCATGAACATAAAAGCAATTTTATTTGCCTTGAGGGTGAGAGATTAAAAATGCAGAGGTGCAAGATGACAAACCCTGGGATGTACCCTCTGGGCGTGAACCTGGCCCTACTCTTCTAGGCTTTACTTACTGCAAAATAGGATGCCTCGTGGGTGGCCACTAACACAGAAAGCATAATACCATAAACAAGCTTAATCCCTACAAATCAACATAACAGATGTATCAGGGTGGGACAATGTGCGCATTTCAACATGCTGAGAGCTGAGGGCAAAAACAACCTTTGGGCTGTTAAACTTGTACCAGAGCAGTTGGAAGTCTGATGGGACTCAAGGTATCATTATTAATAAATGCTGCAAAATTTAATAGAAGAGTGAATCCCACCTTGGATATTAGGACGCTTTAGGGTCAAATCAGACATCTCTAATTACTTGACAAAAGACAAGATCAACTTTCTTGTTTATTTGCTAATCAGGAACATGACGAGCCCACGATGATCAAACATAATAACAACACTGAACTTCTAATGTTTTAGACAGAACATCACTGTTTGTTTGGACGTGAACGCATAGACGTATGCAACCTGTAGTCGTAGTAGATTTCCCTTTGAGACTCACATGCAACTCAGGAAACTGAGGTAACCATGAAAGGAAATAACTAACTTCGGAAATACTTTTGTTCCAGAACAATGCCGCTAGTGAATTTCACTGCCTATTTTCACATTTTTCTTCCCTTACATCTTGAAATACATATCTTTCCTGCAGACGTAAGAGTATCTATGAACCACACAGGAGCTATGTCCGGAGCAGGACAGGAAACAGGGCCCACTGGTGCGTTCAGGAATGTCCATAAGGTAGACACAGCAATCCGGTGCTGTGCACAAGAATTTGCATCGCAAAGCAGGAAATACATATTGTTTCCAGTATGTGTATGCACTTCCTGTCTCAGTTCATGGGCTGCAAACATACTTTCTGAAGAAATAGCAAAGCACACACTTCTACAGTCCAGGAAGTTCCTCACTCCACACATACGATCCTAATTTTACCTCCTGACGCAGCCTCTTGTCTGGTGACAATGGCAGGAATGAAAAGCAGCAGGGTAGGATGTTTTTTGGAGTGGAGCAGCGTATTGTAACTCACTTCCTTGAGCAGTGCAGCAGAGACCACTGAGAGCCAGCTGGGACAAGTGAACAAGAGGAGCAACATCCGTAGAGAACGTCCAAGGTCCAGAGATTTCCCGCCGGGCGATGACCACGTGTCCGGAGATGGAGGGAGAGATGTTGCAATGCCCCCCCACCCCCACCCGCTCCATCCCCCCACTATTAGTGAGACGGATTAACTCCAAGAGCTGTTAGTCCTGAGAGTGTGTCTGGCTTACTCCTGCATACACACACACACACACACACACGCTACATTAATTAGGCCTTCTCTGTGTGATTCAGGCTGACAGATGAAGGCAGATGCACTCTACAAAAACATGACAAGGACAATTGGCCTGAAACTGGAGAATTTACTCATGGGTGAGCATCCCAGTTGCTCAGTCCTCCAAACAAACTACAGGTCTATTAAGTCAATTACAACACGGCTAAGTTGCATGTGGTGTAAAGCACACGCACCAAATAATGCATGCAAGTTTGTGACTGTCACACCCCAGAGGTGATTCAGAGTGATGGAGCTTGGAGTCTTCCATATGATGGAGGTGACCTGCTTCAGCCACCACAGCAGAAGAAATAGAAGAAGGAGAAGAAAAGGTTTCTGTTTTGGCACTGAAAGTACAAAACTTGACAGAACAGGAGTAGCGGTAACACAACTTTAATTGGTGTTTACCTGGAGATGACAGGAAATATGACAGAGTGGGGACCTGACGGTTGACATTTTAAAGTGGGATCCTAATGGGCCAGTCCAGTGGGAGTTCAGTTACAGTGGAGGAGGCGTCACTGGGCAGAGTTCTGACACATTATTTGGATTAATATCATGAAGCAAACAGACCCTGTGGTGCAACTCTGTTATCGAAAAAGCAGCAAGCCATAAATGGTTTATATTAGAAATGGCCAATCTAATGTGTCTATAGACTGGAAAGACAAAGCATTAAGCAGAGAAGCACTATGTGTGAGGAAACACCTCTGCAAAACATACTGTATGCTGCCAATCACTCGATCACTTAATTTATTAGCAGTAAAGTGAGAACTGATGAGCAGTGTGTGAGATTTTGTTAGTTCTGGCTTATTATCCAACTTTCTGGTCAGCCATGTTAGCGGACACATGTGTGGCTGTATTGCACAGCTAAATGCTAACATCAGCAATGCTAACATGCCCATAGTGACAATGCTAATATGCTATTTAGCAGGTATAATGTGTTCACTATGTTCACCAGCTAGCATGTGACCTAACATTTTGTTAACATACTAAACAAGGCAAGGTGCTAGTGTGGCAAAAAATAACAAACGATAATCAATGCATTCTATTAATTTTCTACACAATACATCAATCATCTTAGCACTGCATGCAAAGAACTGTTTTCATTTTTCCTTTTCCCTTCAGAAACACTGCCCATCTTGGAAACAATTCCAGTGTCAAAGATACTGATTAATCATTGTTGCCACTGACTGAAACCCTCAGCGAGAAGCAGCCATAATCCTTGTCTGTAGAACTGGGCCATGCGGTTGATAATTGCGGTCCCGCTCACAACATCTGGCTACACCACAGTGAGAAAAACAAGACAATTATTTTGAATCAGTTTTGAAGTCCAATGACACTGTGGAAACCTCTCTTTCATAATTCTGACAACCCTGAATGGGAACAAAAGAACCGTAAGGAGGTTCATGTGTTTATGTTGAGTAACTGCACAATGGTGGTTCACTGCATTGAGCTTTAGGGTTGCATGGAGCAAGTCTTATGCAAGAGGATCAGGGTGTAGGCTTCTCTGAGGAACGTAACTTCGAAATCCATTTAGTAAATAGCGTTGTTCCTATAGGTGTGACATAGCCTTCAAGTTTGAAAAGTATAGAGTTCACATAAGATGCTTTAGCATGGATTGCTGTCAAACATGCAACATCCATCAACAGGCTATCTCTCATGGATGCCTTTCAGAGAAATAATGAAGCAATCAGTGCAACCACTCAGCACGCTAATTACCAACACTAGCCTGGGACGCCCACTGCCAGCATCTCAGTGTGTGTGAGTGTATGTGTGTGAGAGTTTCTAAAATGCTTTGCAGGAGAAAAATGTCTCACCAACAGACATTTAATTACCAGAGGATGGAGAGCTTCAGCTCTCATGGCTGAATTAATGAATAGGTAAACAGCACAGGAACAAGGCAGACTCAGCATGGCTTGCACGAGATCTGTGACACCACACAAGCTCTCTCTCTCTCTCTCACACACACACACAAACACACACACAGTCAGCAGTGTTTAATATTATGGATGAAGTGGTGGTTCAACACTATGGTAGGCTGGACAGGCAGCTCCACAGACTCTATGATTAAGTGATGAACCACAGATGATACAGATCCTTTTTCTTTCCACATCCAACAGGTAATATAATGAAAAACATGAGGGAAATCATTGCTGTATTTGATCAGAAAAGTCAAAGTCAAAGAGGTTATCATAAATCTCGGTCTCCACCAATCAGGGGACAAATAAATACAGATGTGTAACAAATCAAAGGAAACGCAAACAAAAAATGTCTTACGTAGTTTTTTTTCCCCCACCATGAGCGATTTAACACTCTCTTTACTGGAGGCACGAATACCATTCTTCAAAAAGAATGGCGCTTTGATGATGGCGGTACAATACATCAGAACAAAAATTTGGAGAAAGTAAAGTCCTCAGTCTAACTTGATGTTATCCAATAAAAAAAAAATGTACTAAATGGGACTAACTGTGACACCACCAGTCACTTTGATTTCAGTAAAATGTGGAAGACTGAAAGACCACAAGGTTTCCTGTACTATTGCTAAGACATTTTCATGATTGATCAAGGCATCATTTATCTGAAACGACAGATGAGAGAAAACAGTATATCCTTCTACGAGCAGTTGGTTGTAGTCAAAGATTATTTTGCACAGCAGCTTCCACTGCCATCAAAGCCTCAAAGTCAACTCCTTGCCTTCAACCTTTACTAGAAGTGCATTTAGCTTGCTGCAAAGCTGTAAACCTATATAATAATGCCATAATAACGACAGAAGACCATGAAAAATACACATTACAACTTCCAAGAGTACCATCAGTCTAAAATCTAAAATATATTAATTTTGCAATAATATACAATACAGAAAAGTAGCACATTGTCCCAGTTCTCTCATTGTAGCATAGGATGATGTTTATTCACTTCCCTGCTGCTAACTTTTTCTTTGAATTTAGCTTTAGGCTATAGATACAAGTTTCCTCACTGCATTGCGGGACTCAAAAAAGCATCCAGTCCTGGGTTTAAACTGTCATGGTGCAGAGTTGCAGAAAGACAAAACCCACCCAGCTGAAAAAAAAAAAGAAAAGAAAAGAAACCCATACCAGACAAAATGAATGTCAATGGCATTCCAGTGGCCTGTTTACAGCTATCATAGTTAAATGTCAAATGCTTGTCCCTGCAGGGAGACAGGGCTTGGCTAGGAGAGAATTTGTAGGTGTCTCTCCCTCCATCACTCCACAATGTTAGGCATGGGACAAAACATCGAGATGAGCAGGATGTATTATTAGTGGAAGAGTGAAGAATGGAGTGAGTGCCCAGGGAAAAGCAGGCGTGTCGGCCAAACCTCACTGACATTATTTTAAGAGTTGCTGTGGCGACAGTTTCTGTAAGAGGTGACTTCTGTTCTGCGGATGACAAAACGCTGGGTGCATCACAGTTTAAAGGTCTGGTCCAGAACCAAGCAAACGTGTTTAAAAGGTCTGGATTTGTTTTGTTGACTTTTCAGGGATCCACCGGTTTCTTAATCATGTACAATCCATCACAATCAACATCAGGTCTGCATTCATTTATAGCACAATGACATTACTGTTGTCAGGACCTGTCAGGACCCTCTGTGTTTCTCCCACTAGACTGTGTACATACAAATGTAGTGAAATACTTCACAGAAGAACAATTTAAACTAAAATAAAAAGGTTGTAGATTGTTTTTTCTCAGAGCCCAAAATTAGTTCGTAATGTTCTTTCATGGCCAATAGAATATGAATACACATATTTCCACTGCATTAAAAGAACTAAGAAGAACTCCAGCAGCTTCAGCAGCAGCTTCATTTGTCTTGTGCTGCCTTTTGTTCACAGCAGAGCCATTCCTCAGTACATTAGTAATAATAGATAGGTTAATCTGGACATGAACATGGGTCTTGAGCTTCAGGATCAGGGTCAGAATGACATGAAACTGTGAAGGCGGTGAGGCCAGCAGTGAAAGACAGCAGATGGACGTTTTACAGAGGAAACATTTTCTGGTACATAGTCTGACATAAAGCCAGACGTTTTCCCAACGGCCCAGTGGATTCTGTTGTTGCCATGTTGCTCCTTACTGCTGCCAGTTCTGTAGTCACTTCAGCATCAGTGTCCTCCCTTCAAAATAATGCCACTGTCTCCATGGTGATGTAGCTGCCACAAACCACCATCCCTACCACCAGCACCACAAACACATTCATACACAAACACACAAACACACACACACCAGGCAAAATCTCACTGTGTCATTTTACAGTTTTGTCTGACTGCTGTTCTGTGCATGGAAATTAATTTACAGGAACAACGCCTCACTCGATCTTATTCAGTATTAATGCTGTCTCAGATTACTAGACAGTTTTCCAGCCCCCCGGGGCCACAGATCTCTTAGACTGGAGAGTGAGACAGAGGAGGGGGGAGAATGGGACCAAAACCATATAAACTGCTCTCTAATTGGAGGTGACAAGCGCAGACAGTTTCATATTCTAGCAGTTCTCTCAGAGGTGGTTAACACAACGATTACAATAAAATGACAGCTCCCATGACACCACTGGCAAGGAAGACACCAGGAATGGCATTCTGGTGTGCACATCAGCTGCCATGTAGCCCAAGAGTTCTTGGGAAAACTCAGTGAGTCCGATATACTCTCCATTTTCCTACATATCCTTTATATGTGCTGTTACCTTATGTGAGCCCACCATTGACTTGAATCACGCCTCACCAATCACTGTACATGAGGACTGCCAGCCCCACTGCTCTTCAGCCCATCAATCACGGCTCTCCAGCAGCCATGAAATGAGCCATATGTGGCATGGGCAGCATACAAAGAAAAAACAATGGTTTTATAATGGTTTCATATACTCCAGAGCTCCAGCTATCCTTCCCTGGCTCTCACACTGCCCCAACTTGGATTCCACCAGCTCAGAAAAGTGTGGTGTAAGTCACAAAATCAAATGCTTCGGGACTTTGGCAGGGTGATTACAAAAGCCGTGTGTCTGTTTCCGTATCTGGAAAAGGAAATGCTTCGATTTGCAGGGTAAAGAAGTGATGACCAAGCATTTAACACAAGATAGGGAAACTGTTCCCCCCATCACCTCAATCCTCCACAACAATTAGCTTCTGACAGTGACATAGAGCACAATAATAAGCTCTACCATGGGGAGGGGGCTCCTCAGTCCCCAGCATATGGTGGCACTTTAATCTGCAGCCTTTATCAGATGAGTCTGGTGGGTGTACAGGGCTTGATTTTAACTGACTGCATGCTGAAAAGCTTTAAAGCTAGGGAAAAAAAACAACAACGAAAAAACAAATGACATAGGCTATGAAAACAATATAATGAATCCAAAATGTAGGAGTAACAAGTATTCACAAATTACAAACGAACGGATCTTGTTGCGTTTTGGTATAGTTCTGTGCTGAAACAACAAATATCCAGATTGAAGAAGTTGCCAAGGAAACTAGAGACTGGTGGCTCTGTCTCTCATTTTTTTCCCTTAACCTGATAGAATAGCACTTTTCTGGGTGTGAGGGTGGTGATTTGCTTCCTCGCAAGTCAGGGTCACAACCTGCCGTCCATTAGAGGCTCTGAGTAATCCCCATAGGTGAGCCAGGCCTCAGACCCCGTAATCACTGGACTGACAACTACTGGTATGGCTAGTATTGTCCCTCCATCACATGACCCCCCTAGGAGCTGGCCCAGGATGTGTGTGCAGAGGTAACGTGTGCCCCCCCCCCGGACTTCTTATCCCCCCACCAGACCTTCTCATAATCCTATTAGGCCCAATCATCCGCGCTAAATTTTAAAAAAATGTGACGAATGACCCTAAAACACAAACCCTCTGTGTCCTGAGGAGTTCCTGTGTTTCACTTTTCACATGGGGGTATTACAGACTCTTCACACTGCAAAATATGAGGCAATTTTTTTTCATTCTTGAAACAAAGGGACTCTCAGTTGTTTATGACACAAAGGCTTCTCAAACAGACTAGAGAAAGAAAATAGCTGCTGTGTACCTAGAAACTGCCAACCTTAGAAGGCCTCACCTGTAATAAAAAGATGAAAATTATTTAATAGTCAAAGAGGATGAAGACTGGAGTTAGACCCAGCATTTCACTTCAGGGCTTTTAGCATATAAAAGCTTTAAAATATAAGCTTTAAATATATCCACATATTTAAGTTGATTTATTGGCTGATAATAAAATATTACTGTAAAAGACTACATATATTCTCTATGTTTTCTACTATGTAACCCATAAAACAGTAAGAATTATGGTGCACGGCAGAGGGGTCATCCTGTAGACACAAGCAGGTTAAGTATTTAAATACATAGCTGCACTTTGCTAAAGTTAAAGCAAAAATACATGCTGATGTTCAAGTTTGTCTTTAGTTTGCGCAGGCATTTGGTCATAATGTGGATGGATGGGGCTGTGATGTGACCAGAGTCATTAGGATACATCATCTGGGAACTGGAAGTTTCTAGCAACATTTCTGACGATCCATAAAGACTGAGATATTTCACTGGACGAGTGAAAACTTTGACCTGCTAGTGGTGCTAGAGGAAAAGTCGGCAGATCATCAGTCGTTCGGATTCATCCTCTGGGCACCATGCATGTCTGCACAAAATGTCGTGCCAAGCCACCCAATAGTCATTGAGTTTTTTCCAGTCTGGATCGAGCTGGTGGACCCAATGAGAGACTGACACTGCAATCCCCACAGTCAGCCTGCTAGCATAGCTAAAAGTAACACTTGGTGGCGCAACCAGAAACGCCAGGGAATAGCCAACGTCCTGGATACATCATCTGAGAACTGTGAAGGTTTGTACCAATGTATGTGCTGATCTATCAGGATGAAGAAACATTTCGAGATTCATTATTTTTGCTTTAGTTTTAATGTGTGGAAGTTCAGTTTTAACTCAAAATCCTTTAGTGCATTTTAATTCTTTTGGGGCCTGCAGCATGTGTTCCTCAGCTTCCTGTATTAGCACAGTCAAATACGCTACAGGAACACTCAAATCACCTTACATAATACATGTACAGTGGCGTTTCACTGAGAAGGAACTGATTGGGCCAGAAGCCTTGGGTCCCTCTTGGCATAGAGGGTGACCATCAGTGGGTGGAGGTGCAGATTGGAGTGGCATGGCTGCAGCTGAGGAATGTGAGGAATTTCCCTTGTAAACACCTCATGCTCGGACGGTCACGGCACTCTTATCTCCCCGTGCCCATCGTCCCCTTTAATCATCATAATAGTTAGTTATTCATTACCAACGCCCCCTCTTCATCTATCTGTCTTTTCCTGTGGCCTCTGCTCAGTCAGGGCAGGTGGGGTTACCTCTGCTGAAGGCTTTTGTTTACCTGAGGCACCACATAGTATATTATTCACTCTGATACCCCCCAATGGGCAAACAGAGCCTGCTCTGATACTACTGTATAGAGTACAATGGCTTTCAAATGTCAACAACACGAAAGAGAGAGCTTTTTTTTCTTTCCGCATATCTTGTGCTGACTCCATCTGGTCCTATGGGAACACTCTTTAGCTGATAGGATTTTTCGTCTTTGTTGAATAGACCGGCTTTTGCTTGGCACTTCCCCCTGTGGTTCCTGTATATGAGCCCCTCTAAGCTTAAATGAAAGTAATTTCGAAAGCAGCTGAGGGCCTTCATTAATACTGCGTGGCATTCAGAAAACACGGGGAAAGAGACGGCGCAGGCACGGACTGGTTTTTTTCCCCCCACTGCTAAAGCAAAATCCTGCTTTGGCCACTTGCTGTTTGGCCAAGCCAAGATGAAGGTGCAAAGTCCATCCTGAGCACATACTGTGTAGCATGAGGGGCCCATCGGGGCTGCATTCCACCTCATGGTGTACCACTCTCTACCAGTCATGAGGGAAGCTTACTTACAGTCATGAAACCCACTCATACTGCCGTGGTCACATCCCCCCACACTTTCCCATCAGCTTGGACTTCCCGCTGCAAGAGTCAGAAACCAGATTTCTCCATTTCCTGGTACTTCCTTGATACGTTTGTTTAAGGGAAGTCTGTCTCTCTGGATGGGAAAGTTGATATTTTCCGTTTTAATGTCAGTTTTTCCTGAAACTGGTGATAAGGGAGCAGCTGTGGAGATTGTTCTGCTGCTGCCCTCTGAACAATTCTTCCGAATGTTGACAGTAGATATCACACCAAATAGGAAGGTGTTGAAATGGCCGACACATTTGGGCTTCCACCACACAGATCAACGTTAGAGAGGAACTGTCAGTAGCAACCTAAAGAGAAAATCCTCCAAATGAAACTATTTATGTCACACATCCAGTCTTGACTTTATGAGTCTTCATGATGTTTGTTTAGCAAATTACTTGTTTTCTGATCAACATCAACAACTCTCTCAATAACACCAGAGAATCTTTTGTGTTTTAACCATTCTACCTGGGCAGCAATGCTGGTCACCTACTTTTAATTCAGACTGAAATATCTGAACAAATACTGAATGGATTTTTATGAAACTTTGGAAAGGCATTCATGATCCACGAAGGATGAAGCCAAATTAATCTGCCAATCTGCTGACTTTTATCTCTTAATTATGTTTTCAGTATCTTCAAATCACCTGAAACAATGTGTTTTCATTACTGCTCTCTCTACAGAAGGACCGAGGACTCCATGTTGCATTAGCATGTTTCTACAGTAGCCCAGAGTGGGCAAACAAAACACTGGCTCCAGAGGGGCACTTTGGTGTTTTACGTAGCCAAAGAGTGGAGGTGAGGGGTGTTTAGTTGGCTGCAATCTGCAACTGCACCACTCGGTGACCCTGAATCCTCCACACTGGACCTTTAAGACTAACTATATACTATGTCAAACCAATACAATTAATTGAAAAGTTGCCAAGAACACAAAGATTTGTTGGAAGAAATGACAAATCACCTTCAAGAAGGCTACCAGGCTACATCAAATAAAATATGAGAATTTGCAGCATTGCGTGATATCTCTCTGAATATACGACTGCTCCCCAAGCATCGTGCCCAAAGAATAAATGTCCTCATTAGTATTAAGTGCTTTGCTCATATGTTCCCTAATATCCATTCATGGTATCACAGCATGTCAGCTCGCCCTGAGGAAGCTGTCAGCTACAGATGTCAATACCCCCGCTGACCCCTTTCCCTCCCCCCACCCCTGCACACACATGGCACTGGAGGATTGTCCCCCAGAACAAAGGAATGGGGGGTTTCTGTGGAGAACAGGCAACCAAACATTCCTGTCACAATGGAGAGAGTAGCCAACAGGTTCAATTAGTACACACTTTAAACTGTGCCCTATGCGACCCCACTGTGCCAGAAAACAAGCTGGAGCTCCACGTTTGAATGGGGTATTTGGTGATGCCGGTGCGTTCAAGGCATTCTCGCGTTTTAAGAGAGTTTCTCCCATTATCTGCTTTGTTGCTGCCATGTTGCCCGAGAAATAAACCAATTCAAGGACTCTTCGGGCTGAGATCTTCAAGTTGCAAGACTGATGGCTTTCTGTCTCTTGAAAAACTTTTTTATTTTTGGAAGTAAAGGCGCCTAGCACTGCTGTAAATAAACTGGGACTTCAGCCAGCAACTACAAGAAATCTTTACCATTAATCTCTCTGTTACCTAAAGTGTAACACTTCAGAACACATTTCCTTAGGTGGCTATGATGATCCCTTTTCAGGACTGTCAAGAGACTGAGACGGTATTGAATCCCACACAAAACAGAATCAACCTACCAAACTAAAATGTAATTATTCCTTATGTTCGTCCTTGATTTAATTTTCCAGGTAGCCTTGAGAGAACTTACTGGCAGCAGTTCAACTTTTGATGGCATTTTGCTGTCTTGATATCAATACCTTTCTGTCATGCAATGCATTAAATGATGCTCTAAATCAATAACACGGATCTGATGCGCGTGTCTGTGACAGTCACTGCACGCCTGAAACCTTCCACCAGGATTTTTTTTTAAAAATATAAAATATCCGATGCTCAACTCAGGCCTAATCGATACGCAGAGGTATTGGAAAAGCAGCCCATAAAACACAACAGGCACAGAGCAGAGGATGTGCTGTCTGATCTGAAGTCGCCTGAGAAATAAACTGATGGACTTACCTATACACAAGGTGCGCCGTAACGTCGGGTACTTGGCGTATCCGAAAGAAATGAATCCTCAAAGCCGCTGTGTCACACTTCACACCATCCGGGCGCACATGTTGCCAGTCCCCACAGAGAAATGTCACAATCATGCGCTGCAACAAGGAGCAAGTGGACGGCAGGAGCGTACCGTGTCGCTGTGGGTCGCGGCACAGCGTGTCCAGCCGCTGGATAGGATGCGTAGGGCGCCACCCTTTGCCGGACCTCTGGGACTCTGCGCCCACCTATCCCCCTCTCAGCCTTGACGCCGTAAATAGCGTAGCATGAGTCAAACTCTCCGTCTCAAGGCACCGTGATCCACGGACACTGGTGATGAAACTGTGAACCGTGATCGCTCGTTAATGCGTGGTGCGCAGTTAAAGAGGCGCGTAAGACGCCGGTGCCACCCACTAAAGGAGGTTTTCGTGGTGAGTGTACGGACAGGGAATTTTAATGAGGACTGCTGCAGAGTTTCCCCCCCTGTGCTGAGAGTCGTGCTCTCACTGTGCTGACATGCACTGCCCCTACAAGAAACATTTAAGTTACCTTACAGGACCTGTCCTGTAAAGGGGCGGGGTGGCGACTAGACGCGACAGTGAAGCTCAACCTTTGGCCATCAGCCACTCAGAAAAATGGGGGATTCGCTCACCTGTGAGGGACACCTGTTGACCGAAGGCAGTTCAGACATCCAGACCAACCACAGTGATTAATCTTGTGCTACTTCATTTCAACAAAGCCACTGTTCTCTCTCTGCACTAACAGCAGGTGTCGTTAAGGATTCAGTTGCTTTTAGAGCAGCTTTTCTTTGTTTCCCCCCATTTTCTTTTCTTGGCCCTTGATCAGATAAAATAAACAATTTTTTAAGCATAATTTGGTCTTTTATATTTGCATTCACTGAATGAGTTAAGCGGGTGACAAGCAGTAAAACACTGCATGATCTTTTCATTCAAACAAACAAGTGACTTGAGGACACTTCTTGCCCCCAGAGGCTCCTGGACCTTGCAGCCAGGGTCATGTTCCTCCTGTCAGTGCAGCTTTTTCTCCTTTAATCCCACACCTCTCAAACACCAGCTCAAGTCTGATTCTGCTGGGAGGCTGTCAGCTGCTGCATCTATTAGGAGGCTAAACCACTTATCTGTCCATATGGGAGGGAACAGAGGCATCTAACCTCAGCTGGCACCCTGGTATGAAACAGCACATCATTCTACCGAAGGCCAAAATCAACATCAAAATCTGGTGTTTACTGCACGGGCGGATCAGCAGATCCCATAATCACACGGGAAGGGAAGCGTGCTCTCAGGTGATTTTGGGTTTGTTTCAGTTAGTCATTTCACTGCCATTGGATATCGCTTTGACTTTTTGTTACCATGCGAACACAAGCATACACAAGAAGCTGCTGACAAACTGTAAAACATTGTCCTAACACTGCAGAGGCACATTTTATTTTGGAAAAAAAAAAAGTGATCAATTTTAATGAGGAAAGAACTGCTGGAAACAGCCACAGAGAAAGAGTAGTTTAGTTTTGACTGTTATGTAAACATGAGTTAATTCCAAACATTAAATTATTAAAACATACATGATAATTATAGTTGTCCAATAAATAAATCAAGACGTTAGAAATCTTGCTTTTTCCTCAGTCAGCTGCTGAGACATCACTTACAACAAAGGCCTGTGTTGTGAAGATCTACTGCCACCCAGAGGCCAGATTGCGCCACTACACCCAATTACAAAACGTGACTCATCATTTTCTGCAGTCCTTAATTGAGTCATCCATCAGAGATACTGTAATCTCAGGCCAACTGCATTGCTCTTGAATGAGGTAGCCAGAGTGACAAAACAAGCATAACATTTATTTTATTTCCGACAAGATAAAACTAATCTTATTTACAATCATTTTCACAGATATGGGAATTTTAACGACAATGTTTTGTAGTGATAGTTCAGTTCAGACGTGTCTTTTTCAGCCTGGAGTTGTCTGCCGCTGCTTTACGTTTACGTGACGGAGTGCCAGGAGTTTCTTCAGAGGGAGCTTTGGTCAGGTAGTACTGCTCGATAGGCGGGGTTGGCTCCTGGAGAAAAGAAATGGAAAAAAAAAGCAAATGGTATATCTTTAATTTTAATTCCACCGTGTCAGACTTCATTATGACTTAATACCAATAAAATAATCTGACTGCTTGCAAGATAGCATCATTACAAAAAAAAAAAGGCATCAAAAAGTCTATAAAAATGAGATTATGTCATCCTGCTGACATTTTGCAACTGCTTTACTTTACATACTGCTTTATAACAGTCAGAATATATGAATAAAACATCCGTTGGGGTCTGTTTTTACAAAACTAATATCCCACTTCATGTCATGTTTAAACTGAAACAACATCCTGTTACATTTTTACAAGGAAATTGTCTAAAATTTTATTATTCAATCCAGTGATAATCTATATGAAAAGCTCCACTGACCTGCATGAGGTAATCTGCGATGTACTCTGTCTTCAAGCATGTGACTCCTTGGGAGGCAGCCTCTGATACATCGACCCTGAAGTCTCCAGGCTTTAACCGACTGAAATCTGCGAACAGATGAGTTGCCTCCTTGTACAAGGATGGGGATGGGCTCGGCAGGACCTGGGCAGAGGAATTACAGGTAAGAACTATGGATTGTGTTTACAAAGAAACATGGCAACATGTAACAGAGCGGGGAGGGCAGTTAATGACTTAAGTGGTGAGGTACACAAAAGTATCCAGACACATCTCTTTATGGGGCTGTTTTTCAGGGGTTGGGCTTGGCCCCTCACTTCCAGTGAAGGGAAATCTTAATGCTTCATCATCATACCATTTTGGACAATTTTATGCTTCCAACTTTGTGGTGGCAGTTTGGTGAAGGCCCTTTTCTATTTCGGCATGACTGTGCCCCAATGCACAAAGCAAAGCTCAAGTGAAGGCTCACTGGTTCACACAGAGTCCTGACCTCAAACCCATCCAACACCTTTGGGATGAACTGGAATGGAGATTGCAAGCCAGGCCTATTTGGTCCAACATCAGTGTCTGACCTCACTAATGCTCTACTGCATGAATGGGCAAAAGTTCCCACAGAAACACTCCAAGATCTTGTGGAAAGCCTTCACAGAAGAGTGAAAGCTGTTACAGCTGCAAAGCTGTCTGTGTATTTACAAAATACTATGTTTGTATAAAAACTGGATCCAAACAACAAACATAGCAGAAACCTTCGCCCTGCCAGACTGCAGTAACCGTCTGAAGCCTGATTCTCTGCTCTGGTCGATGTTCAGCATGACTGTCCATCCACTGAAGGCTCCCTGAAAAACAGAAAAAAAGAATACTTAGTACACTTAAACACTCGAGTGGTAGATAATACAATACAACAGTAATCAGGACTGCTGTGATGTGTGCATGTGCATGTGCCTGCACAGACCCCTTGCTCAGAGCGTGCCTGCAGGGTTTTTCTCCAGCGCATGGCAGCTAACGCCAATCTCCTCTGCTGAGAGGTGATGGAGGGCAACGCATCGAGAATGGAGCTACTGCCCCACTCATACTCATCCTCCTGGAACACAAACACATACGGAAATGTAAAAACAACCTCTCAAAGATGATTTTGTGAAAGTTAATTAAAGTTGAAATTAAACCTTTTAAAA
The DNA here is from genome assembly GCF_020382885.2 of Scatophagus argus. Classification (NCBI taxonomy): domain Eukaryota; kingdom Metazoa; phylum Chordata; class Actinopteri; family Scatophagidae; genus Scatophagus; species Scatophagus argus. The sequence continues at coordinate 9,707,625 of NC_058510.1, forward strand.
CCCTGTGAAGTAAACTTTAATATTTTCTCTATTTTAGACCCCTTTATGCTGAACCATAAGCCTGACAGATTTCAAAATAAAAACAGACAAAAAAATCTGCGAAAAACTGTATTTTTAAATACACATCCAATGAAAACCCTGAAGATCAAAATGATGTTAACTGAGAAGCTACACAACACACCAGCCTTCTTATTAGATTACATAACATCACAGTAATGGCAGGGTGAATAAAACTACTGTGAATACAGCATCAGATCTTCAGACCCTGACCTGGATGAAGCGACCCACAGAGCGGCAGGCCTCCAAGTACGAGCGGTGCAGGATCCATTTGCCCGCTGCCATTGCTGCCAGGTACTTTTCATTACGCAGTGGAGTCCCGACGATGACGTGGGAGCAGCTGGGGTCGAAAGACTGCTTGTCCAGGACTACACCACCTGTAACACCAAATTATAATAGACATGGACAGAAAGGGGAAAAGAAATTTAGATAAAATATGCTGTGCCTAAACTGGAGTTATAGCTTTTGACCTGATAATAAAAGACTGGAGACCATTAATAAATAAATATATGTCAGATTACCCGAATAGCTCAATGTCTATAACAAAGTGTCCTTATGGTCCTACTCCACCTGCTGATTCACTATAAGCTGCTGTAGGCCATATAGCTTTTAGTACCATTTCAAATGATGATGTGCAGCTGTTTATTTGAGAATACTGAGCTCACAACATTTTTGTCAGGGGAAGCATCTGCAGGAGGAAATATTCCCAGACCCCGGAGGCAGATCCTCCTTTTCAGACATCAGTGATTAGCTCCTCTGACTTCAAGCCTGTGATGTGATGCTTTTTTCCCCCACTGCGGCATGATGAAATACCGTTAGAGTCCTAATTAGGTGGAAGACTCACCGAGCTCCTCTATGAGGTGACTGTAATCAATACGCTCCTGCGGACTGAGGGAGGACAGCTGAAATCTGGGAGGCTGCTTTTCTTCCTCGCGTTCCTCCTGAGAGAACAGAAGAACATTTAGCACCAGCAGCAAGTTTGAAAGAGGCATTTAGGGTGCCTGTTACATGTGTACGGAGATGACTGCAGACATGTTGTTAATGTAAATGTGAATGTTAACCTGTGGCTCCAGAGCTACTGAGGGGTTTGCGAGAGGGAAAGCGATGCTGGGGGCTTCAGGAGTGAGGATGTCAGGTTTTCGCTCCTTTGTTGGAGGCGTCGCCAGTTTCTGGCCCATGTGCTGGTCGATGATGTCACAAGCAGCTGACAGAAGATACAGTGATTACAGTGAAAGTCAAGTTCATTCGTTGAAACTGAGCTTACAGTATGCCAGAAGTTCAGTTTCCATGTTTACAGTTAAACTACTCTCTCAAGGTGCAGCTAAACAAACACGCCCACTTAATCACACTAATGTGAGAGTTCTCCACAGGATCAGCTTGCACCTTTACAACTTAATGAAGTTAACGTGTAAATCAGCTGCTAGGAAACACAAGTCCAATTAAAAGTCACCACAAAGCACCACAAGCACTAACAGAACTTCCAGGATTAGGTTTTAAGAGGCTAAACAGTATATTAAACTTGTCAAGGCTTTGTTAATGCAGGTGTGAGTCTGTTTTTCTTTATATGTGCATATATGGAAAAATACGTGTCAGGATTAGTGTTATAACCTTGCCACACTATATGACCATTCAATCTGACATCATAAGCCAGACATTATATTATATGAAGTGTCTTATCTACAATATTCCACATTACTAACAAGTACACTACTTTTGTCAGTTGCTTCAGTTGGCAAGGTAACAATGCTGTCTGGCAGTTATTAGCTATGAATCTTTAGTAACAACTAATCTCCATGCAAGAACACTTTTTTTGTTTTATTTTTTTTTAATGGTGCCCCTGGTTTTTATTTAGTGACGTGTAAATCTCCACTGAGTGAACCAGTTACAGATATGATCTTAAACTCCTGATTTCTCACCCAACTCCACCAGCTCAGAGTCTGTCATGGAGTCCCTGAACTGAGGGCCTTTTTCTGCAGTGGGAGGAGGTGCAGCTGCAATGGGCTCAGAGTGCTGTGAGGGACTGCCAGGCCACTGTAAATTATCAGCCAGCTTGGCCCTCTCCTCTCTCGCTGTCGGGTCATCCCAAACGATCTGCTCACTCTGAGACGGCTCTGTGTTTACGTCCATGGCTGCTTCTCTGGACACCCTGAAATGAGAACAGAATTAGGTGATGATGAGGAAGCGAGTGAACCCCACAAAAGCTGAAAAATTAGCTTCAACACACTGTCTGAACTTAAGCATAAAACTCATTCACTGTATGGGTTTGCTTCACAACAGTCCTAGAAATGTTACCAGTTTGCGTTTGACTGTTATGTTTAGAAATCTGTATCTTCTCTCAACATGGCTTCCTTACCTGAGTGCTTCCAGAGTACGTCTGTTCCCACTGCGTCCGACCCGGTTTCCGTCAGGGGTGTGCGGCCCCGAGTCGGCTCCTCCAGATCCCATCCTGCTGAGTCTGACTGAGGTGCGCCTCCCTGTCGTCAGCTTGGTGGCTGACATGATCTCCTGGAGCTGTCTTTGGAGGTTCTCTCTCATTTCTAGAGTCTCTGAAATACCTACACAACAAAGATTAAAAAACCAAAAAAAAACAAGATTGGTTCTACAAAGTAATACCTGCAGACACTTTGTAGAATTAAATGACAGTTGTAAAAACAAACTCACTACTTATTTCTGCAGCATCTTGCATCTCTTCCTGATCTACGCTTCCATCACTTACGCGACGTAAGGTTGTAGCTTCCTCCGAAGCAATGTTTTCACACTGAGGGAAAGATGATTAAACAGAAAATTAATGAGACAACTCTTCATCAGCGGTTACCAATAACATAAAGTATTGACAAACATTCAACGCAGAACAGATTCCAGTGCTTCACAGAATCTTGAAACCATATACACAGTGGGTGAAATTACATACTGACACCCACCTTGTCTTCCTTTGCCTCAGTGATGTCTTTGAGTTGAGTTCGTGTCAAAGGTGGAGACCTCTGAGAGCTGCTGGGCACCTGGCTGAGGTTTAGGCTCATCTTGGGGTTGTAGGTGAAAGGATACAAAGACTCGGGGACATGCCTCTGCTCCTCTGCACACTGCACAAGTCCACATGGGTTAGCTCGTTAACTACAAACCTTTGTGAATGAATATGTAGTGCGTGCACTTTCACAAAAATTAATTAAATGAAATGGGAAGTATAGCTCAAACTCCCATCTGTCTGCAAAATTAGCATATCAAAGCTGCTTTTGATTAAATATTCAGCTTTTGTTGATGGGGTCGTAATTATTTCCCTCAGGTGAAATGTGCTGAGTGAACATTGGTTGATAACAAGAAACACAAAGCCTGTCACATAAAATGACATCCCAAATTAATATCGCTTTTGTGTGTCTTCTTGAAGACAAGATTTCTGTAGAAGCTGACAAATGTCAGCAAAATATTTTGCCTTATTTACTGTGAGAGCAGGATTATGGCTCAAAAGGTCTGTGTTTTTCATTTTGTTTATGTCCATTGCCCATTGTGTGAGGCACTGCATGTAATGTGCTAAGAAACTGCATTATTGTATTTCAAGTCACAAATAACCAGCTACTGACTTACTACCTTCAGAGCTGAAACAAAGACTAATCGATCAACATAAAATATGCGGCTATTTTGGAGCAACTGCAATTTATTTTACAAGCAAAAATTCAAAATGTTTTGGATTTGCAGCTTTTCTTGTTCTATTTTTTCATCATTACAAACAGAATTTAGTTTTGGTTTAAAACTCAGTCAATCAAATAGTCCTTTTTTTAGACTAAATGATCAGTTAATTGACAAAATTACCAATGCATCAATCAAAACTGAAAAAATAATTAGTTCCAGTCCCAATGCATAAAAAAATGAAAGTATATTAACCCCACTACAAACATTAAAAACAAGCCGAGTAGGAAAGAGGAGCTCCGGCTTTTCTTATGTTTGTTACAGAGAAACGTACTGCGTGCAGCCAGTACTGGGAGACCACATGCAGCCCTCTCTCCTTCACTCCTCTGTATTCCCGGGTGTTGTCCCCCACACGGCCCTGGTAGATGTAGTGCGTCACTGTATCGTCACAAGCCCACCTAAGAAACAAATTGATAAAGAGATGCTTGTGTGCAGAAATGAAGACGTGAAGCTTCAGCAGACAGAATTAGACAAATGAAGTGTATATCTTCCTCCAAGTTATTTTGAGTTTACATTATTTAAGTTAATTTAAGTTATTCCAGATAGGAGCAAAGAGGGCCGAGGAAACTGGTACCACACACTAAATTGAAAATTAAATACGCACTTGACCTGACTAATTCAGACGGCTGAAGCCTCATATTAATTTCAGTTAAACTTCAGAATGCCTTTTCATACCGAATAAGGACTCTTTGTCACCTCATTACTTGAAAATGATTTAAGCAGGCTTGTCTTTTCAGCCACTATTAATAATATCATCTTTACTGGCATAGTACCTTTCTTAACAAGGTTACAAGATGCATGAACAAGAAGAGTAAAATACAATACAAATACCATTATGTATAATATAGTGCAAACATATAATACCAAAACCAATTAAGTAAATAAACTTCAGTATGGACAAGAAGAATGATTACATGTGGCAAATACCTGAAGTCAGCTCCGAGTGAGGCAGCTATAGCATTGAGTTCACTTTGCATTTTGCTGAGCTTCTTTCCAACACAGATCACAACACCAGCCAGAGGGCCAGCTTCTTTCTCTGGGACCTTAAAAACAAACAAACAAAAAAATCCCATCATATGTACAGTATATAGGCTATTCCATCATATTTCCCTTGAACTATAAACAAGGTTTTCCTGTAAATGTTTCTGTAATGATAAGTGAGCCTCCATCAGCGTCACGGCTGCTGTGTTTTGTATTCGACAAATAAAGTGAGTCTGAGATCAAACCTACAACATCAAGTGCAAACAGTTGTATTTCAGTTTACCTCCGTCTCAATCGTCTTGGCAAGTTGGGGGCTAGCAGAGACAGTTTGCATGTCTGAGTTGCTATTTCGGGTGCTATTGGCCAGAGCCACCTTCAGGTTCCTGTGGATGACATCAGTCAGCGGCGTCCCCGTCCTCTCTCCTGGTTTGGATCTTTCCCCTGGAGTATCTAATGCTCCCAGTGCATCCTTAACAAAAGGAACAGTCCATCTGTTTACAGGATTATCTATCAAAAATCAGTGCTAGTTTATTACTGCAATCCAAAAACATAAAGGATAATAAATAAATAAATAAATAAATTCTTGTGCTAGATTCTGTTGCTGTTCAGTGGGTCCAAACCTTGACATTAAAGGAGGGCCTGAAAAGCTGGTCTCTGCTGAGGAAACGAGAGGGAGTGTCCAGCTGCAGTGAGGGTTCCTTCTGAAGCGGGTTCTTTCTGCCGCCTTCCTGGTTTTGTTTAGGGGTGCTGATGTCCTCTTTGGGCTTCATCTCATCCAGCACGGAGTGGAACACTCTGCTCTGGAAGCGACCTAAATCCAGCGGGGTAACAGCCTTACCGCTCTGGAGTCCCAGCAAAGGGATTTCTGGAGATGCACGTGCTGCTGGAGGCATGGTGAACCTCTGGGAGCCACCGACAAAACTCTCATCATCCCTCTCTGTAGAGGCAGAAAATAAATTCACAACATGGGAAATTTCTAAACGCACAGCAGAATCACATCCAATAGCATGTGTGGCTAAATTATGTATTAGTTGGTTCAGTCAGGCTACTCAAAGATCCTTTGATCCTTTGGAAATCATTTCTATTTCTAGTTTTAAATAATCTCTCAGATGAAAATAAGAGGCAACAGACTCATTGGTATTTAGTATAATTATTGTCACGTTCTACACCCAGCCAACCCAAATACAACATTCACACCTACTGTAAGTTTTAAGTAACACATGCTTCTAACCTGGTGAGGGCGGCAGGTCAACTAGAAAACGCGCCTCCTCTGCCTTGTGGCCGCTCTGAGCAGACTGTAGTATCCAGCGCATGGTGACGGCAGGGAGCCCCCATTTCTTTGCTGCCTGGTACTTTGTGCCTTCAGGGCTCTGCAAAACAAGATGAGTGCTGGCCAGCATGCCTTTCTTCTGGTTGGCCAGGCGCACAAAGTAATCCTGTACACTGTGGGGGGGAAGAAAAGATGAAGATTTCTAAGGACAGGTAGTTCTTAATGGGTAGGCAGGACACATGAGGGTGAAAATATGCAGGAAAGGGAAGAAAACTATGTGCACAGTCCAGATCTTCCTCTACATTTATTTAAAAGTGCTAACAGCCTGCAGCCCAGCAGCTTCTACAGCTTGAAAAATGTACAACAGAAATTTCTCTTTTGAGATTCTTGTTCTTGTCTAAATTACAAAACTACTGCTTTTACAGTCCACATATAAAAACATTAAATACATAAAAATATTCTCAAATCTTTGTTATTAATGTAGAGAATGTTACACCTTATTATTCATCATTTTATTGCCCATGACTACATAATAACTCTTAGAAAAATAATGAAAGCAAACCAATAGACCCCATAAAATGTATCTTTAAACTGCAGCAGTTAATGAAACTATCAAGGAGTAAATTGAGGCTAGTGACTAGACTCACACCTTTGAAGTGTTTTCTCTGCCACCTCTAAAGCCTTAAGAATTGAATTATGCTATATAAGTAAAGTTGCCTTTTATCTTTAACACAGACTATATTACAGTATGGTGTGGTAGAGGAAAAGTAAGCACAAAAACTTCTGCAACTTCTTAATTTTTATACCATGTAGCTAAGGGTAAAACAGGTCATGCAGAAATGAAAGCACACCTGGCTCCGAGGTGTTTGGCGAGCTCCACCAAAGACTCCCTCTCTGCTCCAGTGAACTGGCTGACGGACAGGACACAATCTTTGAGAGGAAAACGTCCATCCATCACAGGAACGGGGGTGAACAAAGGGTTGGAAGACAGCTGGAGAACACACTCCTTCTCCACACACATGGCCTGAAATGTAAGAGCAAAACATAACAACAAATCAATATGCATGCCTCGTGGCACACATAAAATTAAATTGTGTAGGGCTGCAACCATCATTTTTATTAAAAAGCGTTCTGACAATTATTTTATGATTAATCAATGGTTTAGAGAACGTAAAAGTCACAGGTTTCCAGACGACATCTTTAGCAGCCTTGTTGTGACCTTGACAATTTCTTATCAAAATTTGTTGTTGAGCTTATCTTACTAATCATTTCAGCTCAAAAACTGTGCTTGTTACCTTCAAAGTGAAACAAACAACACAAAGAAACTCATTATTAAAAGACAGTGAACAAAAAATAAATATGTTCCCATTTGTCTGACCAGTTGACAAGTCAACAGATGGCACTAAAATCAGATTGCCACACTCTCCTCCTTACACAGGTAAAAAGAAAACAGTATGGCTATAATCCTACCAGCCAGGTATCTGTGACCACCTCGTCCACTGTGGCCTCCACTGAGCACCCCAGCAGTGGGACCACTGCGTAGTCTGCCACGACACGTGTGCGTCCCATCAGCACCTTGCCTCCATTTTCTGTCACCAACAGAGACAGCTGGGCCTCCGCCTCAGTGCCGAAGCCCACAAGAAGAAAACATTTCCCGAAAAACAGGCCTGCCTCGCTGGCTTCTTGCAGGGTGGCGTTTGATTCTGGTTCTCTGGTCTGGTTTGGTGCCCAGTGCTCAGGCTGAGGCTCTGCAGCCATACTGATGGACCCTCTGCTGTTGCCCTCTGCTGGTGGGGGCAGATTAACTGGAGGATAAAAGTAAAATTAGATTAGCAGAAATATATAAAACTATATCTTGTAAAATCTCTTAATGGTGTCCAGTTATACTAAACCTTGAGTGAATTCTTCAACAGAAACTTACCTACTGTAGGGTCATCATCCATGTACTGTGAGAGCAGATCGTCCTCTGCTCTCTTATGGCTTGGAGTGCTGGGACTAGCGACCGGGGGACCAGCTGAGGTTCTGGAGCTGGGAATATGGTGGGAAGGAACAGACACAGCAGCTGGGGCAGGGGGCAGACAGTCAGGGTGGTGGTAACCTCCTTCTGGGAGTAAACTGCCTTTGTTGAAACTGTCCAGCAGCCATTGCACGGTTACTACATGGGGTCTGGGAGGTAACATGCAGACAAAACACCATCTCAGTGGTATCACATACCGTAAGACTGCTAAAATGCAGGAATGATCTCAGTGTAGGGCTCTGTATATTTTACTTTACGGTGACTCTGTATGATGTTGCAAAACAAATACAACAACATAAGGTCCTGAACAGGTCAGACAGGATTTAAGTCAGTATATGCTATATTTAAATATTTGGTATGTTGTCTTTATTTTATGGTATTATTATATATAGAGAGAGCGAGGGTAAGACTATGTTCCTGAGGACTGTGGTTTCCAGCCTAATGTGAACTGGTATCATCATGGTTAGGTGGTGTTCATCTTAAATATCTGACCACCAGGGGCACTCTTATTCATCTGAATTCTAATGTTTCTAAATTCTGCATATAATTCCTCATAATCTCTTGCAAGTGAGATGTTTTTTGAGCACTCTGTGGCTTCTCTTTTGTAGTCTTTATCTACTGGCTTTATCTACCTCAGGTGGCTTTGGGTGCAATCAAAGCCATGCTTATTTTTTTTGTTCTTGCTTTTTTAATGTCAGCACATTCACTTCAAATGTAAATATTGGTCGAAGATCTTAAAAATGTAGTACAAGTGAGGACACAGGAAACACCATGTGTAGTAATCTTTGAACTTCAGACCTGTGTGTTGCTTTGGAGAGAAAATTCTTAAGGTCCTGGTCCAGTTCTCCCATGACCACATGTGTGAGTTCCTCACTGGGCTGATTGAAACGCAGACCGCCTGCAGCATTCACAAGACGCCGCAGTTTCTCCAGCTTTTTCCCTGGCAGGCCACACAGGTACAGCTGCAAAACATTTAACACATGTGAAACAAAACCTCAAATTTGTCTTTTACAATTTTGACGAGGGAAATGTCAACTCTCTATGAAGAGGAATATTCTTATACTTACCTTACAGCCATCCAGTATATCATCAGCCGGGCAGACGGTCAGGTCCAGACTATCTATGGGATCTGGAGCCTCCAGACGGCTGATGGTGGCATTAGTGAGAGCTGTGTCATTTATTGTCATGCTGGCGTTGACAGAGATGTGGCTGAGGCCCAACAGTGATGACCCCTCTGGAGTTAAAAAGCAGGATAATCCATCAAAATATAGATGAAAAATGTCTGTTTTTAAATACAATAAACAACAAACAAGTGCACTATCAGTCTGTGGCTCACCCTCCTTCTTGCTAGTGCCAGTAGGAGTGGAAGTGTGCGGTCGAGTGGTCTTTGGTGCGTTGCGTTCCACCTTGTACCTGCTCTCATCTTGACAAAAGCCCTTCTCGATGCTATCAAACAGCCAGTGCAGAGTCACGCAATACACATTCCACTTTCGTGCACACTCATACTTCTGACCTGCAAGGAAACACAAGCACTCAGAAACACACTGATACCAATGAGGAATCCATGTTCAAGAATTCAGCTACAATGATTATGGTTACTTTTCTTTAGATAATCTAATAAACTGATAATCACCACAGTGTTTTATCAAATAATTATCTGTTAAACTATTTGAATTTTCAACTTAAAGTTGTAACAGAGAACTGAACAGAACTAACAATACAAATAAAGGTGCTGGTGGCTTGCCTGTTGGTTCACTGACAATGAGATGTGTGCACTCGTTCATTTTGAGCTGACCGGTGTAGTTGGCTCCATGCTGTTCACAGAGCCGCTGCACCTCTTTACGTTCTGTGCTGGAGAGGCCCGTCACACAAACAGTACAGCCACGCAGCACAGGGCACATATAGTCCTCCATGGGCAGATCTGTGTACCTGAAAAGACTGATTGAGGCAGAACAAGTGTTAAAAGTAATTATCATCCATGTTTAAATGCATTTACAAGCTTTAATATTATTAAAATATAAAACTGCCTATTTTACGGCAACAGTAGCATTAGAGAATGCATTAAAGAATGCAAAAATAGCTATTATAGACAAAAAAATCCCTCTGTATGTTTCCGCACAAGAAATGGCAATTTCAACAGACCTGTCCTGAGATCTCTCCCAGCAGGCTTTGACCCATGCGGGCAGAAGAATGGGTTTACCCAGGCTGGCAGCTACCAGGTATTTCTTGCTGCCCACTTCTCCAGCTATCAGGTGCGTGACAGATACATTTAGGTCAAGATAGACCCGTCCTCCCATTAGCTGCACCAGATCCATCACCTCTGCCTGTAGAGAGAGACAGACCCAAACATACAGGATCCTTTAGAACACTGGGCTAAGTTTAGCTGAGGTATTTAGCATTTATTAGACTGCTGATTAAAACAGAGCACCAATCAGCAAACTAACCCGTGTCGCTTTATCCAGGCTTGTACAGGAAATAGTGATATCAGCCATGGCCATGTTATAGACGGGTTTCTCTGCTTTGGGGACACAATGCTGCTGTTGCAGGCAGTACAACACCACCAGTGGACTCACTATTCGGCAGCCAAGCTACATGATAAATAACAAAGAGTGACAAAGAAAGGAATTACTCTCCATGACAGCATATCAACAATTTTTTTGTGAAAATCAGAGGCAAGGTTTTGATGTATCAAACAGAGTCAGACTTTTTTGCAGTGCAGGAAGGCTGGGGAGGTGAAGCAGCTGAAGACAAACAGAGACTTGTCCTTCTGTTCCATCTGTAAAACAGCATCTTCACTGATGGTTTTCAAGTACTTTTCAGACTGCAGCTCCAAAATGGCCTGTTTAAACATGAGACAAACATTGCCATCAACTACAGATGGCAGAACATGGGCAAAAAATGTAATCATCACAGATTTGAACCAGACAACCATTTACCTCATAAGCCTTGACAGCATGCTCTGTTTTTTGTCCTTTACTTTCCACAAACTTCACGATGAAGCCTTCTATGTCTCCTTTAGACATGGTCGACCTGTACGTGAATACAGACCAGTGGAAAAGACTAACGTTTGTTACATTAGCTGGCAGTAGCCTCTGACTCAACAATTATCACTTACAAGAACGTGACGATGCTACTAGATGTTATTAGAGCTGCGTTTGACATTTTAGCAAGTAAACATTTAACTTGTGATTGACTGGTAAAACGCTGCATGTATACCGTTATATTACGTGTCAACGAGTTTAAACAGCCCGTTAGTGTTAGCTAAACCGATAGCAACTTACCTCCTCTTGATGGACCCAAGACTGTCAGACAAATAAAGAGGCAAGTGTCTACACGTTGACAGTTATCAATATGAACTCCTTATTAGACATGTAGAAATAGTTTATTTTTGATCTGACTTGTCATTGAGAAACTCCTCGAACTACACCAGGACCAAACGATACTGACAGCTTTAGACAGAGCCTGCGCTATCTTACTTGAAAGAAACTGTAACCGGTTAATGTTAGCTTACATTCAAACAAGCAAAGATCATAAATATTCATATATCATATTATTAAAGTTTTCACAGCCTTCGGAGTACCGGAGAAATTATATACATTTTACAATAATTTCAGAACAGTTGGCGAAAATTGCGAAATTAAAGCATCAACTTTGTTGTTGTTATTCGCGCCAACCATGGATGTACAAAAGCCACTTCCGGTGTTACAAGCTAATTCGACCGTGTGGACCCTTACTCCAGTTTACAAAAGATCCGCAGAAATATCACTGGTGCTAAATACATTCATTTTAAATGAAACAGGATAAAAGCTGAAAATATCAAAACATTTCCGTAAAAGCCTAATGGTTTCATTTTTAATAATTTCATTGTATCAAATCCTACATTTATATAATATATCATCGCCTAAAAAAGCATGTTCGCAGTCTTAAAAAAATTATGATTTGTTATCAAGTAGGTTTATTCTAAATGTGAATTGAGCTATCCAGGGCTTATGAGAAAAGACCAAAATACTAATTCATCTATACAGACTACGTAAAATTATTGATAATATTAACAAAATAAAGTATCCCTTGGTCATGTAGTACTTTTCAAAAGAAAGGTTACACATTTAATTTGTATAAATTCAAGATCCAGTTGGAAACCCATATCTAACTTTCCATATCTATCGTATGGTTCTTAAATAACCAACAAAATGAGAGCTTTTAATTCAATACTTTTGCAAATGATGGAATTTAGCTAATTATGTGGCTTCTCAGGAACATCTAGTTTTTTTCTTTTCCCCAGCATGAACTTCGTAACACCTGATTGGAAAAAACATTTTAACATATTCCCACAAGCAACCTATAATCTTTCCAGTTTGTAGGTAAAACCATCTGAAAACTAAGTTTTGTCTTTAATAACTTTCAAGTATGAATTATGTCTCAAGGCTGTCAGGGATTAAATGCTGTTGGGAAAATACTCAATTTGTAGATTTATCTAAGAATTTCCTCGCCTTTATTGTTGTAAAAGTCAAATATACAGTCTAATTGAAGTGATGTTTTTAACTTGCAGATAAAAATCAGACAATAACAGTGATGATGTGATAAACTGGCTTGACATGGAAAATTCAAACCAATATTTTACACTCTGGAAAAATACATGTGTTCATTATCTTCTTTGGCATCTTTTCCTTATTTTCTAACATGACCAAAGAATAAATGACTAATTCTGTTGAAATGTGTTACTTCCGCAAGCAGAAATGTAAATACAAAAGAACAACACTGTGGGTTCCCTTTTATTCTTAAAATTTTATGTACAAGTGCGACTGATTTACTTTTTTTTTTAAATGTACATTCAATATAGAAAGTTTATATACGCAATATTACATTGAACATTTCACAAATTGCACTAGTCTTTCACACAGATTCATAATCAGAGTCAAAGTCATTCGTCATGTCTTAGCCAAAGCTCATTTCCGGTGGTTATTATTCATTTATAAATATCCTAGTGCTTTTTGCATTCTGGGGGGAGAAGAATTATTTTTAAAAAAGTGAGGCAGAAAGGGTAGACCTCAAAGAGAGAGCAGGATGAATTATGAATTAAGATCAGAAGAATAAGACTGGACATTTGGAGAGCAGATCAGTGTTGAAAGAGTGGACTGAACTAGACCTGACCAAACCAGACAAGACGTCAGCATCAATCTGAGGGCTGAAGGGGAGAATCAGGGCAGAGAAATGGTACAAATACATTTTCTCATTTCTTAATTTTAACATGTTTTCCATTTCCATATGAGGGTCAATTATGAAGACCAGTAAATGACACATTTCTGTTAGAGGCGGATAGGTCCTGTGTCACAAACAAGGCCAAGTACCCTTTGGTCAGGTTTTAGGGTAAGTGTAGCCTGTCAGGACATGACAAAGAGGAATAACATAACAGAGAAGAGACAATTAACCTGTAATAAACTTCAGTCTTTTGATGTCTTTCTCATGAAAAAAAAACAAAAAACAAAAAACAAAATCTAGAGTAAAAAATATATTCATACAAAAAGTAAACTCTTCTGTGTGTCATTAGGAGGAACAAGAAAAGTAGCACAGAAACAAAGAAAATCTGTTAAAACAATGTCAATGTGTTTATGAAGACTTGAGTGCTGTTTGGAAGGGGAGAAGAGAGTGATACTGGAGGAGGTGTTGCAGAGGTTTTGGTGAGAGTCAATGATGGTCCGCTCTCCTCCTTCCTTCTCTCTCTCTCTCTCTCTCTCCATCCCCTCGACTGGGAGCTGAACAGTCCCTCACTGAGTTGCGGCCGCAAAGCTGCAGGGCAGTCTGGGTGCCTGAGCGTGACGTGGGTGGGCGTGTGTGTCCGTCAGCCTTGGTCTCCAATGTCGCTGTCCACAGGGGGTGGGACGCTGGGGATTACCGTGGGGCCAGTTCCTGCTGTAAGGTAACCTGCTACTCCTGGACCTGCAGGTGAGAGGATGATGGAGAAGACTCAGTACAGGTGTGACTGGGCATGAGGGCTGGAGCGCTACTGGTGCTATAACGATGTACTAAACTAAAAGACTACTTTGTAGGAATGAAGGAGCGGCAACTTCTGGTTTTGGCCAAATTATTAGATACTTTTGACAAATTTTCCAGGATGGGTGACAGAGTTTTGAAAGGAAACCAAATATGAAATATACCGTATAACATATAATCATGTCCCGTGGGACAGTGATCACGTTTATGTGTCAATCGCTGTTCAAGTTTCAACTTTCAAGGGCATTTTGTTAATTCCTCAAACTGAAATGTGACAAAGAGTTGCTAAATGGAGATGAAATTGTTAGGACATTATTTTCAATACGACTATAGAGAGGTGAGAATGGGAAATTAATGTGGGTCAAAGATGGAGGTGAAGAGGCAAAGCCAAACGTCAGGCAAAGGTCTACCTGCATCAGAGCAAGCGAGAAGAGGGCTGTGAGGGCCCAGCTTAGGAGTCTAGAGCCCACCTCGCAGTGGGCTACTGGCGGCCAGGAGAGAAGGAGTGGATACCCCTGAGGAGGAAATGTGGAGGACAAGCAGGAGGGGAAAAGCAGAGCCAGGAAGTTATAGGACGTGGAGAGAGAAAGGGCTGCTGGGTTTAAGCACAAGTGAAGACTCAGCCACAAGGTGGTTCTTAAGGATGAAGTAAAACATTAAGATTCATCAACAGCTCAGAGAAAGACGCTCAAGACTTACCCTTTACAAACACTCCACAGAAAAAATATTTAGCGGCTTTGCTTGTAAAGAAAATGTCAAAGCAGGTCAAGGGAAACACTGTACCTGTCAGGTAACCTGCAGTCTGAGACTCTGAGATGAAAAGATCATGTTTCTGGTCTTTGAAGGCACTCCACACTGATGACTTCGCTAGAATCTCATTCACCTGTAAAGTAGTGATTGCTTAATAGTTATTTATTAATCATTAGATAAATATTCAGTATGACGTCATTTTGAACATTTATTTAACAAACAAATAAACATTACTACTCATCATCTAACAGTTTTAACTGTTAACCCTGCCATTCCTACCTGTTCTCCAAACTGCAGACTGCGAGTCATGGACTTGAGAGCCTTTACTATCTGGGCCTTTGTAGCTGAAGGGTTTTCTAGTGTCTCCAGGCCAATTCCTTCCAGTAGCTTCAGGAGGTATGGAACCAGCTCCACTCTCAGAGCCTGTTCAGTACATTGACAAAACACTCATAAATACTCATTAATATGACACAGCAATAAAAACATGATGTCCATACCAAAATGAAATAAAAAAACAAAACAAAACAATGCAAAGTTTACCTGAGCTACGAGTTCAGTCTGCTCCTTCTGGAACATGCGATTGAGAGCTTCACAAGCCAGTCCAGCCATGTCGGGCCGACATTTCATTCCAGTCATGAGGGGGCCGATGGTCTCCAGAGAAGCCATGGAGCGTACACACAACTACACAAACCCAGTAGACCAACAGCGTTAGCTAATAACGTTAATGCGTCATGATACAGAATGAGACACACTCTGTGTTAATTTGTTGTTTAATGAAAAGAGTCTTAAGTCTGGATTCTGATTTTCCAGTGGGAAATGCTCAAATTCAACGCAGCACACCCAGAAACAGACTTACTTTTAGTCCCTAGTTTGAGTCGAGCTCCAAAAATGCTGAGTTCTACAATGCTCATGACCGATCTCAGTGGTTTTCTTCAGATGTTCCCTGCCTGGTAAAGTTTCTGTTACAAAATTCACTACTCACCTCATTGTCTGATAGCACGTGGAGGAGGCGGATGGAGCTCTTGGGCACGCTGTTGTTCTTGTGATTGAGTGCTGCCAGGACGCGAGGCAGGTGGCCCAAAGGAGGAACCTGGTCAGCCAGCTGGCTCTGTGTGCTGAACAGACATACTGCTGCGGTGGTAACTGTCTCCAGGGCCTCACCCTGCGGGGGACCAGAGATGTCGGGAGGGGAAAATTGCTGGTGTAAGATTGAGAATAAATGAAATCATCAAAAGGTGGGTGTTTTTGCTTCTCAGTGAGGCCACTAACGTTGGGGTTGTTTTTCTCCAGCAGCTCAGTCAGAGTCTCCAGGAGGGACACCAGGAACTCTCGAGGCTTGCGTAACACCCAGCCAGGCTGAGCAATGAAGATACGCAAGAAGACTCCACCAACTTCAAGCTCGCCCTGTCCTGCGCCATAAGCCACTGTAAAGTCCTCTGGAATCTGCACACACAATCAAAGAAGTAAACGTCACACTAAATCATACACAACATGTGACTGTTTTAAAGTTAGTTTTTTGTTATAGCACTTACTCTCCAGTTCACATCAGGATTATCTTTCTGCTGTTTAAAGTGCCTGGAAAAAAGAAAATTAAAAGCATCCTGTTGAGCATCATATTAATCAGGATTCAATATCTGAAGCCTGTCAATTTCTTGACTACTCAATAAGCTGTTGATGAAACAGGATATCAGACTGGGCTCATGTCATACTCGAGCATCATTTCCCGGACAGTGGTGGACACTTTTTCCCTTGAGTTGTCATTCCAGATGAGTTCAGGGTTCTCGTGCGTTCCCTCAAATATATGCACGGCCGCCTCAGCGTTGTCTCGCATGGCATCCATGAACACACCAGGGAGGAAACGTATTAGTGTCAGACGCACCTGGCAGAGGGCATATGACGAAAATGATGGATGAGGATGAGAATTTATGCTGATAATAATGAAATAAGGAAGGAATTGCTTTGCTTTTATCTGTTCAGACTGACCTTTGGCCCAACCAGCTTGTCTGAGGTCATCTTGGAGAAGAGCTCTGCAGTCTGTGTGCGAACCTGCGGATGGGTGCAGTTACAGAAGAGGTCGAGCAAGTAGATCAGAGCACCTGGGGAACAAAAGCACTCCCATGAACTCAGAAATCACATAAATATGGAGCAGTACTCAGAAAAAACAAAACAAAACAAAACAAAAACACGAAGAATTACACTGACCTTTGGCCATAGCCTCTTTGACTATTTTCGTGTTAGAAGTCAGTGCGTACAAGGTTTCCAGCACTATTTGTCGGCCTAATGTAAGAAACATGTTTTAATCCAAAGCATAACACTGAAATAATTATAGAGAAGGCAGATAAGAGATCAAATGGTAAATAATTGACTTGGTTTCAGTTTTATTTTATTCTTACTGGAGGGGAGGGAATGCAACAGGAGCAGAAGGTTGGACAACACCAGCGACTCAGCAATGTTGCTAACACATTCTTGGTTTGATGTCACAGTATTCACAACCTGCAGAGAAAACAAATGTGACTTAAGTGCAGGAACATCATGGGAACGACAGTGATAATATATCACGACCAAAACCTCTACCTCCAACACCAGCTGCTGCACCCTGCCAGCTCCATGAACCCGCAACAAAGAGAAGAGCAGTTTGAAATGGCCGATGCACTCTGACTCTGAACCTGAAATTATACAAAGAGAACTGCTTAGAGGGAAAGCTCCGAAATTGGGACATCTAAATAAAACACCTGAACAAGAGGTTAGGAATGGTGAAGGACGAGTCATATCTCACCAGGGTTGTTCTTGATGACATTGCGAAGTGCCTCTAAAGCCATCTCGGCGAAGCGAAGCCTCTCAGCATGCTGCTGGGACTCCACCTTGTTACTCTGACTCATGGCCAGCAGAGTGTGGAGGTACTGAGCCTGGGAGCCTACATAGTCCAGAAGACTGGCTGCAAATGCTTTTGGGTACTAAAACCAGAGATGTAAAACACATCACAAAAGGTTTAAAGTCTCTTTTACACTGACAATAATCAAATAACATGATTTACTCCACATAAAATATATGGTAGATATAAGATGAAAAGGGTAAACTGGTAATCTGACTGAATGAGGTTGTGGTACTTGTTGTAATCTTCTTCTTATACTCACCTCAAGAGGAAAAGTTGGCTGCTCATTGTAGACCCGGACAAAGATCTCCCCAACGATCAGTTCTTTGCTGTGATCACTGAATGCAAACTCTGCACCGAAGCTTTTATCATTTTCTCCCTAGAGACCATAGAGAAGATGCATGAATAACTTTTTTTCTCTGTTAATACTCAATAATATTTAAAATACAATAATGACTCCAAGAAAAGAATGCTATGTAAAACATAAGTGAAAACAGAATGCAATAATTTATGAATTAACTATATTTGCGTATTAACTTATTGTTTGGGTATAAGGGTTGAACATATTGCAATATTATTGTATGACATTTTCATATATGAAGAACAGCAACAGCATAAACAGCCATGCTTTCATAATACAAACATCAATAGTTTTTTAGATCAACCCCAAATGTGGACTCAACCTGTTTCACTGTTGTCACACAGAGCTTGTTGTGTATCGTTTGTGTTGAACTTAAATAAAGACGTAAAAGAAAAACATAAATGTTACTCCTACCCTCTTGATGTTTCCCTCCTGTTGTGCCTCCAGGAACTCCAGCAGCTCAGCTCGTGTTCCATTGTTCCAGATCAAATACGGGTTCTCAGAGTTGCTGTTCAGCAGCTTCAAGACCTAAATGCACAACACAGCATGTGAAGCTCAGCTGGTATTGAGGTTTGTTTATGTAAATCCTTTGAATCCACTTGTACAGCATACCTCAGCAGGAGATCCTGTCGCCAGCTTCCTTGAGATGTATGGAGTCAGCATGGCGGACAAGCTCTTGCGGATGGTGGGATTCTCTGGAGGCGTTCCCTCGATGCCGTTGGTCTCTGAAATGGGATTGTTCTCGTCTGGGGTGTGCGGCATCTGGGTGTAGCCTCCCAGACGGCTGAGAGCTACAAGGCTGAGCTTGGCCAGGTTGTTTGCAACCTCCTGCTGGTTTGTGTCCTGGCTGGCCTGCACACCGCTCTCCTCCAGAGTGTAGTCATAGCTGAAGAGGTAGACCAGCAGATGCCAGAGCACACCAGCGTGGTACAGATGAGTCTGCAGGAAGAAATCCACTGCGAAGGAGCTCACACACTGGACTGCCAGGGCGGCTGTTTTTGAGAGACCCTAAAGGGACGCAAGGGAAAGCAAATGAATCGAGGCTGAGGGAAATGCATCACTGTAAATACTTTAAGAAGCTGTGTGGTAACAGAACAAGTATAAAGCTAGTGTGAAAGATGCTAAATGAAGCATTTCAATATCGCTAAATACTCTACAGTTGTCTAAAAGCAGGAAAGATTTTAGTCAAATTGAAAATTTATCTTCATAGCGAAAAATGAGCTGTTTGTTAGAACTTGTATTTTATTTTATGAAACATTGTTTGGATGAGAAGGATGGCTTATGCAAAAGAAACTTCCAGCATCTTTGTGCTCTTAAGTAAAGCAAATAAAGAAATCTTTTGTAGGCTCTAAAATGCTGAGAGGTGGAAGTTGACAGATCTCACAGATAATCCAACAATGACATATTGTTGAGAACCCCAACACTACAGATTGAAGATTTTTCTTTGTTATTACAGAAAGAAAACTCAGAATAAAGAAAACATAGTTGGTGCAAAATTCTCACCTTTCCATAGTACAGGATGTGACAGAGATCCCTGATGATGTTGGGCAGTTCGATGATCTTTTCTCTGCATTCCTCAAATTGGGCTGCCACACTGTAGCACTTACAGATGTGCCCGCACACCTGTGGCACATCAAAGTGTTGAGAAGTGTTTAAGAAATGACTACACACAGTACACACAGGTGAACAAAGTCAGACTCAGTGTCTTGTGATAGCTTACCTGTACGGCCATGTCATCAGGCTTGCTGGATGCCGTTAACACAGCAACACACCGCGAAAGAGCCTCCAACAACACCTGATCAAATACAATATATCATTTATTTAGTCTAAGCCTGAACAATATGCAAAAAATCAGTTGTTATAATCATTAATGTATTTCATTTTCACTGAAACAAAATAAATAATGTTAATGATGTGGCTTTCACTGGGATCTATGCCAAAAAAAGCATGTTTCCTTACGCCTGGAGAGAATGATTTGTAGGTCAGGCAATCTCTGCAGCACCACAATCCTTCATTTCATTCAGTATGTTGTGATATTGTACGTGTTCGTCTTGCTATTTCAGTGACATCTGATTAATTGCTCAGCCCTAATTCAATCCCAGTTCCCCACACCCACATGTAGATAGAGGGCTATAATGTTTCATGAAGTCTGCTTGATATTTCAGGATTTGTGAAGGTGTGTGTACCTCGATGCCGTTGTCACGGCGCAGCTCCTCTGCGTTAAGAGCTGAGCAGTTGACAGTGTGGAAGGCCAGTTCAACAGCAGCTGGGAGGAGAGGGGAGGTCTTGGAGAAGAGCTGATCATCTTCGGTTTCCATTGTGATTGTTTTGATGAGCATCGGGTAACCGGCGTATTTGTAAGGTTCCAGTTCTGTTTATAGACAATAAAGTGGTCAGAGGAGTTTATTCCCAAATGTATGGGTAAGAAGAGCAAAAGCACAAATGAAAGAAAGAAAGCTCTACCATCTACAGACCTTGTTTGTGTCGGTTGAACAGGATGCTCTGAGTTTTGAGGATCAGGATGATGTTTTCTGGGTCGGGGCCGTCCAGGATTCTTGCAGACTTTGTACAAAGGAACTCATAGGCTTTGTTGACTTTCTCAAACATGTCCTGAAAGATAAAAGGTGAAAGGAAATCTGTGGGTAAAGGTACAGTATGAAACCCCTTACATACATATCATATTACATATGTTAATGCGCACCCTGCCCTCCGGGTTCTTGTCAGGGTGGTACTTCTGCGCCAGTCTGAAGTAAGCCTTCCTGATTTTACTCTCCTCGTGTCTGAAGACAAAAATGGCAACACCCCACGTTTATATTACTGCTACTATTCAACAAACATGATTCAAGACACGAGATGAATAAAAATAAATAAATAAAATATTTAAAAAAAAATTAAAAAAATCAAAGGCCACTCACTGCCCCTGTCCTTTGGGGAGGTTGAGCACTTCGTAAGCATCATCTACAGACATGGAGGGAGGCTTTTTCTCCACCTCCCTCTTCCAAGCTTCAAGAGTGTCTTTTAGCAGCTTCACCTGTAGGTGGATAATGGGATAATGGTGGTGGACCACAGGATTAAAATAAGCCTCTCTTAGAAAATACAATCAGGACATTGATAGAGTACAAGTGAATAAGGGGAAACAAGACACATACAGCGTCTCGAATGGGCCAGTTGGGGAAGCGGGTGGTGTCACACAGGTGTCTGAGGTAGTAGATGTTGCAGAACAGCTCATTGTCCAGCTGAGGGAAGCTGATCACGGGGATGGGGCAGTACTGGTAGAGGGCCCGCGTGTTGCTCTGCAGCCTCGGGCTGAAGTCAGCTACATGGGCTGCTATCTTCTCAATCATCATCCGCCTGAAACAGACAGAGAAAACACAGTCCATTGAAATTTCCTTAAACATGGTTATCACTCTACATTATTTAAGGTACACTATTTAGATGTGACAGAGACATGATACCCACCTCATCTCGCTGTTCCAAATGGCCTCTGGTGTGTCAAACTCTCCAAGGAATATCTCTGAGATGCGCTCAGCCTCGTAGTTCTCCAGGTAACACACCATGGCCTCAGGCAGCACCGGACCCAGAACACTACGCTGCACTATGTCCTGACCTTTAGCCTGGACAGGAGGCACAACCCACAATCGTTATTTTTAAAATGATGTTGGATTCATAAGATACAATGTGTGGTAATTTATGAGAGAAAAATCAATATCACCTCCTCTGATTTGAAGGCTTGTTTCAGATGTGTGTACTTCAGGAACCTAAAGAAACAATGGAATAACAATGTGTAAAATAAAATCATTTACATCCAAATTATTCTGAAGTTCTTGAAAATCAAAATGACTGGAAAAAAAAAATCTAAGCTGAAATTTGATGGAATAATTGCTATTATGTAGCATAAGGAAATATATTATTGACAATTTTTAGTCAGTGTGGTGTTAATGTCAATCATCATAAACATTTCTAGGTAAACTCTGGCATGTAGGAATGCTTATGTGCCATCGGTCATGTGTTTTCACCTTGCAACAGGAAGCACATTGGAGCCCGTGTACATCATGATGAAGAAGAAGACGCCAGTTAAATAGAGGCGCTGCAGATTAGGGTTGTCCTGCATCACCAGGTACAGCAAGTTAGCTACCTTTTCCACCAGGACAGGGTCAAAGGTCAGCAGCAGCTGAAGTGGACAAAGAACACAGATGGCATTTTATTCAATTAAACAATAAAGCTGGTATGACACAAAAGTACATGTTTATTACAAAAAAATCCGAGTCACACTGTGGAATTACCTGGACAATGTGAGGGAGGCAAGCATTGTCACTGATCATCCTCTTTATCTTAGGTAAAGGACGGATAATGGCATTATCTTGGTCCCTGAGTAAAAAGTAAAAGAACATGTTATAGCCATGGTTTAATATTCCAACTGAAAATCCCCCTACACACTGCATTGTTTCATGGAATGATATTATGAAACCCTGAAAAAGACATTTCTGGAAAGGGAGGTATTTTCTCCTACACCCACCTGCTGGGGTAGCAGGAGCACATGGTGATGAGCATGTTAAGAATAAGAGTAGCCAGGTCGGTCTCGTTCATCACTGCCTGCCCAGAGGCCAGGAGGCACCATTTTAGCTGGGGGATGGCCTGTAGGGGACGCCAGCCATCCATCCCTTGAGCCCAGCAGCGCGTCTTTGCTGTCAGGATACCCGTGCTCCAAAACTCCTGCATCTGGAGAAGAGAAAGTAGAAACACAATATAAAGCTAAGTAGATGAGGTTGCTGGGAAAGGAAAAAAAAAAAAAAACAATAAGAAAAAAACTCCACACAAAATAAGTGCAACAAGAGACCAAGAAAAATTAAAGAACTAGCACTGCAATAACTGGGAGAATGAAATGTTTTCTCAAAATGTCTCTTAAAGATGACATCAATTTACATTAAGCGTCCATTTCCATTTGGATAACTTGTTCTTAATAAGTAACATTATAACATGTAAGCTAAATTTGATTAAACGGGAATTCGCAGTCAAAACTAGACATTTTAGGAAGATCAGATACCTCCTCAAAACTGAAAGGTCCTCTTCTCTCCTTGTCTGCATTACCAAAGTACCACTCCTTCTCACTTTCTCTCTTCATGTCTGGGGCTGCTTCCAGCACGTTGCTCTGTGGAAATTAACAAGAACTCCATTTGACAATCTAGACTGAATAATTAAGAGGTACCTGTGGGTCAAGATTGAATTAAACCTCATAGAGATAATTCTCTATGAACATCAATGGATATACAGGACACTGATTTTCAAATAACCCAAAAGCTACAGCCATATTTTTACCTGCAGGGGCACAGTAGCTCTGCCAGTATGCAAATGAGCCAAGGTGAGAAGATCCACCAATATACGCACTCCATTAGAGTCCATCACTTCCTTGACATTTTTCTGCAGAACGAAAAATGAATTAATACTCAAGAAAAGACAAGAGAGTTAGAAAGGGGGTTAAATGAACACGCAATTCTGAAAGCCACTGTTGATCCTAATAGCTTACCTTGTTAAGAATGAGTTTGTTGAGGAACAGGATGAGTCTGTCTCTTTCAAGTTTGTCTGTGCACTGTTAACACAGAAGAGTATTTAGGCTTTCAGAATAAAGTGGAGGACATAAAAACATTTCCATTGTCATTAATGATATTAATCAGTCTGTACTCACCCGGTCCAGCATGCCCACGATGTATTTTGTGTCTGTGAAGGGGCCAATCTCCTCATAGCACTTCCCATAGACTATAGTGAGCGCCTGCAGGCACAGGCACTTCATCGTAACTTTGGGTGTAAGCAGAAAGCGATGGTAGAGTTCATTGAAGAACTCATATCTACGAGCAAAAGGAGGGAGAACCATGAATCATGTTTCCAGATTCAGAGCGGATTTGATATCAGTGCAGTTGGCTGTGCAGTCTTACGATCTCTTGATGGCGTTCGATTCTTCGTTTTCATCCTCCTCGAGCAGCAGACGCAAGTAATAATCCCCGATCTTTATCTCATCTGAAAGGCACTCGTATTTCACCTGCAAAGTAGAACATATACATTAAAGTTCTGCTCACAGTGTTTTAGAAATAAAAGTATAGTTCTCTGTGGGATTTACAGTAGTATCACAAATACATCCTTCTGGCCTAAAACTCCAGTGCATCACCGATATTGATGGTTCTCATCAAGTAACAGCCAGACAGCAGTCACCGTCACACACTCCTGCTGAGCACAAACCTCAAACTCCTGGTGGTTCCAGGAGATGACGTTGGCACTGCCCAGCTCACGGTCCACACTGAAGGCACGCATCTCCCCTTCCAAAGCGTCCCGCAGCTCCTCCCTTGTCTTCAGGTTCCAGATGAGGTTGGACCGAGCATGGTCGACCTGGAATCTTGAAAAGAGAAAAAGGGCATGCTGGAAAAAAAAGGTTCTCAGCCTGTTAAATGTCTTAAAGGTTGGGAAAATCCAGCAGACCTGTAGTAGAAAAGCTCCCAGTTGACTTCAATCTTTATTCTCTGCCGTCTCTTCCTCAGGATGACAGGCTTTAGGTTTGGGTTCTGACAACAAAAGAAAGTAACCATATGAGTCACTATCTGTCCTTTTGCAGCTTACAAAACAAAGAAAGTTGTGAAGTTAAAATGGCGACAACATGAGCAACACTTCACACAGACAAGAACACCAGAAATGAAATGAGAAGAACCAGCGTGTAGAACAATGTAACAAATAATGTTTTTCAGAAGGGAGAAAGTCAGATATTTGAACAACAAGCCAAACATAAAAACTGCCAAAAAAGAAAGAAGTCATCGCACAGACATAGAAAACAAAGTCATGACACACAAAAACCAAGATGGGATCCCAAAATCGGATGTGTTCTGTGTTTTGCTTGGCGAGGATGATCTTTGCTGATCTTTAGATTTTATATACCATATGAAGTAATGTGGACTTTGAATAAATTAGGGGCGCAGTTCCCATAATGATTCCTGTTGCAAAGATG
Organism: Scatophagus argus; assembly: GCF_020382885.2. NCBI lineage: Eukaryota > Metazoa > Chordata > Actinopteri > Scatophagidae > Scatophagus > Scatophagus argus. Next base: position 9,732,593 of record NC_058510.1, read on the forward strand.
ATTTGCAGAGATGATTGCTACTCACAATTTCCAACCTTAAATTGAGTTTAACTTATTACTTGCATTTTTTTTCTCTCTTTCATTAAGTTACACAAAAATTTTTCAACAATGTTCCAGAGGTCTTACAGGCTGCTTGACAAAAGTCCTTGACAGGACACCAACAGAGGTGTTTAAATCTATGCTGTTAGTGCCTCTAGTGTCTATATTACTGATTATTCTTGTTCCTGAACATCTATTTGAAACCACATGTGGAAATTCGGCATAGATGTTAAAAGGTCATCCATTGAATCCCTGAATGTAAAACAACAACAACAACAAAACATTCAGTATTTCACATGAGGATGGATGGAGGATGGTGAAAACAAAAAAAACATGGAAAGAAAACAACACGGTTCCCATTGGTCAGGCCTACTTACCAGATTATTTCTGTCCTGCTGCATTGTTTGACAGCAGAGAAACCACACAAGACAAGGGGAGGGTGGGGCAGAGACAAGACAGAGAGATTATTGTTCTTTGGATCAGAGATGAATCGAAACAAAAAGGGTCACTACGGTAAGAGTACCACATGCAAAACTACCAATAAATTCTTCATATTTATTAGCTGCTACTTCCTACTGAACTGCTGATAACAAATGTACACGAAACGCAGCACAAACATGAAAGGGAGGATGTGATTTGGGAATATTCAGTGAAAGCAAGCCAATCAAAACATGTAGCTGATCAGCCATTTTGAGTCATTTAAAAGGAAAGTTTAGAAAAAGAAGCCCAGTGACATTTAGGTGAAATCAGCGTTGAGATTGTAGCTTCATTTAAAAGTAGATATGGCTTCAGTTTTGTAGAAACACCAGAGCAGGAAGCAGTTTATTTAACAGCCTAGATGACAAGACCAAACTCAACCAACCCACGCACATCCTGAAGGCTCAATATGAAAACACCTTACACCAGTTAAGGTGTAGTTCAAACGTGTCAACGATTTTGCATCCTCACAGAGGTATTCTTACTGAGGTGACATTTTTATTCAAATAACACCTTAGTCACATTCCAAATGCAAACTTTTAAATTTCCAATACATTGGAAAACATTTGTCCATCTGATCAACATTACATTTAAGAATGCGTGCACAAGCAGTTTCAACGGAAAATATGCAAGGCACAGAAAAATCACACGTGACGACATCTTGAAATGCAGTGTTTCCTTAAGGTCGGCTAGCATCAGAACTGTCGCCGGTCTTCATGCAAATAAAAAAAAAAAAAAAAAAAAAAAGAGCAGCAGCTGAAAAGTGAGTTATTGAGCATCTCCGGATTCTGCACCACTGTTGAGCATCAGCAGGAGGAGCAATAGATAGGAAACACCTGAGCACAAAAAAGTCAGCAGCAGCAGTGGCTTGTTTGACAGACAGCAGGAAAATCAGCACCTTCGTCTCTTTTTAAAGGAAGATAAGGACTCACCTCCTTCTGGGCTATGCCCATTTTATCTCTCCAGTGCATCAGCACAAGATCAGCCTTCTCCTTGGCAAACTTCTCCACCTCTTTGGCTGCTTTGCCTGCTATCCGCTGCCACTCTGGGACCTTGTTTCGATTGAGCTGGTCCTGGTGGACACAAATTTAAAACAACAATCACAGATGCCCAACACTTTCTCATTGAGTTTTTTTGTTCCCCCCACAGTTGCGATGTGTTTGTTCAAATACCGTGGCGATTTTCAAGTTGTCACGGATGTGCATTCTGTCCACATCTTTCTCGGGGACCGAGTCGGGACTGTCCAGGTAAGCCAGCAGGCCTGTTGGCTAAGGAAGCAAAAAATAAAATGAAATGAGTAAAGACTTTAATAGTCTGCCTCAGCTGCCAGTATTGGCTTACATTCAGGAGTATCACTGTCATCATACTAATAGCTTCTGCCATGAACATTGGATAGGCATTAAATATTAGCTTAAAAGGCTGAACTGATCTGATCTTCAGTCTTACCAGTATCCTCTTCAGGAGGTTCATGGCAACGGGGTTCTCTGCCGTCCATAAGCCCACAAGGTGACGACTCAGCTGCCTGATAAAAAAAAAAAAGAAAAAAAAAATTCTGAAATAAAAAGCGGAGCCACTTTGGTCTTGTTTACTGACTACAGCAAATGGAGCTTTTTCTACCGTTACATGCAATAAGTGATTCTCTGGATAAGAGTAAAGCACAAAACTGTAACTAGACAGAATTAACTTGCAACTGGAATCAACCAGTACAAATTACTAAATTACTGTGTGTGAATGTGTGGATTTATTGATGGGGACCTGTTGGTAAGCATCCGCTGGTCTGTACTGATGGTGAACAAAGAAGTGTGCAGGTGCCTTGGAAGAGCCCCTTCACTCAAGGCCAGCTCCTGCATCTTAGTGGCAATTTCTTTGTCTCCCTCCTAAATTAAAACCAACACAGCTTGGTTATCATCAGAAAGCATGGACACTAAAGACTGCCATCCCTAAATTATTCACCCTGTATCTTCTTAAGACACAGGAAGGTTTACCTCAATAATGGCCTTCATCACCAGGCCAGCTCCCTTCACTATCGCCATAGAGGGATGCTAGAGATAAGGACAACTTAATTTAATGCACAAGCATCTACGGAATTTATATAACTCATATTAAAATAATTGTTAGGGCACACAGGTTAAGTCCACTACCTGGAAGAGTTTGAACAATGTGCGTCCATTGGAGGCAACCATCTCAAGCAGCATGTCAAACTGCTGCCCCTCTGTTGTTTCACTGTAGGGGGCGCAGAGTGCAAATGTCAAGAAGTCCAGTAAGGAGCTGATGACCAAAGCTCCTGTTCCATGGTCCTGAAAAAAAGGGAAAGGTTTTGTATATAAATACACCGCAAACATGATGAGATTTATAAAACTATGAAAAACAAGTTTTGTAACACAAGTTCTGAATCTTCTAATTCTCCTGGTCTCAGGCTGCATCCAGCTCTCTGAGACTATAAGGAAACGTACCACATTAGTGATGAATTTCTCAAGGAGGTTTTCCAGGAACTTCTTGGAGGACAGCAGAGAGGCCTTGTTCAGCTGCTCCTGCCTCAGGTCATAGTCATCGTGCATTGGCTGCAGAGAAATATTAAAGAAAAGGTTTCTGACAAACAGCAAGGTACCACCAAAAATCCAAACATGGATGCATAACAAAGGCAAATGTGTTAAATGACCGACATGTACGGATTTTCTTGATGCCCAGATATTACTGCGATACTTACACACATAAGGGCACAAAGCATGTCTACAGCAGCATGTGTCACACCGTTGTTGTTCCGTTTTAAAGCTTTTACCGTCTTAACTCCCAACTTCTCCCTGAACCTGGGGAAAAAAAAAAAATCATATATTCAGAGCAACAAAACAAACAAGCTGAGGAACATGGATTATAAACTACTCAAATACTGTATTATTAAAGAAGGTCTGGGGTTGGATACACAAAGATTTCATTGCTTCAGAAGTGGCTTGTTCTTCGTTTTTCAGCTCATACAAATCCAATTCAACTACTAAGTAACGATATAAAAGAGGTTTTGCTTAAAGCAAAAATAAACCTTCTGTGTATTTATTGCGATCTGTGTGTTGTGTGAGGGGAAACACCAAGCTACTCCAACAATGAATCTTTCAGGAAAACCAATTACGGCTCATTTGCTTCACAGGAACAAATAATAAACAGTAAATACAACTCCTCTCATACATCTCAGTGACCCAGAAAGACCAGGTTCTTAAATATTGTGATATATAGAAATGTAAAGAACAGAATGGATGAAGCAGATAAAGGAAGAGAGATGGAGGAACAGAAATAAAAAAGAATGAAATGGCGAGAGTGGAAGGTCAAGACAAATCGAGGCAGACAGCTCAACTGAGTGACATAACCCTCCATCTGAAGTGCCTGTCTAAAAGCCTGAGATGAAAGCAGCACAGAGATAAAAGAGGAGAAGGCTGATCAACAGACAGCAAAGAAAGACTCTGGAAAAGAACAAGAAGGACAAAAAACAGGCATAAGGGCAGACTGAGATGTATGGATTCATATTTACGGTGCGTCTGTGACTCCAGACCCTTGACCAGACCTTGGAATGACAGAGCATGCCTGTTACCAGCAGCTCAGCTAAAAGTATACTTTATAAAAGTAAGGTAGCGAAATGGGGTAACCGCTGCATTCTTACTTAGGCAGCTGGGTGAAAGCTTGGAAGCCAGCCTTGGAGGCCACCAAGCGTCGAATAGCCTGGAAATGGCTCTCCAGCTCAGAGTTGAGAGCTGGCAGCTCAGCCTCCTGGGATAAAAGAGCCAGGATGGCATTGTTGATGAGCTTCTCTTTGTTCTCAGAGAAAAGACCCTGATGAGAGAGAGGACAGAGAGATAAAAACAGGGAAGTGAGCATGAATCCTGCCCTGACAGGTGGACATAAATCACATGTGACCCAAACACACTCACATCTTGGGTTACTGCATGCAGCACTCCACTGTAGGATATGTTGGCATTGAATCTGAACACTGCATCTGCAAAGTTTCCATCTGAGCAAAGGAAGAAAGGATGGAACAATTAAATAAAATCACTTATCACCTCAAAGCGAGCCTAAGAGTCCACCGCCACACTGCAGCCCCTGCTTGTACCTCCTTTTTTTACCATCTCATTCCAGTTACAGAACTAAGCATCCAGCTTTTCCGTCATCAACTAAAGATCTAAATGCTATTGTAAGCATGCCAGTATTCTCGCAATCACCATGCTGAGCCAGCCAACCCTGAGCTGTCCCAGAGCCACAGCTAAAAAACTAATACGCAAACTCTTGGCAAGACCATAAAAAAAAGTGTACATCTAAACCCATTTGCACATATGACATAAAATCCAATTCAAGATCATGAATCTGATGAGATTTGTAGATCTGGACTCACTAGGAGGAGCTGCCAGGAATTTGAGGTGCAAACTCTCCACTTCTTCGTCCACGGGCATGCTCAGTAGGCCCCATCTTTGCCCTCGCTGCGTGGGGGCCATCTTGACACACACGTCTCTGTTGCCTGATGCACGAACTCCATCGAGTAGGCTGGCTAACAGGGAGTCCCTACAGAGACGCACAAGCAAACAGACTCAGCTAAATGCATTACAAAAGATCTGTGTTATGGGGAGTTAATAGCGAGCACACAGTAACAGGAAAGACAGACGATATGCAGCAGACAAATGCACACAAGCAAATGACTCATCTTCTAAACATGGTAAACAGCACTAAAACGGGAAATGAGACCAGAGATACAAAACACTTCAAATCCACAGACCCATAAAAACAAGCATATGCATTATATATATTATACCTTTCTGTGGAAGAAAACTTCCTGATCTGACCTCTAATGAATTCAACTGTAAACACCTGAGGGTTGTCTACATCACAGATGAGAGCAAACACCTGAAGGGAGATGAAACAGAGACCAAGAGTGACGGTTTATCACACAGACTCAAGTGCTTTTATCCAGGCAGTTAAGTTGCAGCGATGCAGTTCATAAATAATGAAACAAAGACAGGCAGTTCAATTAATGTTGATCATCACAGGAGTAAAACCTAGAGAAAACTAAATGGTTTTGACTGTGAATGTTTCAGCCTGAACGTTTTATGATTTGATGTTGTTTTAGCTTCAGAGTGCTCACCTCTCCGAAGGGTTTGATGGTGACTATGTTATATGAAGCTGGGTCTCTCTCCACTAAACATGTCTCTGTCAGGGCCAGTATACGCTTAACTGGCTCCTAGGGGAAGATTGCACAAACACCAGTCATAATACTAACAAAACTGATTAAACATAAAGTACTTCAAGAGAGAAATAAATACAGCTTAAGACGAGTAGGCACTGAAAATGTAACACGTTTAGATTATTACAGTGTAATTCATCAAAGTACTGCACAACAAAGTATTAGTATATCACCACAAGATACGTACATATTTTCCATGGCAACACCAGATTTGGTCAAGCAATTAGTAATTTTTAACATAATGGTACACCAGTTTATAGAAGTAGGGAGAGTTATAACGAAAGTCAGCATAACCAGGACATGTGGTTGGTTAATTGGTGTATCTTTAAGGAAGCCAAATTTAGAGTCATGACTTTCATACATTTTTAAGGATGCACGCATATGCTGATCACCAAAATGAGTACGTTAAACAAGCTAATTAAACTGCTGCATATTTTTCAAGCAGATCCCCACGATTAAGCTGTTAAGGGAGTGAGTTTAAGGCGATTTCCTGCACCCCACTTTCAGAACCACACAGCACAAAAGGACAAGTGAGATGCTCTAACCGGGTGTCGAGGGGTGATCTTCTGCACAACGAATTCGGCCAATGAAGTGATGCTCTCATCTGAGCTGTACTTCCCCAACCTGTCCGTCACAAAGTTCTCGAAGGTCAGGGCCTCCTTCCTCAACCGTAGTGTGATACCGATGAAGTTCCCAGCATGCTCTATGGCGCAACGGATGATGTCATCCCGGTGCTCTGAGGCAAACAGGTGCTGAGAGGAAGAGACAATGGGAACAGGGAGGGAAAGGGAATCTTAATTTTCTTGCAATGATGCACAACACGATGCGTACATAGAAACACAAAAACACAAATTGTATGAATGCATACCAGTCTGCTGAAGCCCCCATAAAGGATGCAGAATCCTCCCTGGTAATCAGAAACCTCAACGAAGCCCTCTACGTTACGATAGTCGTAGGAACAGACCACCCGGTTGGTGTGCGGGTCGATCTGGTCGATGCCGCCCGGCGTCACCTCTAAACTCACAGGCTTCCTTGTGTCGCTCCAGTGGTGCTTGTAGCAGTTGTAACGCTGCACGTGTTGTAAGACATTCTGTTGTCACCACACTGGGAAACTCACACGTACTCAAACATATTTTTCTTGACAGATCTTAGTACTTACTCTGCCTGTTATTTTTCCCTCTGAAAACTCTGTTCTGAATCTCTGTGAATAAGAAACACAAAGAAACAACCTTACAAAGCTGGCTGTTAAATCACCCTTGTGTGATATTTATGAAGTACTGTCTTTATTGTGAAATCACAAATACATAAATACATTCAAGTAGCTCTTTGAGGAAACAAACATTTTTGCTGCGGTTTCAAAATGCTTCAGTTTAGATCAGCAACGAATTATGTGCTGATTCACATTTGTGATAAACACCTACAGTGAGTCAAAGGGCCTGCGATATGCAAGCGCAGCATTCCCAAACAGTGCATGGTAACCTTTTGGTTTTTTTTTTTTTTGGACAACACAACAAAATGTGACCCTATGATACAATTATAAAGAATGGATAACACACATCAAAGACCACTTCTGGGAACCTTCTCACAAATATGATTATGGAGGTTGATTAGTCATTGTGAAATGATGCAGCTGTGATTATTTGTCCTTACCAGTGCTTCTGTGAGCAGCTCTGTCCGGTGCTCTGTCGAGAACTTGAGCGTTTCAGACTTTTTGCCGCTGCCTTTGCGGAATGTGAGGCTGAACTCTGTTCCCTGACCTTTTCCTACCGGACCGATACCACAGATGTCTCCATAAGGCCACTGGCACCACAGATAGCAACAACACAGAAAAAAAAACACACTGTTATGATGAAAAAAGATGTTATGGTAATGACCGCAACTAATGATTATTTTTATTATCAGTTATTTTAAAATCAAGGTAACACTTTACTTTAAATCCCACTTTTAAGCATTATAAGCGAGATAAGCAACATGTAAACATGTAACAAGAGGTTTATGACATATTATTATCTAGCTGTAGTGGAAGCAGATATTTATACATGTATTTGTTAACAACAGCAACTCCTTATCTGGATACCCAAAAAAGCAGAGATCGGTGTGTAAACAGGCAATTGTATAAAATATAGTAAAACACAGTTGTATAATTTATGTCTTCATAAGTTATAGCTGTGGACAGATACCAGATATGATAAATACTAAAATGTCCCAACTTCTGCACACAAATATATTATAGTGTGCAGTAAACCATTTCAACTGGGGAACATAAAGTGTATTTGTTACTTTCAAACAACCATGAAGCTATTTTCTGTTTCAGTATATTTCATGTTCTACTCAGTGTAAAGACACACTAATTCATATTCACAGCAGAGCGGAAAGCTTAGCAATGTTAAAGGCTGAGCCCAAGAAGTTAAAAATATTGCATTTCGGCTTTTAGCAAATGAGCAATGTGTTTCAAATGGATTTTCAATAGTCACATGAATCCAGCAACAGCACATCCCTCAAGTGCCTGCAAGGCGCTGATAGCTACAGCAAAGAGGAGCTTCCTGAATGACACTTGAGTTCCTGTATACGTACTGACCTGATTTGTTACTTCTAGCGTGGTAGGGTTGTATGTGGTAATGCCATGGGTCCCCACTGAGAAGACTCGCTTGTACCTGGAACACAGATATGAGTCAGAAATGCAGCGTACCCATCACCAACACCCACATCAGCATCTGCAGTCACATAACATTAGAGCTGAATGTGGAAAAAAAGGCTCAATGTGTGGACAGCCTTCAAACATGTGGTGGTTAGCTAAAGCAAAGCTAACAGAACCAGTTCACCCTGATAATCCTCTCTGAACATCACTCTATGGACTTCTAATGTGCGTCTCATCACATGACTAAAGCCACGTCGCATTAGGTAGAGGGCATGGTGAATCAAGAGGAAAATGTCCATTTGCAGAGCCTATTGTAGCCTCTTTGTAAGCTAATGATGAGTCAACAACAGGTGATATCACAAGGGCTCAGTTAACTCATGATATCATCCGCATCCAGGTTTATTATGTCAGTTTTCAGGCATTTTTATGAGGCGATAGTGAGGTAAGATACAAAGATGATGGGAAACGATCACCAACTGACAATAATTAACAGTTAGAGACAGTAAATTAGGTTGAAATGTAGCCTAAATTCTCATCTTCACCATTTAGTATAGACGTTATATCAGACTCAATAATCTGCAGCTGTGATTTCTATACTTATTAGCCATTCCATCCACAAAATTTGCTTATTTTAAAATCTGAGGTCACAATTTCTTGTAAATTAGTAGTTCTGAGTCACTCTTTGACAACAAAAAAAAAGCTAAGACCAATTTATCAGAACTGCTATGAAACTGTGACTTTCTCACACAGTAGGAAGGAAGTGTGAAATTCTATTGTGCTGCTCAGTCTGCATGTTACTCTGAGTGAATGTGTGAGAAAATGAGTGTGCTTGTTCTCTGTTTGGTTTGCCAACAGTTTTAGCTGCCCTGGTGTTTAGTTCGAAAATGGGTCATTTGAGGGTTTCAGATATGCTAAAATAAACACAGTTAGTTGAGGTTTAGGTCTAAGCAGGGAGTCCATTAATGTGTTAAATGATAGGGCTTATTTGTATCTGGTAGACGTGTATGTTCAACATGTTCTTTTAATGTGTCCACAGCACATTAGATCTCACGATGAACATGCTAACTTGGCTCCTTTCTTTCTTGCACATCCTCATTAGGTCTGGATAACATTAAGAGGTCTAGTGAGGTTACCAGCTAGTTCTATCTAAAAAGAAGAGTAAAAGGAAGTCAAACTGAGGTTACTTCCACATAGTGCATTTGCCCTAACAGAAACACACAGGACAAGCAGTGGCCAGCGGCAAAGCTGAAGTAGAATATTAGGTCAAGGCATAACTAACAGTCAGTCCTTCCTTCTTTACAGTTCTAAAAATGTCACTACCTTTTTGAGTACTTTCCACATTAGAAAGCCTGTACAAATGTATTTACTCTGTTCCCACCATCTGTCCTCACATTGAGATTTCCTTTCTTCTATTATCGTCTTCCATCATCTTGGGCCACAAAATCTGAGACAATGACCCTGTCCTATTCTCAGGGTGCTGTCTCTCTCCACATTTTGACCTTGGTGTTAGAAGCTGACTTAAGTGGGTGTATGCACAAACCTAGTTAATAATTCATTCTCTGTGGCCCGAATTTTTTATTCTTTATTCTATCTTAGAACACAGGAAGTATCCAGCCATGTCTGGCCGGGACGCATTTGTAAAGCTGTCCTCTGTTACTTTATGACAACATGCTGTCAAAATGCTGAAAAACAAAGCATGTCACTATAAGATTTTGTAGCTCTTTTGGAAATTTGAAGTTGTGGTCAGTTTGTGAACGGTTACTCATCTGTTTGATTTGAAAGCCTGACAACCCACCACTCGCTTTTTATACAAACTACATGTTCAGTACTCTAATGGTAAAGATTTAATAGACATAGAGTTTGTCTTTGAACTAAATGACAGCACATGTTAACACCACAAAGACGATCATGAGGAACCTTCCTTTGAAAGATAATCAGAAAGAAGGCAAAAAGCAGACTCATTTTCTGACTGAAGAATGCCAATTCAAGTATGAATAGAAATTCACTAAGTGCCTTTCTAGCCTAGCCCATAACCAAGTGATGCCGTTATAAGCAGGGAGGCGGAGCTTGGATTTTGTCTGTAGATGTAGAGGCTAAGTTTGCCTGCTAAGATAAAGAGCTACCTGCATGTAGGAAGGTGGGATTAGTTGAGATTTAAGCGAATAGTATACAGAAAATGTAGAGACCCAAACAACCTTACCAGTGTCTTATGCATATTTTAGCTTATCTACAACAAATCCTTTTCAATTACCCCTGGCGTTTTTTTTTACAACACATGTGGCTGTGGTTCACATTTCCATTTATACAAAGATATTAAAATCAACAAGGTAGGGAGTTGAAACTATATTGTGGCAGCTCAGCCATCAAATTAGACACAGTGATTGCATATAATATTCGTCTGATGAAAGTTAACAGCAGACATGAGGTTCTTCAGAGCTTTTTCTTCCACTTCAACAGTTTCATAATACATCACATTTAGTAACTTCCTGTGCCTTACTAAACCCTCTTAACCACGTCTACTCTTTCAATAAAATTTCTCACAGAGAAAACTGAGATTAAGATTTGTTTGACAACATAAAAAGCTAGGACAACACTACATAATCTCCTATACAAGACTGAACAAACACTAGCATTCAGAGACACAAGAGTGGAAGATGAACTGAATCTCAGCAACAGATCCATAATGATGAGAACAACTGAAGACTGAAAACCTTGTTAGCAGACAGCTGTAACACAAGCTATGTACTATGTATGTAAAACTGCTAGCGAAAAATATAGTGAAAAATGTAGTTGATGTTCGGCTTCCTTATTGTTGGAGAGACATCATAATGTAGTATGAAGGCATTCATACAGGGTTCAAACTCTCCATTTGTCAAAAAGCACATAAATGCGCGTCATTCATTAGGACCCCACAAAGTCAAATCTAATATTGTAATTTAGAGTCACAAGACCTGAATTAAACTTGATCAGGAGTACAGACAGAGAGGGAAAAATCCAGCTTTAACAGTTAAGAAACCCCACAACATGTAAGCTCTAATGTAATTTTAACTTCACAGAGACAACAGTGATTTTGTTTTACGATTTTTACTATTACATCACCATAAAGTTTGAAATGCTATAAAAACCCTGTTTAAACACACAAAAAAAGAAACCAGACAGAAAATAGAGGAAACTACAAAGCATCACCACATCATTGTGGTTTTTTAATTTTCCTTCTACTCCGGGAAGAGCAGTTGACCAATATTCTCCTGGTCTCATGACCAATCTGCCACAGTGTATTATTCCAGTAATTGAAAACCTGACAAAAAGAGCAGACACCATAT